>NC_091960.1:27396140-27721140 GCF_031021105.1 Erythrolamprus reginae | reverse complement strand
TCCGTTCCGGAGCTCCGCCTCACAGCTGACGACCTTGCCGCCGCCGAGAGAAAGAGAGAGGGAGAGAGGGGGGAGAGAAAGAGATAGCAAGAGAGGGAGAGAGAGAAAGAGAGAGGGGGAGAGAGGGAGAGAGAGAAAGAGATAGCAAGAGAGGGAGAGAGAGAAAGAGAGAGGAGAGAGGGGGGAGAGAAAGAGATAGCAAGAGAGGGAGAGAGAGAAAGAGAGAGGGAGAGAGGGGAGAGAGAGAGAGAGAGGGAGAGGCAGAAAGAGAGAGGGAGAGAGGGGGGAGAGAAAGAGATAGCAAGAGAGGGAGAGAGAGAAAGAGAGAGGGGGAGAGAGAGAAAGAGAGAGGGAGAGAGGGGGGAGAAAGATAGCAAGAGAGGGAGAGAGAGAAAGAGAGAGGGAGAGAGAGAAAGAGAGAGGGAGAGGGAGAGGGAGAAAGAGAGAGGGAGAGGGGGGAGAGATAGCAAGAGAGGGAGAGAGAGAAAGAGAGAGGGAGAGAGGGAGAGAGAGAAAGAGAGAGGGAGAGGGGGAGAGAGAGAAAGAGAGAGGGAGAGGGGGGAGAGATAGCAAGAGAGGGAGAGAGAGAAAGAGAGAGGGAAAGGGGGGAGAGAGGGGGAGAGAAAGACAGAGAAAGAGAGAGGGAGAGGGGGGAGAGATAGCAAGAGAGGGATAGAGAGAAAGAGAGAGGGAGAGAGGGAGAGAGAGAAAGAGAGAGGGAGAGGGGGAGAGAGAGAAAGAGAGAGGGAGAGGGGGGAGAGATAGCAAGAGAGGGAGAGAGAGAAAGAGAGGGAAAGGGGGAGAGAGGGAGAGAGAAAGACAGAGAAAGAGAGAGGGAGAGGGGGGAGAGATAGCAAGAGAGGGAGAGAGAGAAAGAGAGAGGGAGAGAGGGAGAGAGAGAAAGAGAGAGGGAGAGGGGGGAGAGATAGCAAGAGAGAGGGAGAGGGGGAGAGAGAGAAAGAGAGAGGGAGCGGGGGGAGAGATAGCAAGAGAGGGAGAGAGAGAAAGAGAGAGGGAGAGAGAGAAAGAGAGAGGGAGAGGGGGAGAGATAGCAAGAGAGGGAGAGACAGAAAGAGAGAGGGAAAGGGAGAGAGGGGGGAGAGAAAGAGAGAGAAAGAGAGAGGGAGAGAGAGAGAGGAGATAAAGGAAGAGGAGAGATAGAAAGGAATAAAGAGAAAGAAAGAGGGATAGAAAGAGAGAGAGAGAGAGAGTGAGAGATGCTCAGTGAGCCTTTCTTTGAAGTTGCCTTTCTTTCTTTCTTTCTTTCTTTCTTTCTTTCTTTCTCTCTTTCTTTTTCTCTCTTGCTCTCTTGCTCTTTCATTCTTTTTTCTTTCTCTTGCTTTCTTTCTTTCTCTTGCTTTCTCTTCTTCCTTCCCTCCTTCCATTTCTTTCATACCCCCTCTCTATTTTTATTTCTCTTTCATTTTCTTTCTTTCTCTCTTTCTTGCTTTCTTTCTTGCTCTTTTTCTTTCTCTCTTTTACCTTCCCTTCCTCTATTTCTTCTTTTCTTTCTCCTTCGTACCTTCTTCCCTCCCTCCCTTCAGTCCTACCTCTCTTACTCTCCCCTTTCATAAGTTTCCTTGCTTCCTTCCTCTGTTCCTGTCCCTTCCCCCTTTCTTTCTTTCTTTCTTTCTTTCCTTCCTTTCCTCCCTCCATTTCTTGCTTTCCTTTTCCTTCCTCCCTTCTTTCCTCCCTCATTCCCTTCTTTCACTCCTTCCTCTCTTACTCTCCCCTTTTACACCTTTCCTTGCTTGCTTTGCACCCTTCCTCTGTTCCTGTCCCTTCCCTCTTTCCTTCCTTCCCACCCTCCGTCCATTCATTCACCCATTCCTTTCTTGATCGCCCCTTTTACCATTCCTTCCTCCCTCCCTCCCTCCTTCCTTCCTTCATAGCTCGCCCTCGCCTTTCTTCCCTTCCTTCCAGATGGGAGTGCCCCCTCAAGACACCCGCCTGACTGCTGGTACCCTGCTTTTTCTCTCCCCTCGTCCTTTCCAGCTCCTCGCGTTTGCTGGCTGGGGAATTCTGGGAGTTGAAGTCCAGATATCTTCAAGTTGCCAAGGTTGGGAAACACTGGCCTATGGGACCGCCTCGCTTGGCGTGAGGTGGGAAATGATCCCCGGGGGATGGAGTGGCTTGGCGACTTAAAATAGTTTTAAAATGGCGGGGGGGGGCAGACACTTAGGCTGTATGGGGCCCCAAAATTCCTGATGGTGGCCCTGACTCCAGGTGTGGTCGGACTAGGGCGTAGTAGAGTGGTATTAAGACTTTCATGGTCTTGGAGTGTATTCCCATCTTGATGCAGCTTAGCATTGTGTTGGCTCTTTTAGCTGCTGCTGCACATTGTTGGCATTGTTAAACTCACCTACCATAAAATATGGTTTCCCTCTCTGGTTTCTGATGCATAGAAATAGTTGCATCCTGCACACAGGCGACACGCATGGCCAGGAGATGGCAAAACCTTCTGACTTCAGGTCCCATCATCTCGTCTAGTAGCTTGACCACAGCACATTCCCTTAGTGCACAAAAATCTTGTGAGATCTCACATGGATTCTCCCACATTCATGAAACGTGGTGAGATTTCTCCAGGAGGCTTCTGTATTTACTCATGAGTTGTGAAAGAGCATCTGCAAGGGAGGTTTGGACGTGTCTCTTAAGGATCTGAGGCTGTCGGATTTCTCAAGCAGTAAAAAACAAAATTACTCTGAGCAGCAGCCCTGTTTTTTCTCAGATTTGTATGATTTGTATGATTTATCCAGGAGAAAGTCAAAGGAACAACAGAAGAATTGTGACCTATATTTTACTTTCAGAGTTGTTGTGGTTAGCTCTGGCCCAGCTCCTGCCCCAAGGACTGTGGATGTGGGGGAGACATCCACATGCTGGAGGCCTGTTTTGCTCCCGGTGGAATCTGCTGATGAAGGCTCCTCTGACCAAAAAGACATGAGTGACAGGGAGGAGGAGAGTGTGGCAGACAGCCTCCTGCCGCACGAATCCCAGCGACCGATTAGGTCCCACAGAGTGGGCCTTCTCCGGGTTCCGGGGGAAGAGCCTTCTCTGTGGCGGCACCGGCCCTCTGGAACCAACTCCCCCCGGAGATTAGGATTGCCCCTGCTCTTCCTGCCTTCCGTAAACTCCTTAAAACCCACCTTTGCCGTCAGGCATGGGGGAACTGAAACATCTCCCCCTGGGCACGTTTAATTTATGCATGGTATGTCTGTGTGTGTGTCTGTTAGCATATGGGGTTTTTAATATTTAAACATTTTAAACTTGTCTGATTACCCATGATTTGTTTCTACATGTTGTGAGCCGCCCCGAGTCTTCGGAGAGGGGCGGCATACAAATCTAAGTAATAAAATAAATAAAAAATAAAAAAGCCGGCTGGGTGACCTTGGTCCAGTCACTTTCTGTCTCTCAGCCCCAGGGAGCCGATGATGGCAAAACACTTCTCAAATTTTGCCAAGAAAATTATAGGGACATATCCCGCAGTCTTCAAGAATTGGACATGATTAAACAGAAGACGTTAATAAGAAAACAATTAATGCTATAATCATGCATAGTTGCATACTATGTCCCAGCCATCCTTTAGTCCAGCACACCTCACATACACCACAACATTGGAAATCCCCAGGTCTGAACCGATCCAGATGCAAAGTGTAGATTTCCCACACAGCTCGGCCTTGCGGTTTGGCCCTTGTCGAAAGGTAAGACCTTGCCTGTCGTTTGATTTAAAATTAAATTCCATTCCACCCCCTCTCCTTTTTTTTTTTTAAGAATCCACTCAAATCAACAAGGTTTTTTGTGTACTTGATGCCTTCGGCTTTTCCCAGATTTTGGCTTGCATTAAAGAGTGGTAAAGGCAGACGGTCCAAAGTCAAGACTACAAAAGAATAAAGATGAATTGTATGGCGTGATTTCACCTGGGCCCAGAACCAAGAGCTGCAATGAGCAGCAAATTCTTCTCTCCTCTTTGAAAAATGACTCCATAGATATCTTTATATATATTCAAATTCAGCAAAAAAACATGTGACACATACAGATAGAATTGTCGGCTATCAATAAAATTAACTGCCTTGGAAATGGCCCTGGGTTGGGCCGAGAGGCAAATAAGGAGCTGTGATGTTCCTTCAATACACCAGGGTGATTTGACACAAAAATATGTAACCCTTCCCTGGTGCAGAACTGAAGGGATTGGATACTGTAACCTAGAGGATAATTCTCTGCCTTACAAGGCAAAGGTTGCAGGTTCAAGTCCCAGTGGGTATGGCTAGCTGATAAGGCCAAAATAAGGCCGAAATAGATCTATCCTAGTCTCCCTTAATTTTCAAATTCAGCAAAAAAAAACATGTGACATATATACATACATATACATATACATATTCCCTTTATTTTGTCCTTTTTTAAAAAAAATATTTTTATTCATTTTTAACAAGTTTAATATACACACAACATAAAACAGTGCATAGTGAAATGTGCCCACCACCCCGACACACACACATACCCCACCACCAATCAGGGGTGTTTCTTATATGATCCACTTTGATCCAAGAGCAATATATCTATTTACATATTATAGAGTGATTCCAATTTATTTCTTGTACCTTGGTCTCGGATTCTACTCATCATATATCATCTTACCTTGTCCCCCCATCCCATCAGTTGTCTCAATTCAGTTTCATTATCCAAGTTTATCCTTTTATCCATAATTTCAAATTGAATATGGTCCACCATGTACCTATACCAATTTTGCATTGTCCATTTTGTCGCATCCTTCCAACCCAAAACTATTACCGCCTGAGCGTTTCTATTGCTGCTTGTTTTATTTCTCTAAATGACATTCTATCCAAGTAGAAACCATATAGAAAGATGGAAAGATGGCTACAAATAAATGCAATATGCAAATATCTTAGCGAAAGGGAGAATTGAGGGAGGAGACAGGGTTAGAGAAAATAATAAGAGAAAAAAGTGAGGGTATAAAGGCACAAGCAACCAAAATATATAGGTTGCTAGTGCAGTCAGACGGGGACACAATTGAAGGACTGACAAAATGGCAAAATGAGATACAAGTAGAGGTACAAGAGATGGAAAATATAGAAGAAAATATAAGAAAAAGTAAAAATACAAGAATTAGGGAAATGAGAAGGAAAATATTACATAAGTGGTATTATACTCCTGTTCAACTCGCACACTTTCAGCAGAATGTCAGGTGTATTTGTTGGCACGGGTGTCAAGATAAAGGAGTGTTTATGCATATGTTTTGGGAATGCCCCATAGTGCAGGAATTTTTGCAAAAAGTGCAAGAGGACATAAATAGAATGCTAAACATACAATTGATAATCACTAAGGAAATGGCAGTACTAGTTAAAAGCAATGGGATGGGAGAACATAGATATCAACAGGAGGAAGGTCCAAAAAAAAAATCAAGGTGATGACCAAGATCTTATGGTCACATCTTGAATTTAGATTCCCTTGAAACATACCATTACTAACCATGTGGCACTTCAACATCAGTCACCCAATGACTCCAGAGTTGAGTGGGGACTAGAACCTGGGTCTCACCAATGCCAAGAGGCCCTGATGAAAGTTGTGCAGTTGACAGGGGGACCCTGTAATCTATAAAAGACTTTGGGGGTGTCCTTGGGCAAAATCGGAAAGCTATTAAGAGGAGAAGGAAGACACCATTGAAATAGTCAAGAAGCCATTACAGGTGGGTTTGACTTGTGACAATTGAGACCAGCATTTCCTTTGCTAATCAAGGGAGTGTTAAATAAGTTACACTTGATTTTACAACCTTTTTTTTTTGCCATGGTTGTTAAGCAATTCAGTGCAGCTGTTAAGCGGCTGAATTCTGATCAGTTGGGATGCTGCAACAGTCTGTAAGTGTCAGGAGCAATGTAAAAGTTATCAATCAACAATTACCTTTAGACAATCCAAAGATCAAATCAGGCATGGGAAAGAAAAAAGAACCAGGGTGGCGCAGCAGGTAGAGTGCGGTACTGCAGGTCACGGAAGCTGACTGTAGATCTGTAGGTCAGCGGTTCAAATCTCATCATTGGCTCAAGGTTGACTCAGCCTTTCATCCTTCTGAGGTGGGTAAAATAAGAACTCGGGTTGTGGGGGCAATAGGCTGGCTCTGTTAAAAAGTGCTATTGTTAACATGTTGTAAGCCGCCCTGAGTCTAAGGAGAAGGGCAGCATAAAAATCAATCAATCAATCAATCAATCAAATACATACATAAATACATAAATACATAAATACATAAATACATAAATACATAAATACATAAATACATAAATACAAATAAACTCAATGGAATGGAATAGAATAGAATAAAGAAGGGAAGAGAAGAAAAGAGAATGGGATGGGATGGGATGGAATGGAGGAGGGAGGGGAGGGGAGGGGAGGAGGAGTATTGGGGTCCTACCGGTGTGCTTGACGCCATTGCACCAGTAGCCAAAATGGAGCTGCATGCGCAGCTTTGGGAGACCAGTGGGTGAGCACGCGCACCCATGCAAGATTTGGCTTCTGTGTATGCGCAGGAAGCCAAATCTTACATGAGGACACTCGCACATGTGAGATTTTGCTGATTTTCGGAATTCAGGACCATCCATGGATGGAAATAGAAGAAATCAAGACGATGCCTTTGGCTGCTCGATGGAAAGCCTCACCCATTTATCTGTGTCTAGTAACATATGGTGGGGCTTTGGTCACCCACTCATGGGTACCATCTTGTGTTTCTAAAGTCTTGTTCCAAATACTCCTGACCGGGTTGAACCTGGGTCTCTTCTTTCCCTATAATTAAGATTTAAAAAATAAACCTGGCATGACTAAACCAGATGTCACTTCCCCAGGCCAAAAAGTCTGCAATTTGCTTGAGTAAAGAAAGAAAGAAGAAGGAAGGAAGGAAGGAAGGAAGGAAGGAAGGAAGGAAGGAAGGCAAGGGAAGGCCAATCCGTATGAAATTCCATGGGTCGGAGCCATAAATATTTACTGGAATTAATAAGGGCAGTTTGACCTTCGCGGGAAAGAAGAGTGAGTTTTTTTTTCTAAGTAAACAGATTGTACTCAAAGAATGCAATTTTGAAATCTAATTTCAAATGGGAAGTCTTTCAGTTCGAGATATTTACACAGGCTTGTTTTCATGCAGAGTATCTTCAAAAATGTCATAAGTATAGAATGGCTGGCTTCACCCTTGGCCCTAAACTATGGTTTGATGAAAAGGGCCATAACTGAATGCATTCAGACATAAGAAACTAAGAAGAGCCATGCTGAATCAGGCCAAAGCCCATCAAGTCCAGCATTCTGGGTCACCCAGTGGCCCACCAATTGTCCTTGGGGATCTTGAGCAGAAAGAGAAGGCAAAACCCTCCCTTTCCCTTGACCCTGAACAAATGGTACCCAAGGGAATCCTGCCTATCTCAACCAACATAGAGGTGGCACTTAGACATCCTTCAATACACTTGGCATCCATGAATCTGTCTAATCCTGCCTTGAAGCTATCAAGACTGACAATGTTCTGTTTCCAGGCATAGGGCTACAAGATTAGCAGGAGCCCATGGGATGTTGTTCATTTATAAGATGCATGATTAGTCTAGGTTTTATACAGGGGTGGGCTTCAAAAATTTTAGCAAGGGGTTCTGTGCCCGGTTGCTGGGTGGGTGTGGCCATAGTGGGCGTGACCTAGTCCAGGGGTAGGCAAAGTTGGCTCTTCTATGACATGTGGACTTCAACTCCCAGAATTCTTGAGCTAGCATGGTTGGCTCAGGAATTCTGGGAGTTGAAGTCCACATGTCATAGAAGAGCCACTTTGGCTACCCTTGACCTAGTCTACCTCCTGCACCATGGTGGGGGGAGGGATTTTCACCCTCCCGGACTGCAGTTCCTACACTTACCTGCATCCAAAATGGGCTGTGTGGGGACTCCGGGGAGGGGAGGGGTAGGTGTGGCCAGCCAGGAATGGGATTTGCAGGTTATGTGAACTGCACAGAAACTTAACTAGACATTCTCCCAAATCCCTAAGAACCCCCAGCAACCCACCCCGGTTTTGTATCTTTCCTCTCTCTCTCTCTCTCTCTCTCTCTCTCTCTCTCTCTCTCTCTCTCTCTCTCTCTCTCTGTCTCTCTCTCTCTCTATCTATCTCTATCTATCTATCTATCTATCTATCATCTATCTATCTGTCTGTCTATCTATCATCTATCTATCTATCTATCATCTATCTATCTATCTATCATCTATCTATCTATCTATCTATCTATCATCTCTCTCTCTCTATCTATCTAATTTATCTATCTATATCTATCTATCTATCTAATCTATCTCTATCTATCTATCTATCTATCTATCTATCTATCTATCTATCTATCTAGTTAGCTAGCTAGCTACCTAGCTACCTACCTACCTTATCTAATCTAATCTAATCTAATCTAATCTACATAACACCCAATTCCTGAAGGACTGTGAGCAGCTTACAACAGAAAGAAAGACATCTAAAACAATTTAATAACAATTAAAACTCCTTTAAAAAGACACATATCTTTTGGGGCCGGATCTAAGAGTTGTCATTTGGTCAACAGCCCCAGGCCTTTAGGCTTTAGGGCTTTCCAGAAGGCAAGTAGGGTGGGGACAGTACAGATCTCCAGAGACAGCTGATTCCAGAAAGTGGGTGCCATCACAGAGAAGGCCCTCTCTTGTGGCCATACCATCCAAAACTGCTTAGCTGATGGAAGCCGGAGAAGGCCAACCCTGTGGGCCCTTATCGGCTGCTGGGAGCTGTTCTGCCGGCATATCTCAACCGCCTGTAATTACAGGGTAATTAGTCCAGGAAGACACACACCACACGATAAAAGGAAACCCCAAAAGTTTTTATAAACAGAAAAACAGAAACAGCTCCCTTTTTAAATGTCAAAGGGATTTTCTGGTACACACAAGGCACAGGTTAAATGCAATCCAATTGCTCACCCAATAACTGGGAAATTGAGTCCAATTCTAAAGTCCAGAGAGTCCACACACAGAATCCTGAACAGCAAATATCATGATCTTGACAAAACAATGAATCAGATAAACTGCCATGAGGCTAAAACACCAGGCTGCACTTTTATCTGTAGCACTAATTACAGCAGCCCCACCCAACCACAGGTGGCCTCATTTTCTCTTGTAATAATCCTTCAGTTGTTGTCTCCTATTCATCACTCTATGCATGCATGGATGTGTCATTAATTTTTGTTCAGAATCCAGGGATGATACAGATGATTGATCTCCTCCTGGGCTGTCTGCCAAACTCCCCTCTTCCCTGTCACTCACGCTTCTTTGGTCAGAGGAGGTTTCGTCGGCAGATTATACTGGGAGCAAAACTGGCCTGCGGCATGTGGATGTCTCCCCCACCTCTACCTCCACATTCCTTTGGGCAGGAGCTGGGCCAGAGCTAACCACGACAGGAGCTATGTGGCAGAAGGCAGTCCCGAAGATAGTCTAGCCATGTAGAGCTTTATAGGTGATAACTAACACCTTGAACTGCGTCTGCAGATTGACTGGAAGCCAGTGCAGCTCAGGGAGAGTTGGTATGATGTGGGTGTACCTGGGTGCACCCACATCAACTTGCGTGGCTCCATTCTGGACTAGATATAGTCTCCAAACGCTTTTCAAAGGTAGTCCCATGTAGAGCGTGTTGCAATAACGTAATTGTTTGGGAGAGGGGTTTATTTTATTTGGCATGTAATCTCCCCCAAATGCATTCTTTGTAACTATAATTTGTTTAAATTTTAAGTACTTTTAGTTTTTTGACACTAGTAGTTTTAGATACTGTTACTTCCTTGTAACTTAATATAATTGTATTTTAGATACTGTTACTTCCTTGTAACTTTAGACAGTATCATACTTAATATAATTGTATTTTTTCGTTGTCATTTAATAGAGGTTATATCCTGGACCTCACATATAGATGTTAGATTATTTTACATGTGGTTCCCTTTTGTGACCTTCTGAGAGATAAAGTGAATGGAGAAGCCAGGTTCACTTAACAAGCATGTTGCTAAAAATTAACTGCAGTGATTTACTTAACAAATGTCTTACTTAGCAATGGAAACTCTAGGCTTGTTATTTTATTTGGGTATTTATGGTTCATGATGTATCTCTAAATCCTACCATTCTGGTTTGTAATGATTTATGTTTGGGGGGCTAACAGTTAATAAAATTCCATATATTCCAATTCAGTTGAATTGCTGTCATAGATAACAAACAGAATAAAAGTTAAGACTGTCTTAACTTTTATTTTGTTTGTATAAAAATAGTGTTATATCTATCTCGGGAGAATTTCTGCGCCATTCCTGACCGGTCCAGCCTGCCAGGCACCCACCCGCTCGTTGGACCTAGAAGGCAAGGTCCGGAGGGGGGGAGCTGTTTGACTTGGGAGCGCGTGTTTTCTTGACCCTTTTTCGCTCTTCCGCGAAAGCGGGTCCTTGCTCCATTCGGCCAGCCGAGCCACCCGGGCGGGCTTCCAAAAGCCAGCAGGAGTTTGGGGGGGCGGAGGGGGGATGGGAAGAGGTGGAGGACGGAGAGGGTGGGAAGGCTCCGAGCCCCCCCCCAACTCCACCCGCCCTCCATTCTCCTTGTTGCCCGCAAGAGGCGGGGAGCCCGAGATTGCGGCGCGTCCGGACTTCTCAGCGCAGAAGCCCGCTGCAAAGCCGGAGGAGTTCGCCGGCAGGTCCCGCCCGAGGAAGGTCCAGGATGGGAAGGTGGCAAGTCCCGGCGCATCTCTTGCTGGCCATCTGGGCAGGGATGCTGCAGCCGGGGGCGCCGCTGGCCAGGGGCTCCCCGGAGCAAAACAAGCATCGTCTGCAACACAGCTCCTGCACCTACACCTTCCTGCTGCCGGAGCTGGCGGGCTGCGAGGGGGCGTGCAGTCCTCCCGCCGCCGCCCCGTTCCAAGTGTCAAACTCGCTCCAGAGGGACGCACCGCCCTTGCCCAAAGCCCAGTGGCCCGTCCAGCGGCTGCAGCAGCTGGAGACCGTACTGGAGAACAACACCCAGTGGCTGCAGAAGGTGGGGGCTGAGGGCGAAGGACCGGGGCAAAAGCTGCGGGGGGGGGATTGAAGGGGTGTCACTGGGAAGAGGGGTGTGTGTGTGCGTGTGAGTTTTATGCATTCACTGTACCACTTATTATTATTATTATTATTATTATTATTATTATTATTATTATTATTGTCAATACAACACAGCAAACGAGATCACTATGCTGGATTTCGTATTTCATCACCAGTCGGACGCTTCCCAAGCACCTAAGGACTGCGTGATGTAGCGGCAAATTATCTATGCTGATCCCAGTAAAGCGGCCTTTTGCAATTGACAGATGGAGATTTTGTCAATTCCAATGGTTTTCAAATGTATGCTGAGATCCTTTGGCACTGCGCCCAGGGTGCCAAGGACCACTGGGGCCACTTTCATTGGCTTATGCCACAGTCATTGCAGCTCGATTTTTAGATCTTCATATTTCACTAATTTCTCTAGCTGCTTCTCCTCAATTCTGCTGTCCCCTGGGATTGCGATGTCGATGATCCATGCTTTCTTTTTCTCCACAATCAAGATGTCTGGTGTGTTATGCTTCAGAATTCGGTCAGTCTGAAGTCGGAAGTCCCACAGTAGTTTTGCTTGCTCATTTCCGACCACTTTTTCAGGCTTATGATCCCACCAGTTCTTTGCCACTGGTAGATGGTAGTTCTTGCACAAGTTCCAGTGGATCATCTGTGCTACAGTATCGTGTCTATGCTTGTAGTTAGTCTTTGCGGTGTTTTTGCAGCAGCTGAGTATGTGATCGATTGTTTCACCTGTTTCTTTACAGAATCTGCACTTTGGATCGTCTGTTGATTTTTCAATTCTGGCTTTGACAGCATTCGTTCTAATGGCCTGTTCTTGTGCAGCCAGGATTAATCTTTCTGTCTCCTTTTTGAGTGTTCCACTTGTAAGCCATGACCATTGCCTTCAATCTTCTCCAAGAACTGGCCATGCAATGCTTTGTTCCACCAGCTGTCCATACGACGTTGAGTTACAGTTGTGGTTATTGTTGTTGTTGTTGTTGTTGTTGTTGTTGTTGTTGTAAGGAACCTTGCAGGTCATCTAGTCCAACCCCCTGCTGCTGCAGGAGACCCTACATCACACTTGTCCATAAGCAGTCCAGTCTTTTCTTGAAAGTCTCAAGTGTTGGGGCGTGTGGCAAGCTGTTCCACTGGTTGATCGCTCTCACTGTCAGAAAGTTCCTCCTTATTTCCAGGTTGAAATTCCTCCTTATTTCCAGCCACTCGGTCGGCTTGGCTTTAGGGTGTGGGGTGGAGGAGTAAAAAGGATGGTGTCAACTCAGAACAGTCCATGCTCTGGTGCGATGTTACAACCAGGATTTAAAGTTAACTGGTGTGTGTGAATGCAGGAACAATTTTCAATGGTTGGGGTGTAAGGTAAAACTAAAGTAAGGTCTTTCTTTGATGGAGGTCCCAGGACTGTGCTGTGCCGGTCTGGTTGCAATAGTGGCCCAGGAAAGACACGGAGAGAGAGACAGACACAAACACACAAACACACACACACACAGGCCATAGGGCCTTCATCTGCACTGCACTGAAGCCTTGCGAGAAAAGCAACAGGCTGTGAAAAGGGCCTTTGGTGGCTGGCACATGGCTTGGCAGGTTTAACAGCAGCTTGGTTGTGGTTTAATGTATTCTTGAGTCCCAGCATAAATCGTTTGATTGAACGGATTGTGAGGATTTATGACTTGGGATGTTGGGCAGACCGGCGGCAAATGAGTCAATAAACCAACATGGGAAATCAAGATGAAGACTTTCTTCTTTCTTTCTTTCTTTCTTTCTTTCTTTCTTTCTTTCTTTCTTTCTTTCTTTCTTTCTTTTTCTTTCTTTCTTTTTTCTTTCTTTCTTTCTTTCCTATCTACCTACCTATCTATCTACCTACCTACCTATCTATCTATCTATGCTGGCTGGGGAATTCTGAGAGTTGAAGACCTCCAAGGTCCTTTCCAACTCTCTTATTCTATTATCTCAACTTTATAAGTAACTCAAGGCAGCTCTCTTCCAACAACAACCCTCTTTTGAGGTGAGTTAGGCTTAGGAGAGAGTGTCCAGCCAAAGTCACCCAACCAGTTGAAATGCCTAAAGCAAGATTAAAGCTCAGTGTCCTGGTGATTGGCCCCCAAAGTTGCCCAGCCAGATTCCTGCCTAAGGCAGAACTAGAACTCACAGTCTCTGGGTTTCTAGCCTGGTGCCTTAAACTTTTAGACCAGATTGATGATCTCTAGTGACGTGGTTAAATGGATGAGTTCATGCAGTGTACTAAACTAAAATCAAGCAAATCACATTTTGGTTTGACAGCAAAAACAGCACTCCTTACTATGACTGATGATGTTACCTAGTTTGGTAATGAAACGTCTGAAAGAAAATAAGCAAGTTCAGAGATCACCAAGAAACCCTCATTTCAACCCCAAGCTCCAAATATTCTCCTTTTTGGTACATTTAGTTTTATTACATTGGGTGACTCTAACCAAACTTCTGATCCTTAAACCTTTATTGCGGTTCTTCTTCTTATTGTTGTTATTAATACTCTGTGTCAATAGGTCTGGTGGCTTTAATTTTAATCCGTGTGAGCTGAAGTACTACAAGGCCTGGCTTCCTCATCCTAAAGCAAGGATGGCATATATATGAATAGGTGGGACAGGGGGAGGGGAGAATTCATTGGGAGGAGTGGTCATCCCAGATGAGTGGGTGAGATTTTCAAAAAAGTGGTCAAGACTGGGATCTTTCTTTCTTTCTTTCCCTATCGCTTGGAAAGGAATTTTCTTGGCTATTCAAAAACTTTCTACTGCAAGTTTGATAACTGAATAGCAGAAAACTCAGACTGCAGTATTAAAATAGCAGGAAAATTACTTTTTGACAGAGATTACTCATGCCTGGCATTAAATGGATATGATTACCATATTTTTCGGAGTATAAGATGCACCTGAGTAGAAGATGGACCTTAGTTTTGCTGGAGGAAATTAAGGGGGGGGGATCTACCTACCAGGTGTTTACCTGGCTAGTGTCCTTAGTCTTCAGCACATCATTTATCCCCTGGTTAGGGCTGAAAAAACCTTTTTCGGAGGGAATAGCAATGAAAACAAGCCTGCAAAGATTTAAGGCTGGGAAAAAATCCTTAGGAGTAGCAATGAAAAAATCCTGCAAGCCAGGAAGATTGTTAACACCTTGTTAGGGCTAAAAAAACCTTTTTCGGAGGTGGGTTCATATTACATTTGAACAAATCATGTTATAGCCTTGGGGGATGTAGGGGGGGCTACTGCCCAGATCTCGGGTGGAACGCAGCGGGGTAGCGGAAATGGAGCTCCATGCCAGAGCACCCAATTTCCACTGAAAGATGTTGACAGAAAATGCATAAGCCAGGCCCACAGTGTGGTAGTCAACATTTTGGTAGCCGTTAACTGGGGGCATGTGTGCAGCCAGCATCACAAAGCTCTCGGTCTGTATAAATTTGATGGCCAAGATTTTTTTGACCCTTCAAATTTAGGGTGTGACAAAGAGATGCAGGAGAGTTGTAGCATCATTTAGAATTGTGTTCAACCAAGAGCCTCTGGATCTAGTATGTATGTTGTTGGCTAACAACTTAGGCCCTGTAAGATTTTGGTCCTCAACTTATGATCAAAATAGGTACAGATAGTCCTCAACTTACAAACAGTTCACTTAATGCCCGTTTGAAGTTACAATGCCACTGAAAAAAATGACTTCTGACTAAAATAAAAAACTATGATATTCCGGGGGTGGAGATTTGACGTCACGTAGCGTTCGGAGTTCGAGTTCGGCATTGGGTTCGCCCATCACTAGTGACAACTGATTCATATTTATGATGGTTGCAGTGTCCCTGGGGGGGAAACACAGTGGGGGTAGTAAGTTTATTGAATACTTAATAGTGTTTTTATTGTCCTTCCTTCTCTAGTATCTTAGCATGATCCTTAATTGCTTTTAAAATAGGAAATAATTAAATAGTATGTTCTTCCCCATATAAACGCTTTAATCATTTTAATCATTCCCCAAAACTGAGTTTTTATAGCAATTAAAGAAAATTGAGCTACTTGCCTAATCTGTTCTCATACTGAACCTTGTGGGTTCAGTCCAAAATCTTAAAATGTTACTGTGCTCCTCAACAAATACAGTAATGTTGTCTTTCATTTGTCCTATTCATCAAATAATGTGACTTAATCAACTGAAAAAGAATCCAAGCACCTATTTGAAAACTTATCTAGGTTGGTAAACCATTCCCTCTCAGTCACATGACCTTTAATCCACACCCAGTCACATGATTGTCAAGCCACTCCCACCTGGTCACGTGGCTAGCAAGCCATGCCTACCTGGTCAAATGACCATCAAGCCGCACCCACAAAATAAGCCACACAGTAAAAATTCTGGCAGCAGGCCAAAGTCTCCAAATGAAACGATGGCTTCAGCCTGACAACCGGTCCGAATCAGCAGGAATCCACCTCTGCTTTAAACCCAAAGAGATCTTCAGATTGCAGCCCTGGAGAATCCCATGGCTGTACAGACACCCGACAACTCTTTCCTCTCCGTCTCCAGCCATTGGCAGAAGTTAAGACCATTTGCGGAGCTTCATAGGCTGGCGATAGGCCCAGTGATGCTTCTGCCTAAATGCTTGAAAAATATCTGAATGGTGGAGCAGAAACCAGGCAATTTCCTGCCAAGGACTCGCTGAACCTCTCTCCATGTTCCAGCAGGCCAGTTATTGAAATAGAATTCTGGGTCTTCAAATAACAAGCCGGACAGTTATCAGCACACCAGCACACATACTGTCAGGAAAGGCGAGAGCAGGAGGAGGAAAAGAGGGTGATATTTTTAGGGCTGCATTTGTATCTACTGTTCGTGTTCCAGGCTACGGATTTTGACAATGTTCTAACCATTTTAATGGCTGGCATAATATTCCTTTTTAAAATGTGTGCGTGCCATGTTTAAAGCTTGTCTTAAGATTACTGAAGAGTCCGGAGGCAGCACGGTTAACTGACAGTTCCTTTATTTCAACTCTTTAATGAAAGTGACTTCAGCTGGAACGCGTCTGGGTTTTACAGAGAAAGACGCTCCTTATATACATTTCAGGCTCCCGCCAAAACTGAACTGTCAGCGCCTTAGCCAATCAGGCGCGACTACTATTTTTAACTATTTTAACCAGAGACAGCTTTTTACATAAAGGCAGCTATTTACATAGGGATTCAACACCCCTCCCTCCTTAGTCAGAAAAAAAAGTTATTCAGCAAGCCATGTGACAAAGTCCTCCAATCTGCTTGGTCTGCATACAGTCCTTTCGGACCTGCGCAGATCATTTGAGTCCTCGCATTCAGCAGAAGAGGAGGTTGGTTCGCTAGCACCTCCACTGATTGTCCAGGGCTGAGGCTGCGCTCCAGCCCCCAGTCTTGAGTCGGCAGGCACAACACCGACTTCCGATGAGGAAGATGGCTCGGCGTCGCTGGAGGGAGACTAGCGAGGGGGAAGAATCCGTGTTAGAGTTTTGTTCAGACGAAGCCTCTTGGCACCTTCGTAAGTGGTCGATGTGCCTTTTCCACATTCGGCCATCGTCCAAACGTACAATATAAGCCTTTGGCGCTGTCTGTTGCACAATTGTTCCCTTTAACCAGTTCAAACCCCCATCAAAATTCTTAGCAAAAATACTTTGTCCCAAATACAAGTGTCTTTCAGGATTTACAGACATATAAGCATGTGTACAATACATAGGATGCAGTCTATCCAGTGAGGATCTAAGTTTTCTCCCCATCAGAATTTCAGCAGGACTTTTGTGGGTGGTAGAGTTAGGGGTGATATGTTGTGCCAACAAAAATTGGTCAAGGTGTTGTTGCACTTCCCCAGGACCTGACCTGGGCAAGGCCTCCTTTGCCACACGAACATACCTCTCTGCCAACCCGTTAGCCCATGGGGAGTAAGGCGAGATGAGGGCATGCCTGACCCCCAACTGATCTAAGAACAATTCAAATTGCCTGGCTGTCAATTGGGGCCCATTGTCTGACACTAATATGTCAGGACAGCCATGGGTGGCAAACAGATGGCGCAAAGCCTTAATAGTAGCATTCGTAGTTATGTTATTCATTACAGTAATCTCGACCCACTTAGAATATGCATCCACAACTATCAAGAAGTATTGGGACCCAACTGGGCCTGCAAAATCGATATGGATTCTGGACCATGGCCCTGTAGGTTGCTCCCAATCCACTGGCGTGGTCTTGAGGGGATTTGGCCTTGACTCTTGGCATGGGTCACACTTGGATACCCACTTTTCAATGTCTGCATCCAGACCAGGCCACCATAAGTGCCCCCTAGCTAAACTTTTCATCCTCACGATAGCCCCACATGTAACAGAGTTAAGACTTTGGTTCTCAGACTTACAGGAATGATGACCCTGTCTTCCCACAAAAGACACCCTTTTACATATGACAGTTCAAGTCTCTTACTTTTGAAATCAGTCAAGTCTTCTCCCAGGGATTCGTTATGCCAACCCCTTAATACACAATTAATCACTTTTTGTAAAACTGGGTCTCGCTGAGTGTGTTCAGCTACCTCTTTTGCGGTTGTTAGTGGGTTGTCTTCAAGTTCTAGAATTAACACATCTGCAGATGGGGCTGGGTCCTCTACTGTTTCTGCTATGGGGCACCTACTTAACCCATCTGCGTGATTGATTGCTGTCCCTCCTCTATGCTTAAGATCATAATTGTAACCTGAAAGGAATATAGCCCATCTAATTAGTCGTGGTGACATAAAAGGAGGTGTGGGTTTGTTAGGGGCTAGAAGGCCTAGCAAAGGTTTGTGGTCAGTTATTAGTTCAAATTTTCTGCCAAATATATAATTGTGGAATTTTTTTACTGCAGCCACCAAGGCTAAGGCCTCTTTATCTAATTGGCTGTAGTCCCTCTCGGTGCTGGACAATGTTCTAGAAAAGAATGCAATTGGGGCTTCTGTGTCATTAGGCAAGACATGTGCCAGGACACCCCCGACCCCATATGGGGACGCATCGCACGTAAGCCGTACGGGTAGCAAAGTGCTATACTGTATTACTACACTTTTAGAAGTCAATAAGTTTTTTATTTGTGAGAAAGCTTCACACTCAGTTTTCCCCCATGTCCAAGGAGTTCCTTTCTGTAGCAGCCGGTGTATAGGCTCTGCTGCTGTTGCTTTCTGCTTTAAAAAAACAGAATAGAAATTTAGAAGGCCTAAAAATGCCTGTAATTCTGTCTTATTTTGAGGCTCTGGGGCTTCTTTTATGGCTTTAATTTTCTCAGGAGTTGGATGGATACCTTCCCCATTGATCCTATAACCTAAGAATTCTATACTGCTGGTTCCCCAAATGCACTTGTCTGGTTTAATTCTGAGACCTTTATTTTGCAGTCTAGCTAACACTTCTCTTATTCTTTGGTTTAACTGGGATTGGTTTTCCCCTGAAATTAAAATGTCATCAAAGTAGGGGATGGTGCCTTTTATTCCAGCTAATAATCTTTCCATAAGGCTTTGAAAAATTCCAGGGGCTACGCTTACCCCAAATTGTAACCGTGTGCATTTAAATGCACCTCTATGGGTGACTATATTCTGCGCCAAGGCGGTAGGCCCATCGACAGGCAGCTGTTGATAAGCTTGTGCCAAATCGATCTTGGCAAATACTTTCCCTTCCCCCAGGGAGTGAAGCAGTTGTTGCACAACTGGTATAGGTTACGGATGGTGTTGTAAGGCCTTGTTAAGCGTAGACTTGTAATCAGCGCAAACTCGTAGCGAGCCATCAGGCGTCATAGGAGTAACGATAGGCGTCTCCCAAGGGGCTTGGTCCACAGGGACCAAAATGCCCTGACCTATAAGCTTGTCCAGTTGGAGATCTAGTTTAGGAAGAAGTGGCAGGGGCACTCTCCGAGGTTTGAGCCATACAGGGGGAATTTTAGGGTCGAGAGAAAAAGAGATTGGTGGGCCCTTGTAAGACCCCAAAGTGGGGCTAAATACCTCAGGGAATTCTTCTAAGAAGTTTGGAACACCCATATTTTTGACATTGCAAATACCAGAGATTTCAATACCCAAGGGGACCATCCATTCTAAACCCAAAAGGGAGTGCTTAGCTCCTGAGACCACAATTAGAGGGAGATTACAATTTAAATTTTTGAACAAAATTGGTACATCAACTTTCCCCAATACAGGAATAATACCCCCTTGAAAATCCTTAATAATTAATGCAGTAGGATTAAGAGCAGTTTTAGTGAGATTAGGCATATACATTTTGAGTTTTTCCCAAGGCATAATAGTATATTTAGAACCAGTGTCTAGTTCCATCTGGCACGGTTGTTTGTTAAGGAGCAGAGAAATAACAATCTTGCCCCCGTTGGTTGTAACCGTGCTATTGATTGAAAGGGCTAAGTTACCTCTTCCGTAGTCGTGGTTGAAGTTGGAGTAGTTCTTTCGGCCGAAAAATCGAGAACTTCTGTTGTCGCGCACCTGGCCTTGTTGGTTCAGGGAACGAGGGAAGCGTTGTGTGGAGAAAGATTCTTCTGGCATGGGGGCTCTGCAGGCCTCGGCGATGTGTCCCTGGCGGTTGCAGCGGCGGAAAATTGCTTCACGGAACGGGCACCGTTGGCGTGGATGGTTTCCCCCGCAGCCGGAGCAAGGGACAACAGGGCGAGGTGTCCTCAGTGGTCTCGATGGGTCCTGTTGGAGCAGGAAACAGTTGTCTTCGGAGGTGGCAGCTTGACCGAGGTCGCCTGGAGACTCGGCGCGGGAAGTTTGAGAGTCGATTTGAGCGACGACTTCCTGCTTGTCATTCTTCTTTAGTTCTTTGGCAGCGGCTTCGGCGACTTCTGCTGTCTGGGCCAGTTTGATGACAGTTTGCAGAGAGGGCTCATCTTCTGTGAGGAGCTTATTTCTGACGGTCGCGTTTTTCATGCCGAAAATGAGGGCATCTATCAGGCGAGCTTCTGGGTTGTCAAATTTACATTTTGACAGCACCGTTCGAAGACGTGTGGTCCCACAGAGTGGGCCTTCTCCGGGTCCCGTCAACTAAACAATGTTGGTTGGCGGGCCCCAGGGGAAGAGCCTTCTCTGTGGCGGCCCCGACTCTCTGGAACCAACTCCCCCCGGAGATTAGAACTGCCCCTACTCTCCCTGCCTTCCGTAAAGTTCTTAAAACCCACCTTTGTCGTCAGGCATGGGGGAACTGAAACATCTCCCCCGGGCACGTACAATTTATGTATGGTATGTTTGTGTGTGTGCTTGTTAGTATATCGGGGTTCTTTTTAAAACTTTTTTAAATATTTAAATTTATTTGACTCTATTTGGATTTGTATGATTTGTTTATGCCTGTTGTGAGCCGCCCCGAGTTCACGGAGAGGGGTGGCATACAAATCTAAATAATAAATAATAATAAATAAATACTGGTTGATTGACTCGTGGTCGAGTTGGCCCATTCGCGAGAATTGATGCCGGAAAACGATGGCTGTTTTCGTGGGCTTGAAATGGGCGGCGAGCTTGGTTTTCAAGGCGTCCCAAGCGACGGAGTTTGCCGGCAGCGGATCTGTCAAAGTCTGGGCGAGATCGTACATCTCCGAGCCGCAGTAGTTCAAGAAGATCGCTCTCTTTCGGTCGTTGTCGGTGTCTCTCATTCCGGCAGCTTCGAGGAAGATCTCGAATTTTGAGATGTAGCCGTCCCAGGTGGACTTCTCCGGGTCGAAGAATTCAGGAGCTCTTCCGACAGGCAGGTTGTCCATGGTGGAGAGCGCGGGTTCATTCGTCCGTCGTCGCCGGAGACCAGGGTACTTTTGACGGTTCCTTTATTCAGCTCAGAGAAAGTGACTTCAGCTCAGAGAAAGTGACTTCAGCTGGAACGCGTCTAACTTTAACAGTGAAAGGCGCTCCTTATATACTTTTTCAGTCGCCCGCCAAAACTGAACTGTCAGCGCCTTAGCCAATCAGGCGCGACTGCTATTTTTAACCATTTTCCTCAGATACAGGCTTTACATAGGACTTAACACCCTCATCATCTTGAGGCTCGACTACTGTAACGCTCTCTACATGGGGCTACCTTTGAAAAATGTTTGGAAACTTCAGATCGTGCAGAATGCAGCTGCGAGACCAGTCATGGGCTTTTCCAAAAATGCCCATGTAACACCAACACTCCGCAGTCTGCATTGGTTGCCAATCAGTTTCCGATCACAATTCAAAGTGTTGCTTATTACCTATAAAGCCCTTCATGGCACCGGACCAGGGTATCTATGAGACCGCCTTCTGCCGCACGAATCCCAGCGACCAGTTAGGTCCCACAGAGTGGGCCTTCTCCGGGTCCCGTCAACAAAGCAATGTCATTTGGCGGGGCCCAGGGGAAGAGCCTTCTCTGTGGCGGCCCCAGCCCTCTGGAACCAACTCCCCCTAGAGATTAGAATTGCCCCCACCCTCCTTGCCTTTCGTAAACTCCTTAAAACCCACCTCTGTCGTCAAGCGTGGGGGAACTAAGACATCTCCCCCTGCCTATGTAGTTCTAGTGCATGATATGACTGTATGTATGTTTGTTATATTGGTGTTTCTTGCTTTTAGATTTTTAATGTGTAATTGTTATCTTAGATTTTTTTAATTATTAGATTTGTCAATATATATTGTTTTTGTTGCTGTTGTGAGCTGCCCCGAGTCTGTGGAGAGGGGCGGCATACAAATCTAATAAATCAAATCAAATCAAATCAAAACAAAAAAGTAATCTGTGAACTCAAATGGGCTAACTTACAGAATGTATCCAAAATCTGGGATTTGTGAATCCTGTGGAGTTGAAACTGGGCAAACTTTTTAAAATGTCATATACATTATCATAAAGCAAGCTATGACATTATTACAGAATATCATAAATGATTTCCTCTGGCTAACTTGGGCAATCCCTGATAGTTGACTGCATTATATAGTTCAACTTTTAAGGCAGATATATCTCTGAGTTTCTCCTTGAATTTGGAGCTCCTTCATTATTGTGAAGGCATTGAGAAATCTGGTAAGCAAATATCTCTGAAATGTTGACTCGTCACTTGTCTCGCCTCACTTTGAGTCTGTAAAATTCTAAGGAAGTCTTTGGCGCTTTCTGAGCTTAGTTGTTTTGTTGTGGATATTTCATTGCCAGAATAACAGAGTTTATTTATTTCTTTTATTTATTATTTAGATTTGTATGCCACTCCTCTCCACAGACTCGGGGCGGCTCACAGCAAAGTGAAAAACAATTTTCAACAAATCTAAATTACTATTTAAAAATATTTTTAAAAACCCATTTTCTAAACAAACGTACATACAGACATACCATTCATAAATTGTAAATGCCCGGGGGAGATGTCTCAGTTCCCCCATGCCTGACGACAAAGGTGGGTCTTAAGGAGCTTACGAAAGGCAAGGAGAGTAGGGGCAGTTCTAATCTCCGGGGAGAGTTGGTTCCAGAGGGCCGGGGCCGCCACAGAGAAGGCTCTTCCTCTGGGGCCCGCCAACCGACATTGTTCAGTTGACGGGACCCGGAGAAGGCACCTAGGGGATCTTCTGATCCAACTCGCTCAGATAGAAAACCTTATACCATTTCAGACAAAGGAAATGAAATGAAATGCAAAAGATGAGAGAATAGAAGGGGAAATTATCAAATTTGCAGATGACAATAAGCCAGCAGGAATAACAAATAATACAGAAGACAAGATCAGGGTCTAAAAAGATCTTGACAGACCCAAAAAATAAGCCCTATCCAGCAACATGAAATTTAATATGGAGAAAAGCAAGGGTTTTACATTTAGGCAGGAAAACCCAAAGGTACAAGTGCAGATTAGGTGAAACCAGCCCGAACCCATAACGACCCACTGTTGACATCATGATGACATCACAGAACCAATTCAGTTGGTGCTGGTCCATGAGTACCACCATCTTTTTTAACCCTGCTGTTCTGTTCGAAAAAACTCCCTAATGTTATGTTCCCGGGTCTATTTGACCCGGACTGCAAATTGATCATTTTAGGTACTTATATTTGGTCTTTTTGAAAGCTTTTTTCACCTGGAAACAAGTTTGAACATTTCTGCACACAATGGAATGAAAATTGAACTGAAAAAATTAATCCTTATTGGTTTATTTTGCACATAAATGTGCCTCCCCCCCCCCATTTTTGTGAATTTGTTTTAGGTTTATTGATAATTTTGCCTGCAAAATGCATTCTATTTTAGTAAAGTTGGTGTGGGATTGGTAGCTTGAACATTTCTGAACATAATGATATGAAAATTGAATTGAAAAAAATGATCCTTATTGGTTTATTTTGCTCATAAATGGGCCCCCATGCTTATACTCAAATAGGCTTATACTCAAGTAGGCTTATACTCGAGTATAAGACAATATGGTTTATATTAAAAAATAAACCAATAAGAATCATTTTTTTTTCAGTTCATTTCTATTTTTCTTATGTTTAGGATTGTTCAATTTAGTATATCAAAACTTTTGGGGGAATATTCCTTAGAGATTTGTAGCCTAAAAAAAATATAAATTGACAAAATATTCAGAAAGCATGGGGGGAGGGGTTTTTGATCAAAATAAAAATATAAGCCTCACTTTTTTCAGTTCAATTTTCATATCATTATGTTCATAAATGTTCAAACTAGTTTTCCAGTGGAAAAAGTTTTCAAAAAGACCAAATTCAAGTACCTAAAAAAATCATTTTGGTCCGGGTCTATATGACCCGAAATAGAGTCAACGTGATTTTTTTTTTTGCCCAGAAAATTTTTATTCACCCACAAATATTTTTATGATGATCAGGCATGTTAAAATGAGTACATGAATGCCTAAGATATTAAAAATATTTCAGATTTGAAGCCTGCGTAAATATAAAGTGAAAATATTTGCAAGCAGCCAAGGGGGGGAGGACTTATTTATGATTGTAAACAACCAATAAGAAACATTTATTTCAGTTCATTTATATTTTTTTTATATTCAGAAATGTTCAAACTACCAATCCCACACCAACTTTAGTAAAATTGAACACATTTTGCAAGCAAAACTATCCATAAATTGAAAAATATTTCACAAAAACAGAGGGGGGGCATGCATTCTATCAGCAAAATAAACCAATAAGAATTACTTTTTTCATTTCAATTTTCATATCATTGTGTGCAGAAATGTTCAGACTACTTTTCAAGTGAAAAAAGTATTCAAATTGACCAAACATAAGCACTTCAAATGAAGAGTTTTTGGTCCGGGTCAGGGTGACCCGGGAACATAACAAGTGTGACTTTTTTGTTTTCAGCAAGAAAGAAACCCCCCCCCCCAAAAAAAATTCTCATATAGAGAACCCCTGAAATGATGAAAAGTCGTGAAATTTCAAGTTTCAGATATGCAGGGAAAACTTTTTACAGGGACTCAAACTTGGCTTCGGGTCACATACAACCCGAACAAAAAAACAGCAGGGTTTTAAATGACTGAATTTTGAAAGTTGAAGTCCACACACCTTCAAATTGGCAAGGTTGAGAAACCCTTTTGAGAGAGTTTAATTCTCTTCAAAATTAAGACTTGATCCACAAAGCCTAAATCTGTGGCTTTACTTGGGCAGAATTAAATGGATTTTAAATATGGTTTCCCACTTGGGACAGGTTATCAAGAAAACTAGTTTTTAACATCCGTAGCTTGCTACCAAGTTACCTCCCAAGTAGTCTTGTGGTCTGGATATTAGGGGAAAATATATCAAATTATTTACTCCAAGCATCAACAAACCTCCTATTTAATCAAAGCCCAAATAAGGTGGGTAAAATGGGTTTTGTAAAATAATAATAATAACGACACATGAATTAAATGTTAATTTAATGTTTTATTTCATGACTATGGAGATTCTCCCAACCAGATCATGGTTATTCCTAAGGTGCTTTTTCTAGGCAACTGGACTTTCTTGTTATTTTCCTTTGAAAATGTTTTGCTTCTTCAGTTTTCTGAAGAATTGAAGATGGATGAGAAACACAAATGTTTTTTTTTTAAAGAAACCAAAACCTCCGGTCGTGTTTTAGAAAAAGCCTTTTCAGGATATTTTTATTTAAACTGAATTTGAATAAAAGAGTCATTGTTAGGTTGGGGGGAAAAAAGAGTGTCAAAATAATGTTAACTCAACAATTTTTCCATTATACTTTTATTGAATAGTAATCCCTGGAGGGGACACACACACACACACACCAAGAATTAAGTGAAGAATACAGAAGGTTGTAAGAAGGAACAGAAAAAAGAAAGGCAAAGAATTGAAAGCTGTTCCTAATTTCCAAAATAACATGAGGGTTGACAAAATTCATTTTCCCATGAACATAATAAATAAAAACTCTCCAGATGTGACAAAACTGTGATTCTGGCCCCTGAAGATTCATTCTCCTAATTTTACCAATAAATATTTTTAATCAAGTGGTTCAAACAACCCTGTTACTATTAATGAATTATAAATAGAGTTTACAGATATTCCCAACACTGAGACATAATGATCAAGAAAGCCATTGCGTTCCTATTTTCCAATGTGGCATCAGATTATCGCTCAAGGTCACAGCCCCATCTTACACGAGCATTCAACCATTTGTTTTGTAACAATACTAATTTTACTAAAAAAAATAAAATCCAAACAAAATATTATTCTATCACATGATCATAACTTAGACTCGGGGTCAGCAACCCACGGCTCTGGGGCCGCATGTGGCTTTTTCATCCCTCTGCCGAGGCTCCTTGTCACTCAAAATATGCATCACAACCAGCAATGTGTGATGCCTGCCAGCACACGATTTATTGAGCTTTCCGACTCCCGGTAAGCCAACCATGGATAAATCTAAGAAAATAAAAGTTTCAGGAGAAAACAGAACATTTAATTCAACTACATATGATAGTTCTGTGGCTGCTCGGGAAATAGGCACGGGAAGGCTTTTGTGGCTCCCGGTGTTTTCTTTTGGGTCCAAATGGCTCTTTGAGTGTTTAAGGTTGCCGACCTCTGACCTCGGGTAAAATGATCCCTTATCTCTACAGCCCCTCCAACACCTTGAGGAATGAGGAATACTTGTTAATCTAGCTAGGGTTAGATGCCACTGGTATAACCCTATGCATTCATTTCTTGGATGGAGATAGAAAGGACGTCTTCAGATTCCCATAGTGCAGCATTTCTAAACTTGGCAATTTATGGACTTCAACTCCCAGAATCCCCCAGCCCAGCATGCTTTAAAATTAGAGAGAGAAGAGATGCCATCTGTCAAAATGGCCTTTTTCCCCAGGTGTAAGATGTGGTCCTGGTAAAGGCTTTGCCAGTTTTGCTTGTTTTTTTAAAGAAAATAGTGACCTGAAAGGGTATATAATTTTTTTTAAATTATTGGGGTCTAATATAATATCTGAAAAAGTCCACAAGCTATGGAGCTTTGATTAAACAATGTAATAATCAGCAATTTATCTTCATGATGTATCTCACCTTCTACTTTAACTCTTATAATACCTAACTTGTCAAAAGCCATGTCTTCTGAAAGTGGCCTGGCTTTAATGGTCATTTTTTTGGAAAATCAATGGAATCATTCCTCAGAAAGATATTTGAGTGCTAGCCAGCCAATTTATCCTGAGAAAAATAAACAGTCTGTGCCTCATGCAATATCTTTTTAAACATTATAAAAACTGAAACTCAATCACTGTAACTTTTCTAGTTACCAGTTTAAAAAAAATAGCAACTCTCTTTCTTCTCTAACCTAATGACTCTCTAATATGTTTAACTACAAGTATTTTTTTATTACAGTGTTCCCTCGATTTTCACGGGGGATGCGTTCCAAGATTGCCTGCGAAAGTCAAATTTCCGCGAAGTACAGATGCGGAAGTAAATACACTATTTTTGGCTATGAACAGTATCCTAAGCCTTCCCTTAACACTTTAAACCCCTAAATTACAATTTCCCATCCCCCTAGCAACCATTTAGATTATTACTCACCATGTTTATTTATTAAAGTTTATTTTAAAAAATGTTTTTTAAAGGCAGACAAAAGTTTGGCAATGACATATGACGTCATCGGGCAGGAAAAACCGTGGTATAGAGGGAAAAACCGCAAAGTATTTTTTAATTAATATTTTTGAAAAACCGTGGTATAAACGTTCCGCGAAGTTCGATGCCGCAAAAATCGAGGGAACACTGTACTGTATTTTTTATTACTTCTTTCTTAGACAATGGCAGATAGTTACCTAGGGAGGTTACCAAGGCAAAGCTGTGATCTTGGATTATTTTGAGACCCTGCACATAAAATGTACAACAAAACAAATATGTTGCATTCAAAGTGTTGGTTATGACCTATAAAGCCCTTCATGGCACCGGGCCAGGTTATCTCTGGGACCGCCTTCTGCCGCACGAATCCCAGCAACCAATTAGTTCCCACAGAGTGGGCCTTCTCTGGGTCCTGTCAAGTAAACAATGTCGTTTGACGGGACCCAGGGGAAGAGCCTTCTCTGTGGTGGCCCCGGCCCTCTGGAACCAACTCCCCCCAGAGATTAGAATAGCCCCCACCCTTCTTGCCTTTCGTAAGCTTCTTAAAACCCACCTCTGCCGCCAAGCACGGGGGAACTGAGATATTCTTCCCACCCTAGGCTTCTACAATTTATGCATGGTATGTTTGTATGTATGATTGGTTTTAAAACAAGGGTTTTTAGCTGCTTTAGTATTGGATTGTCGCATGTTGTTTTTACCACTGTTGTTAGCCGCCTCGAGTCTACGGAGAGGGGCGGCATACAAATCCAGTAAATAAATAAATAAATAAATAAATGACTAAGTTGTAAGAATGAGGCAACGCTACAAATCTTGCTTGATCTATTTTGTAAATCCCCATGAATTAACAGTGATTTAAAGTTTAAAGATTGGGAACTGCTATTAAACCAGTGGTTTAAAAACTGTTTTTTGAATGCTAATCTAAAATATTGATTGACGTTGCTTAGATTTCAATTAATACCACTTGTCAAATAATAATTGAAATGTTTACTGAATGTAGATGCAATATCTTAACATTTAATTTGTGTGCGTGTGTGAATTTTACTAGACTTAACTCTTGGATGAGCATCTCCAGGTCTGTATTTCAGGATAATACATAATAACTGTCTTTTTCAAGAGCTTCGGAAATATTGGCAATAATGAACTGAATTATTCTGAATTCTGTGCCTAAAAGTTACAACAATTAATCAGTTGAAAGGCTTGCCTCCAGAAGTTGTGGATGTCCCAACAGTGGAGATTTTAAAGTTATGTAAAGTTTATTCAGAGAGGTTCCTTTCTTTTCTTAGTATAATGTTAAATCAGTTTTTCATTCAAAGTCATCCCAAAGGAAAGCTCTTACAATGCCATACAAAATGACAAACATTTAGAGCCATGTAAAGAATTTGTGTAAAAGAATGCCAGAACAGCGAGACAAATATGGTCAGTACACAACACGGTTGTTTTTGTTGTTGTTGTTAATGTCAAAAGATGACTAGGCTTAGCAGACACCGTAAAATAATTCTTTTGCGTGAGATGATCTTATGTGTTATTTAAAAGGCTTCAGTCTGAGAAGCAGCTTGCCCTTGAAATTAGTAATAGACAATACAATTTAATTCCTGCTCCAGTTTGTTTTTAATCATTCTTAAGTAATTCCACCCAGAACTGTGGGCAGTCGGGTAATGTATTAATTTAATAACTTTTTGTTATGTCTGTCCCGGTTTTGATCATGGGAACATCTATATGCATTTAATTACTTTTTTAAAAAATGTTTATCTCAATGATTTTTTTTTTAAAGGAAAAGAGAAGGGAAGACATTTCTAAATGTTTATTTTCTCAATATCTGAATAAGTAAACACAAAGTTTGTTTTCTGTTTTGTTTTTGGGTTTTTTATTTTTTGCAACTGAGCGCTGTAGAAATGGCAGTAATGAATAATGCATCAAATAAATACAGTACATGAAAACATATCCTATAAATGAAAACATATCCAGAACAATGGTGGAAAAGTGTAAATATCAATGGATTTCCATTCCAGGTTTACATGTTATTTATTTATTTTATTTATTTATTCATTTGTCCAATACACAATACATACGGAAGAGAATAGACATGAAGTAATATATATAAAGATAATATGTAAAAATAGAGGAGAAGATATATGAAAGGAAGAAAATATATATGATATATGAGATAAAGGAAAGACAATTGGACAGGGGACGATAGGCACATCAGTGCACTTATGTACGCCCCTTACTGACCTCTTAGGAACCTGGAGAGGTCAATCGTGGATAGTTTATAGACATGCCATTTCAATCTGTTCCTGTCAAAGTTTCCCAAATCTGGTTCTTCTATCAATGTCCACCGATAACAATCTAATACAATCTTATTTTCTTAGAAATAAATCCTGTTAATTTACTTCCGTGGTCACGTGGAACCTCTGCAAATTATAATGCCAATATATCCGGATGTTGGGAAGGCCAAGGTTTAGAACTGCAGTCTTAAGTGGGTTTATTCTTTCTTCAAACAACCATTTGACTGGGATGGTGTAAAGATTAGATACAGGGGGCTCCAACTAGTGATGGGCTCCTATGAGTACGGTCAGGTACACAGAACTGGTGGAAAAAGTTTGGTCAAGTACGCAGAACCGGTAGAAAAAAAATTGATTTTTTTTCCTTCTTTGTTTCCCTTCTGGGTTCTCGGTATGTTTTTCCTAACGCGGTAAATGAGGTTGAATGTGTATATTTTTAGAAGAGCTGTGCGTGTGTATGTGTGTGTACATACACAAATAGTTTATATAGCAGATAATGTATATTTTTGAGTGCCTAGGTGTAATATGTAGGTACACATATGGCATATACAGTGATACCTCGTCTTACAAACGCCTCGTCATACAAACTTTTCGAGATACAAACCCGGGGTTTAAGATTTTTTTGCCTCTTCTTACAAACTATTTTCACCTTACAAACCCACCACCACTGCTGGGATGCCCCGCCTCCGGACTTCTGTTGCCAGTGAAGCACCCATTTTTGCACTGCTGGGATTACCTTGAGGCTCTCCTCCATGGGAAACCCCACCTCCAGACTTCCGTGTTTTTGTGGTGATGCAGGAGAATCCCAGCAGCACAAAAACAGGCGCTTTGCTGGCAATGGAAGTCCGGAGGTGGGGTTTCCCAGCGAGGGGAAATTGCAGCATCGCAAAAACACAGAGGTCCGGAGGTGGGGTTTTGAGGACTTCAGTGTTTTTGCAATGCTGCAATTTCACTGATGCTCCCTTCGCTGGGAATGCTGGGATTCCCCTGCAGCATCACAAAAGCACAGAAGTCTGGAGGTGGGGTTTCCCATGGAGGGGAGCCTTAGGGAAATCCCAGCAGCGCAAAAAAAGACGCTTCGGCTGGCAAAAGGGGTGAATTTTGGGCTTGCACGCATAGTTACAATTCATGCTTGATTGATGGACCTTTTTAATTAATGCACAATTCTTTTTATTTTATTTTAAAAGCTTTTATTGAAAATTCATAAAAAGAAACAATGGTACATACAGAAAATAGAGAGATATCTTAGTCTCTCTTTCCTTGCTTATTTTACTTTATATACAATTTTACATCTTATGCGGTTTTTCATATTGATATATTTCTTGCTTTTCTAACCTAATTCTATGTTCATATGTACCGTATATACTCGAGTATAAGTCGAGATTTTCTGCACAAAAAATGTGCCGGAAAATCCAGCCTCGACTTATACTAAAGTCACTGACTTTCACTGACCTGAAAACGGCCCTGCAGCATTTTCCAAAGCTCCACAGTTCCGATGTGAAAGGCAGGAAGGAAAGAAACCTCATGGCTGGCAACACTAGGTTTTTTCTTCTTCTTCATGGCAATACCCCTGAGCTACCTGATTAGCAGCAGGCTGAACCAATCACAGATCCTCCTCTATACAGAAAGGAGGCACTGAGAGAGCTATCTGATTGGCAGCAGGCTGTAACAATCACAGCTCCTCCTCTACAGGAAGCACTGGGGGAAGGGGCGGGAGGGTTGAAGAGTCTTTCAGAAGGAAGGAACCATGGCTTCCTCTCCTGATCAAGCCAACAACAATATTTTACAAGTAAATAAAATGTACAAGTAAAATGTAAGTTACCCATTTAAATTTGATTAACAGGATTTGTTATTTTGTAAGAAATGGTTGCTTCAAGTGGGGATAATTCTGTGTAATTAAACTTTTTCTTCCAACTATACTTATACCCAAGAGGATTGCTGATGCTGACTTGTTTAAAACAATACAAAGGTTAGGATAATATTATTAATACAGTGGTACCTCAAGATACGAACCCCTCATCTTACGAACAACCCGAGATACGAACCCGGGGTTCAGAAAAATTTTGCCTCTTCTTACGAACTTTTTTCGTGTTACGAACGGCAAACCCGAACTTCCGGGTTCGGCGTTCGGGAGGCTGCTGGGAAGCCCCGCAGCCCGGCTGTCACCTTTTAAAACAGCCAGGGGGCTTCCCAGTTGCCTCCCGGAGCCAAACCCAGAAGTTCGGGTTTGGCGTTCGGCTTGGAGAGGCTGCTGGGAAGCCACCCGGCTGTTTTAAAATGTGACAGCCGGGCTGCGGGGCTTCTCGGCGGCAGTGGCAGGTACGTAAGACGGAAAACGTTCAGGAGGCCGCTTTGGGTTTTTGGCTGGGAGGGAGGGCAGGAGGTCCGACGCTGGGGGAGGGAGTCAGGAAGGTCCTCTTGCTCCCCCCCTCAGCGAAAAACGCAAAGACGGTCTGCCATCGCATGACAGGCAGGGCGGAGCAGCGTGGAGCAAAGGGAGTATGAAACCGCCAGCAGCTTCAGTTTCCCATTGCTCCGCGGGCGGCGGCAGACCGCCTTTGTATTTTTGGCTGGGGGGGAAAGCATGAGGCGCAGGATCAGGCCGGCGGCGGGCACGGGAGAGGCAACAGGTCTGCATCCTGGGCGGGTGGGCGGGCCGCGGGCGAGGAGGCGCGACCGAGCGGGCCGGCTCAGGCTCTGGCTAGGACGGGGCGGGCAGCGGCTGGGCGCGGCAGCGAGGGTGCGTCTGACTCGGGGCTGGCGGTGCCTGACGCAGCGGGGAACAACAGCGTGGGAGGCAGGAGAGGACCAGGCAACCGGAGCAGCGTTGTCGCTGCTCCCGGCTTGGCTTGCCTGGCCGCCTTGGCTTCCCTGGCCGCCTGGCGCTGCGATCTTCCAATCTTCCCTTGGCGATCTTCTGATCTTCCCTGGCTTCCCTGGCCGCCTGGTGCTGCGATCAGAAGATCGCAGCGCCAGGCGGCCAGGGAAGTGGCCAGGGAAGCGGCCAGGGAAGCCAAGGGAACATCGGAATATCGCAGCGCCAGGCGGCCAGGGAAGCCAAGGGAAGATCGCCAAGGAAAATGCCCAGCCCAGCCCCCCCCCCCGAGGCGTTTTCCTGGAAGGAATGCCATCCACCACCGAGCTTTTCGTAATCTGTTTAAATTTCCTTCACTCCCCCCCCCCAACATTCCCCGCCTTGCCTCGCTTGACTGGCCAGAGGACATGACATTCACGGCCTCCCGTGCCTCCTTTGGCTTTGCGATTGGACGCGCCTCCCGCCGCTCTGCCCAATCGCAAAGCCAAAGGAGGCACGGGAGGCGATGAATGTCATGTCCTCTGGCCAGTCAAGCGAGGCAAGGCGGGGAATGTTGGGGGAGTGAAGGAAATTTAAACAGATTACGAAAAGCTCGGTGGTGGTGATTGCACTCCTTTTAGGAAAACGCCTCCACGGGGGCTGGGCTGGGCATTTTCCTGGAAGGAATGCCATCCACCACCGAGCTTTTCGTAATCTGTTTAAATTTTCTTCACTCCCCCAACATTCCCCGCCTTGCCTCGCTTGACTGGCCAGAGGACATGACATTCACCGCCTCCCGTGCCTCCTTTGGCTTTGCGATTGGATGCGCCTCCCGCCGCTCTGCCCAATCGCAAAGCCAAAGGAGGCACGGGAGGCGGTGAATATCATGTCCTCTGGCCAGTCAAGCGAGGCAAGGCGGGGAATGTTGGGGGAGTGAAGGAAATTTAAACAGATTACGAAAAGCTCGGTGGTGGATGGCATTCCTTCCAGGAAAACGCCCAGTCCAGCCCCCGTGATTGGCCAGAGGACATGACATTCACCGCCTCCCGTGCCTCCTTTGGCTTTGCGATTGGGCAGAGCGGCGGGAGGCGCGTCCATAGGCTTGGTCGGGTCGCCGCAGCACCCTCCCTTCGCCAACCCTTTGGCGGTCACCGGTGGGCTTAGGGTGCCTCGGCACCGACTTCGCTGCCCCTTCCCGAGCCCAGCCCCGTGACATTCGCTTTCCTCCCGCCGGCAGCCGAGACTTATCGTGGGCTCCTTCGCAACCTCGGAGAGCTTCCAGGGCATGAAAGCTCACGAAAACCAGGAAGTTCTCCGTGGTTGCGAAGGAGCCCACGATCAGTCAACTGCGGGCGGGAGGAAAGCAAATGCCAAGGGGCTGGGCTCGGCTCCCCCCTCGGCTCCCCGCCTTACCAGCCCCGCCGCGGAAGGCTCCATTCTGTTCCCTGAATGGAGCCCGCCGGCCGCTCAATCGGGCCGGCAGGGAACAGAATGGAGCCTTCCGCGGCAGGGCTGGTAAGGGGGGGAGCCGAGCCCAGCCCCGTGACATTCGCTTTCCTCCCGCCCGCAGCCGAGACTGATCGTGGGCTCCTTCGCAACCTCAGAGAGCTTCCAGGGCATGAAAGCTCACGAAACCCAGGAAGCTCTCCGAGGTTGCGAAAGAGCCCATGATCAGTCAACTGCAGGCGGGAGGAAAGCAAATGCCAAGGGGCTGGGCTCGGCTCCCCCCTCGGCTCCCCCCCTTACCAGCCCCACCGCGGAAGGCTCCATTCTGTTCCCTGCCGGCCCGATTGAGCGGCCGGCGGTCTCCATTCAGGGAACAGAATGGAGCCTTCCACGGCGGGGCTGGTAAGGGGGGGAGCCGAGGGGGGAGCCGAGCCCAGCCCCGTGGCATTCGCTTTCCTCCCGCCCGCAGCCGACTGATCGTGGGCTCCTTCGCAGCCTCGGAGAGCTTCCTGGTTTTCGTGAGCTTTCATGCCCTGGAAGCTCTCCGAGGTTGCGAAGGAGCCCACGATCAGTCGGCTGCGGGTGGGAGGAAGGCGAATCCCCCGTGGGCTCCGTTACATCTTCCGCTGCCAGCCAGGCCATGCTGGCGGCAGCGGAACAATCGCCTTCCTCCCGCCCGCAGCCGACTGACCGTGGGCTCCTTCCCGAGCTCCCTTCCTGAGCCTCCCGTTCTCTCTCTCCCCCCCCCTCGCCCCTTCGCCTCCCTGTGTTCCTAGGAGAAGTGCTGGGGATTGAGGCAAGACAGACCTTCTGCTCCTCACCAGCACTTCTCCTAGGAACACAGGGGGGCGAAGGGGCGAGGGGGCGGAGAGAGAACGGGAAGCTCAGCATTCCGTCAGCCGCAGCGCTGGCTGTCAACTTTTCTTTTTAAAACTGGGCAGGAGCTGACTTGCCTCCCCAGTGCTAAAAAGAAAAGTTGACAGCCAGCGCTGCGACTGACGGAATGCTGAGCCTCCCGTTCTCCCCCCCCACCTTGCCCCTTCCGGTTTCGGCGTTCGGGAGACCGCTGGGTTCCCAGCTGTCTCCGAACGCCAAACACCAAAGCCGAACTTCCGCGTTCGGCTTCAGGAGACAGCTGGGAAGCGGCGCGGCTCTTTTAAAAGATGACAGCCGGCCTGGGGGGCTTCCCAGCACCCCCGAACCCTGTGCTGGGAAGCCCCCCAGGCCGGCTGTCACCTTTTAAAACAGCCGCGCCGCTTCCCAGCAGTCGCGGAAAGCCATTTTTTTGCGGGGGGTTTTTTGGTTGCACGGATTAATTGACTTTACATTGTTTCCTATGGGAAACAATGTTTCGTCTTACGAACCTTTCGTCTTACGAACCTCCCCCCGGCACCAATTAAGTTCGTATCTTAAGGTACCACTGTAGTATGAATTTTGTCATTAATCATTTGTTCTACATAATTAATATGAATAGATTTACCTTTTTTAAGAGTATGGTTTCTCCTTATGCAAGATAAATATCATGTAGAAGAAAGATTTTACTATTAAAAAAATAAATTTTTAATTGGTTTTTGAATTTTATTTATTTTGTTTTTCTTCTGAGCTCTAGCATTTTGGGAGTTGCTTGGTCTTTCATTTCCCAATGAAAACTGTAGTTAAGCCTGTCCTTGTGTTGTGCAAGTAAGGAGTTTTCATCATATCTTCTGACAGTTAGTTGGTGTCCATGGATTTATATTGCCATATAAATTGGCAATACTGTACCTTAATAAGCTGTGGGCAAGGCTGTACTTCCTATTAATTGTCCTATTTTTCCTAATCATTGTGTAATACCATCAATGGGCAGTAAAGCGTATAGATTCAACTCAAATCAACTTATTTATTTTTTAAAAATTTTATTTTATATGACTTACAAACATTTAGACATCAAACAATACAACATTAAACATTTACACTTGATATATTTACAAAATTTATTTTTTTTAACAATTCTATTTACTATACCTTTTTCTTAATTTCCACCCAGTTGTAAATTTTTCCCCACACTTTGTAATAGTCCTTATTTTGTTGGTTTTGAATTTCGTATGTTAATTTGCTAAATTTGGCGCAGTGTAATATTTTTTTAATTACCGTTTCTTTGTTTGGAATCTTATCTTGTTTCCAGACGTGCATATGCTAATCTTGCAGCAGTAAGTAAGTGATTTATTAAGTAGTAGTTTTCTTTGCTATGTTTGCCTCTAATTATGCCTAATAAATACATTTCTGGTTTTATTTCAATTTTATAGCCCAATATTTCTTCCATCCATGCCCTAATTTGAATCCAAAATTTTTTTGCTTCGTTACATTGCCACCATATGTGGTAGTATGTTCCCACTTCTTTTTTACACTTCCAACATTTGTTACTAATGTTTACATTCATTTTGGCTAGGCGCGCTGGCGCATAATGCCATCAGAAGAACATTTTATAAAGATTTTCTTTATATGATGTTGACAAAGTCATCTTATAGTTAACTGACCATAGTTTTCCCCAGTCTTCTAGCTGAATTGCATATCCCAAATCAACTTATTATTACAGTCAATTTACACAGTACAGTAGTCCCTCGCTATACCGCGCTTCACCTACTGCGGCTTCACTTCATTGCGGGTTTTCAAGGAATATTAATGAGAAAAATCATTCACGGATCTTCACTGGTTCGCGGGTTTCTGAGGAAGTCGATCGGCAGATTTAAACAGCCCACCGAACTCAATCGGCAGGGTTTTTTTAAAAAAAAAATCTAAAATTGTAAATACTGTATTTAAATACTGTATCTAAAATAAATACTGTGTGGGAAGGGTTTATAAACACTTAAAACAATGAAAACTTGCCAAACAATTACAATATAAATACTTAAATAAGTACTATCAGTCGATAAATTCCCCATCGTGGATTTCACCTATCGCGGTCGGGTCTGGAACGTAACACCAGCGATAGGTGAGGGGCTACTGTACAGCTTTAATGCATATTTTTGAATTTGAGTCTGCAATACCCAATTCAGCCACTAGGGGAAATAGATTCACTACATTGCTCCGTTTCCCAATGAACCTGCAATACCTCAGTGAGCCACCGGAGGACAGTATGTTCAATACATTGTATTTTATTCCGGATTGTGGGATCACAGCCCACCAAACAGTAATTTCTCCATCTATCAAAAGCATCTCAGAAGTCATCAGTGACTTCGTATAATTGGTGGCAGCCAAATACTGAGACCCCTTTATAAATTCACAAACCATTCATCCATAATTTCATCTGGGAAAATATAGACATTTTAGACCAATGCAGATCTGCTACCAGGTGTAAGAGTTACTGTCCATTGTGCAGTGGCTCCCTGGGATGTCTGGGTGTCATACATAGTGCTATAAATTATTTCAGGTTATTTGAGGGACTGTCTGTCTTCCATGGTTTCTGTTCTCAACAGAAATGGTGTTGTGTAGGAGAGGAAGGGATGGGGCAGAGTAAAATATAGAATCTGTACTTTGCCACAAGAGATCCATGTCCAAACCCCCTTGAATTCCACTGACCTTTATCTTCTGCCAATTTAGTGCTTCTTGCTAGTTGAGAAGATTATTGTACATAAGACTTCAATTAATTGTTTATGCTGCAATCTACACAAATGATCCCGATTCTTTGCACCTGGTGTTGCAATCAAATTTATTTTAAGCAATGACATCAGATGTATCCAGTGAAGGGCTACCAAAATTTTTACTATCGCACTGTGGGTGTGGCTTATGCATTTTCTTTCCACATCTTTCAGTACAAATTGGGTGCTTTGGGGTGTGTTCTCTCGGGCTCTCTGGTAGACTCCTCCAAAAAATTCACAGGTACAAATTTCAGACACACACACACACGTTTGAAAATTCAAAACAATGTTCTTTATAATGAAAAGTCACTTAACCTAAGCCCTCTTTTGGTATAGCAAAGAGCACTTGTCTCCAAACCAACTGGTAATTTGTACAAGTCCCTTATCAGTTCTGTGATACTTAGGTTGCAGCTGTGAGGCAATTCAGTCCTTCTTTCACAAAGTGAAATACACTTTGCTCTGGTTTAGTTTCAAAGCGGGGAAAAATCAGCACACAAAAGGTCCAAGTCAGTAAAGCAGGCACGAAACACAACGATCAGATAATCCTCCACAATGGCCAAACCCACAGGCTGGTATTTATAGCAGCCTCACTAATTACCAGAGCCCCACCCAACCACAGGTGGCCTCATTTTCTTTGATAATAATCTCTCAGTTGTTGTTGCCTATGCATCGCTCTCCGTATGTTTGGCTGTATCATTAACTCTTGTTCCAAATGCAAGGAGGAGCTAGATAATTGATCACCTTCTGAGCTGTCTGCCACACTCTCCTCCTCCCTGTCACTCATGTCTTCTTGGTCAAAGGAGTCTTCATCAGCAGATTCCACCGGGGGCAAAACAGGCCTGCAGCATTTGGATGTCTCCCCCACATCCGCAGTCCTTGGGGCAGGAGCTGGGCAGAACTAACCACAACAGGGTGGAGTTCCATTTTTGCTACCCACTGCGTCCCCCCACCCCCAGTCCGGGCAATAGCCCATCCCTGGATGCATCCCAGGAAGTCGGTCTTCTCTGTCATAATGTCTGTTACAGGAACCATCACCTTATGAAAGCAGGTTGCAACGCCTTGGTCTCTTCAGCCTTGAAAGACGGCGTTTAAGGGGTAACTTGATCAAAGTGTATAAGATCATGCATGGGATAGAAAAGGTGGATAGAGAAAAATTATTTTCTCTCTCACACAATACTAGGACGAGGGGGCACTCCCTAAAGCTCATAGGTAAGAAAGCGAGGACAAATCAAGGGAAATATTTCTTCACCCAGAGGGTCACTGGTTTATGGAATTCACTTCCAGAAGAGGTCATGACAGCCTGGATGGCTTCAAGGCAGGATTAGACAGATTCATGGATGCCAAGTGTATCGGTGGTTATGGAAATGGATGTCCAAGTGCCGCCTCTATGGTGGTTGAGGCAGGCAGGATTCCCTTGGGTACCATTTGTTGAGGGTCAAGGGAAAGGGAGGGTTTTGCCTTCTCTTTCTGCTCAAGATCCCCATGGACAATTGGTGGCCCCCTGTGTGACACAGAATGCTGGACTCGATGGGCTTTGGCCCGATTCAGCATGGCTCTTCTTATGTTCTATGTTCTTATCACACCACCCAAGTTCTGAATGGCCGAGCTTGACTGGCCTTTCTTAAGGTGGTGGAAACCTGGTTCTTCCCCATCCCCAGGAATAAGATTTTGTGGTGAGCCCATCTGGTTGTTTTGATTTGAGTGTTGCTCAGTGATGATGAATTGGGCTGTTGTTTCAACTGATTTAGTTTGTTTTTTATTCTATGCCCAGAATCTTGTGACAATATACATTCATATAGTCCAGTATTGGGTCCCTACCAGTACGGAAAAGGACGGGGCAGTGGTAGCAAACGGTGAGCTGTGCATGCAGTTTCGCTTATCCTGCATGTGCGCCCGTACAGCCCAGCCTGTTTATGCTTCTTTGCATGCGCAGGAAGCAAAATCTTCCAAGAGGATGTACACATACACACATGAGATTTCTGTGATTTTTTTGCTTCTGCACATGCATGAAAGCAAAAATATCTCCAAAATCTCACACGTTCCCTCGTGAGATTTTGCCTCCTGCACATGTGCAGAAGCAAGAACACACTGGGGCACAAGCGCACGCATGCAGGAGCACCGAAGCTGCCTGCACATTGTACTGGTAGCAGCAGTAAGAGCAATCTGCCTCTGATATCGTCATATACAGTGATACCTCGTTGTACGAACCCCTCATCATACGAACTTTTTGAGATACGAACCCGGGGTTTAAGATTTTTTTGCTTCTTCTTCCGAACTTGTTCTGTCGGGCTCTCTGGTAGACTTCTCCCAAAAATTCACAGGTACAAATTTCAGACACAGACATGTTTGAAAATTCAAAACAATGTTCTTTATAATGAAAATTCAATGAAACCAAGCCCTCTTTTGGTATAGCAAAGAGCACTTGTCTCCAAACCAACTGGTAATTTGTACAAGTCCCTTATCAGTTCTGTGATACTTAGCTTGCAGCTGTGAGGCAATTCACAGTCCTTCTTCTTTCATAAAGTGAAACACACTTTGCTCTGGTTTAGTTTCAAAGCGGAGAAAAATCAGCACACAAAGCTCGAAGTCAGCAAAGCAGGCACGAAACACCAGGATCAGATAATCTTCCAGAATGGCCAAACCCACAGGCTGGTATTTATAGCAGCCTCACTAATTACCAGAGCCCCACCCAACCACAGGTGGCCTCAGTCCTTGGGGCAGGAGCTGGGCCAGAGCTAATCACAACAGAACTATTTTCACCTTACGAACCCGCCGCTGCCACTGGGATGCCCCGCCTCCTGACTTCCATTGCCAGCTGAAGTTCCTGTTTTCGTGCTGGTGGGATTCCCTCTATGGGAAACCCCACCTCTGGATTTTGCGATGCTGCAGGCGAATCCCAGCAGGGGAATCCCACCAGCGTGAAAACGGGCACTTTGGCTGGCAACGGAAGTCCGGAGGTAGGGTTTCCCAACAAGGGAAGCTTCAGTGATGCTGCGATCCCAAAAACGTGGAAGTCCAGAGGTGGGGTTTCCCATGGAGGGGAGCCTCAGGGGAATCCCACCAATGTGAAAAAGGGCGCTTCGGCTGGCAAAAGGGGTGAATTTTGGGCTTGCACGCATTAATCACTTTTCCTTTTTAAAAAAAATTATAAACTTTATTAATTTTCAATAAAAAATAGAATAGAATAGAATAGAATTTTTATTGGCCAAGTGTGATTGGACACACAAGGAATTTGTCTTGGTGCATATGCTCTCAGCGTACATAAAATAAAATACAGTGATCCCTCGATTATCGCGAGGGTTCCGTTCCAAGACCCCTCGCGATAATCGATTTCTTGCGATGTAGCGGTGCGGAAGTAAAAACACCATCTGCGCATGCGCGTCCTGTTTTCCATGGCCGCGCATGTGCAGATGGTGGGGAGACGGCAGTTCGGAGGCTGGCAATGGTTGTTTTTCATGCCGGCCACCCCCCCCAGCGCCTCCGGACTCCTCGCCGCTACCCCCCGCCCGATTCTCCCCTCCCATCCCTCCCTCCTTAGAACGTGGATTTTTCACCCTCTCAAGTTGCTAGTTCTGAGTGAGAACACTTCCCCCACTTCTGATTTTCAATTCCATTTAGAACCTGGATGTTTTGCCATCTCAAGTTGCTAGTTCTGAGTGAGAACACTGTCGGGATGGAGAGACCCCCTTACCTTAGACAAGGCGCTCAGCCCGTGAGGAGTGAGCCGGGAGCTTCCAGAGGAGATGGGTATTGAAGTACAGACAAAGCATGTTCAAATGAACAATTAGTTTTTATTAGAAAAGTATAAAAACAATAAAAGTCGGAAGAGACATAAAAAGCACATCCTCTGGCTAAGGATGTACGGAGGAAAAGATGTCTCCTAATTAAGGACCGCCCTTCTTCTTCAAGAAGAGACAGGATGTGAGCAAACAGGTTACATCACACAGGAGGAGCTATCTTACTAGACAGAATTAACTCTCTAACTACTGGATGTTTCTCAATGTCGTTGGGGGCTGGCAATTTCCAGCGCGACACCCCTTCTTTGTCAGTCATCAGAGACAAGAGGGACATCAGGACATCAAGACATCAATTCACTTAAGGCACAATTTGTTGGTGAGGTATTCATGTTGATCAGCTGGCAATGGCTTATTCAGCAAGTCAGCGATCTGCTCAGTAGTAGCCACATACTGAAATTTCACGAAACCATCTTTCACCTTCTCTCGGATATTTTGATACCGAATGTGAATGTGCCGTGAACGAGCTCCAACAAATTCAGCTTCAGCAATGAATGCAACTGAAATATTATCCTCCATAATAACAATTGGTGTCATAGGACCTTTCCAAATACTATCAATGAGAGGAAAAAGAGACATTAATGCATTACAGCAATCAGAAACACATGCATATTCAGATTCAGTTGAAGAGCAAGAAATAAACTTCTGCTGCCTAACTTTCCAAAAGAAAGGACAACCATTTAAAAACATGATATAACCAGAAGTACTTTTTCGTGTTTCTGTGTCACTTGCCCAGTCAGCATCAGCATAACAAATCACTTCAGGATACCCAACATGATCTGGCTCAAGGTACAGCTTCTTGCCTTTCGTGAGCTTCATGTATTTGAGCAGCTTCTTTATGCAAGACCAATGAAACGTGGTAGCCTTTCCAACGTATCTGGACAGTAGATTCACACTCAGTGAAATGTCAGGTCTCGTCCATCTGCTGATGTACAATAGCGATCCAATCACTGACCGGTACAATGTTTTGTTCTCAAAATCAGGATACTCTTCTCGGGTTAACCTGTAAAAGTCAGTTTGCATAGGAGAACGACAAGTATGCGCATCAGACATGTTACAATTTTGCAAAAGCTGGTCAACCTTACTTTCTTGTGAAAGAGAGAACCCCTTCTCAGTTTTCTCAAACTGAACACCTAGATAATCATTGATATGCCCTAGGCTTTTCAAGGTGAAATGTTTCTCAAGGCCCTTAGCAAAAGTTTGACTAGTGCTTTCATTGAGACCCACATAAACAATATCATCAACATAAACAAGAACAATTTCATAAGTCTTACCTTGCCCTTTTGTGAACACGCATCCATCAGATTCGGACTTAATAAAGCCCATTGAATTTAGCTTTTGGGATAATAATTTGTACCAGCAGAGGGCGCTCTGCTTGAGGCCGTATAAAGACTTGCTCAGAGACCAAACCTCTCCTTCTCGGTTCTGGAATCCAGGAGCACCCTTGACGTAGATCTCTTCATTCAGATCAGCGTTCAAATAGGCAGTCTCTACATCGAACTGAAAAACCTCTAAACCCAAAGCAATGGCAGTGATTAGGGCAATCTTGACACTTTCATTTCTGACTGTGGGTGAGTATGTGTCTGTGTAGTCTTCCGGATAAACTTGAGAGAATCCTTGAGCTACGAGTCTAGCTTTATACAGCTTTTCCTCATTAGGCTTTTGTTTGACTTTATACACCCAGCGTGTGCCAATGACTTTCTTCTTGCTAGGAGGCTCCACCTTCTGGAACACATTAAGTTTCTTTAAACAGTCCAGTTCGTGTTCCATAGCCTCATGCCATTTTTCTTGTTCAGAGTCAGGCAAAAGTTTGATCTGGTGAAAATGATCAGGTGGAAGTGTAAGATTGTTACACATGAAAAGATAAGGAGAGTCAGATACTTGCTGTGCAAATCTCTTTGGAGGAGTTCCTTTGGTAGTTCTCTTGGAACGTCTGGGAACGCTGGTCCATCCTTCATCATCATCTCCGCCTTCAAGTTCATCACCAGAGGTTTCCTCGGCAACTGTCGAAGGCTGTTCATCATCTGGAACATCAGGAATATCTGGCACAGATCCCTGGGCATCAGGAGTCTGGACACTTTCCTTAGGAAAATAAACTGAAGTATCATTACTATGTATACTGGACCAATTTGTGTCTTCCTCAAATTTGGCTGAATTAGAAATGTAAGCTCTGTGATGAGAGTCAGCAAATTTGTGGTACTTGGAGACTTCATCAAAGCCGATGAATCTCATTCTTTCTGACACAGGACCTCCTTTTCTTCTCTGTTCAACTGGAATGTTAACAGTGGCATAACAACCAAAAATGTAAATATTTTGAATGTCAGGTTTCTTGCCATGGAGCAAGTAATAAGGAGTGTCTTGAATGACGCTACTCCATGTTCTGTTAACAATGTAATTAGCATACCTTAATGCTTCGCCCCAGTATGAAAAGTCCACGTTTGCATCCTCAATGAGACAACGAAACATTGTCTGCAGAATCCCGTTCCTGCGTTCGCACACACCATTCTGCTGTGGCGTCCCGGGTGATGAGGTCTGCTGGCGGATTCCATTCCTGGCCATCCATCCTTGGAACTGTTGCAACATAAATTCGCCTCCACGATCACTTTGAATCCGCTTGATCCAGACGTCGTGTTGGGTGAGTATCTCTGCAGCAAAGCCTTTAAAAGCCTCAAACGCCTCTGATTTTTGTTTTAAAAGAAAAACATAGCCAAATCGTGAGTAACTGTCAACCACAGTTAAGAAATACTTACGTTTACCAACAGTAGGCCGAAATGGACCGACAACGTCGGTATGGACCAATTCAAAGATGCGTGTACACAGCCGGACAGCAATTTTGGGGACTGGGGAGTGCCGGGACTTCGCGGAATTACAAATTTTACAATCTAGGTAAACCTTGCAAGCCCCATCAATTGTGAAACCATCAACATATTCAGACATCTTTGCTAAGACGGGGTAAGAAGCATGCCCCAAGCGACGATGCCATCTGTGAATGCACCTGGAATGAAAAGATTTATTTGTTAACATATGTTTAACATTTTTAACAGCATTAGGAACCTCAGGGGTTTCATTGGTTTTAGGAACCTTTGAACTAGCGGTGGCACCAGGGTTTCTCTCTGGACCTGTGCATACGCCCTTTGGAACGCTTATACTTACACTACCTTTGCTGGCAGGTTTGGGTTGCAAATAAAAGACACCTTTGATGGGGATGGCAGTAGCAAGAAGTTTGCCATCCTTGATAATGTTGGTGTCAACAAGTTCATAGTTTATTACAACCTTCAATTCTTCTCTCAGGCAATATCCACTAAGGATGTTGTTCTTGGCAGTTGGAACGTAGAAAACATTTGAGATAAGGGAGTCCAGTTCTTTGACGAAGACTTTTCCTTTTCCTTCCACCTTGGAACGTAGATCACCAACTCCAAACACTTCCTTGACATCTGTCGGGTGTAGCTCACTGAAGGATTCCTTCCGGTACGCGATGTGTGCCGCTGCTCCACTGTCTAGGGTCCATAACTCACGAATGTCGTAGAGTGGACTCTTGTCAGGAACAATGCTGAGGTGGATGGTACCAACATAAGTAGGTTTCTCATCTTTGGAGTCTTTGGGAGTTGACTTTGCAGCTCCAGAACTCTTTCCTCTGGATCCTTTCTTGTGTGCGCCTTTAGGCTGGGTTGGATAAGGTGGATGATCAGTCTCGCCAGACTTCACACTTTGCACATCAGGAGATTTGCGAGTGTCATCCTTCTTAAAAGGTTTCTGGCGTGAGTACTTTGGAGTACTTGTTTTCTGCTGACCGCCCTTGGCCAAGTTAGATTTAAATGCTGCTGACATAGGTCTAAGGCCAGTGTTCAGCAACTCTGCTTCTTCAGTTAGCATGTTACAGAGTCTCTGAGTAGATTTCTGGGCCATTGGGAGTATACTGAACTTGTAAATAACTTCCTTCCATTCAGGAGTACATGGGTTGAACAAAACATCAGAGTCTATAGACATGAGTATAAAGATCAGTCCTATCCTGCAAAGCCATACTTTAAAATCCAGTTGATTTGGTAACAGCACAAACTCACCTTTCAGAGTAGAAGAGGTGATGGCATGCCTTGTTGATGCAGTCAGCTGGACCGCTTGGAGTTGCTGGGGTTGAGCCCCAACTCCTCCTGGCAAACCTTGTGGCTGTCTCACCTGGGGAAGTTTCGCTTGTATCTGTGGGATAAAGACTGGAGGTCTCTGCGATGAAACAGAAGAATCTGGAACATGAGGGACCGATTGCCTTTGCATCTTAGCTGTGAGGGAAAGTCTAAATTCATTAGGCTTCACATCAAATGCATTTGCTTCAGGAATTAACTGTGCCATTGGCGCATTCCATCCACTAGTGGCCGCTGCTGCGTAACTTGTAGCAGTGGGGGAAAGCCTCCCCCTTTCTCGGCTTGCAGTTTTAAATTGATTGATTCCAAAGCGTGAATCTCCTTCTCATCCTTCTCAATGAGCTGCTCAATTGTCTGCAAGTTTAGGGACGTTCCCTTTATGTTAGCAGAAGCGAGAGAGCTGAAATCATCTAGGTGCCTTGTCTTGGCTTGTGCCTTAACATGCGTGCCAGATGATTGTGAGGGGAAGAGATGGTATGCAAATTGCAGGGGGGTCAATTTAAACTATGAAAACTATGAAAACTATGAAAACTATGAAAACTATGAAAACTATGAAAACTATGAAAACTATGAAAACTATGAAAACTATGAAAACTATGAAAACTATGAAAACTATGAAAACTATGAAAACTATGAAAACTATGAAAACTATGAAAACTATGAAAACTATGAAAACTATGAAAACTATTTACAGGGCTAGCCTGTGTCACCAGAACCAGCAGGTGAAGATGTGGAGGTGACGTTGATCAATGTTGCTCCTCATCCCGGAAGCCTCCAATTCCCGCAGCTCCCAGCTCGACAATACAATGGTCGCTGTCATCGGACCCTGGGCAAAAAAAGCACAGATTGAATCTTTTAATAATGGAGAAAGAAACAAAAGAATAAACAAGCAAGCACATTCCCATTAAAGGCTCCAAATTAGTGCAAATACTTACCGACCATTGCATTGTCGGATGTTGCAGGAGGAGGAATGCCAGAGGTAAGGCTGTCGGAAGGAAGGGAAGAGGGAAGGCTGTCGGAAGGAAGGGAAGAGGGAAGGCTGTCGGAAGGAAGGGAAGAGGGAAGGCTGTCGGAAGGAAGGGAAGAGGGAAGGCTAGCGCAGGGAAGACGGACACAGGGAAGACGGACGGAAGGAAGGGAAGCGGGACTGGCATCCTCCTCCTGAACCAGGGAGATGCGGGATTGGGAGGGATCCGGGACGTAGGGGGCAACATATATCACCCGGACCTCCACATCTTCAACTGGTGGCTCTGGTGACACTCGCTGCCATCGCCTTCTGTGGGTTGAAGAAGACAAAAAGAACAAAATCCCAGTGAGTGTTCCATTGCTTTGTCAAAAGGACAACAAAGTCCATTCTTATAGATTGGGGGTTGGGCTAGAAGACCTTCAAGGTCCCTTCCAACCCCAAGGGAGACTATCCTTCCTCCCATTAGCCCAACCAGGATTTGAGGGGTGGGCTTTCCAGGGCCCCAGGCCTCCCTCAGTTGTGGGGACGCCACTACCCCGATCAGGAGCCACTTACTTGCAAATGTGCAAAAGTTTCCAGAGAAGGAAGACCAAATATACAACGATCAGCAGGATTGTTACGATAAAGAATCGTTCGTTTTCCATGTCTGAAAGAGAAATGGGGAGGGGGAGAAGAGTAAATTTCTGTTCTCCGTGGTTGGTGCTTCCCCACCAAGATTAAATATTTTTTTTTTTTTTTTGTTTATTAGATTTGTATGCCGCCCCTCTCCGTAGACTCGGGACGTCTAACAACAACAATATAACAACATATAACAAATCTAACATTTAAAAGAACTAAAGACCCTTATTAAAAGCCCAACATACACACAAATATACCATGCATAAATTGTATAGGCCTGGGGGGAAGGAATAATTCAATTCCCCCATGCCTGACGACAGAGGTGGGTTTTAAGGAACTTACAAAAGGCAAGGAAGGTGGGGGCAGTTCTGATCTCTGGAGGGAGCTGGTTCCAGAGGGTCGGGGCTGCCACAGAGAAGGCTCTTCCCCTGGGTCCCGCCAGACGACATTGTTTAGTCGACGGGACCTGGAGAAGCCAACTCTGTGGGACCTAACTGGTCGCTGGGATTCGTGCGGCAGAAGGCGGTTACCTCAAGGGGGGGATGGGACTTTTTGCCTCCGCCAGTTGGATGAAGCTCTTTCCTCCGCAGCAGCAGGAGACTTACAGAATGATAGAGAGGGAAGGGACCTCAGTGGCCATCTAGTCTGACCCCCAGCTCAAGCAGGAGAATGGAGGGGACTGCAAAGACCATCTAGTCTGACCCCCAGCTCAAGCAGGAGAATGAAACCGAATGATAGAGATGGAGGGGACTTCAGAGGCCATCTAGTCTGACCCCCAGCTCAAGCAGGAGAATGAAATAGAATGATAGAGATGGAGGGGACCTCAGAGGCCATCTAGTCTGATCCCCAGCTCAAGCAGGAAAATGAAACAGAATGATAGAGATGGAGGGGACCTCAGAGACCATCTAGTCCAACCCTCTTCGTAAGCAGGAGAATTGGTCTTCCGGTCAAATTCTTGGGCTGCTAAATTGGCTGGTGGAACTCCTTGCCTCACAACACGCTAATCCTTTAAAAGCTAATTTGGGAACCCAATCAGAGCAGTCCCCTCAAAGGAGGGGTGGGAGAGAGTGCTAGATAGCATTTTCTTAGCAAAGGACAGATGTGAAGTTACTCGTTACTGTCTGGGACCCCTTTATGACCTGCTCCTCATGGTAATCTTTGGAATTTTTACTATGCGTGGAGCATTTATGACAAAAGACATGGGAGTAGGGGGCCACCCTCCACCCATACACATTTAACAAGAGTTGGAAGGGACCTTGGTGGTCATCCAGTCCCACCCTGACCTTCCACCCATACACATTTGACAAATTCTGACCTGCTAAATTGGCCGGGGGTACACACTGCTACATGGTCCTCTCTCAAACTCCCTTTGCATTTCTCTCTGTCTCTCTGTCTCTCTCTCTGTCTCTCTTTCTCTCTACCCAGGGTCCCTTCCAACACTTGTTAATTTGTTTGGGCATCTGTAGATGTCACTGACTTGAGAAGGGGGTTGGACTAGATGACCTCTGTGATCCCTTCCATCTCTCTGATTCTGTAGAAATCTGCTTGAGAAGGGGGTTGGACTAGATGATCTCTATGATTCTAGATGACCTCCTTAAGGTCCCATCCAATTCTGTAAGGGTAACAACCGTTCTGATTGGATGGTGGCGAAGTGTCCCATGTGGCCCAAAGGCTGTGGCTGAATGTGGATTTTTGTGGCCAAAGGGCTGGGGCCAAGAGCTAGGGGCCTTTGGGCGAGGGAGAGAAGGCAGCGGCCGATCAGCTGCTGCGGAGGAAAGAGCTTTGTCCAAATGGCGTAGGCAAAATGTCCTAAACCCCCTCAAGGTGGAACTCCTATGGAAAGAAGAAGAAAAAATTGCCAGGACTAAAAATCAAGTCCTGCTTACCATAGTTCCCTCTAAGCTGAGCAGTGAGCAATCGCTCACTTAAAAATCATCAACCCTACCAATTCCTAACATCTAAACTAAACAAAAATAAAATTATGTTTAAATGGCTGATACCAGAAGGGATACTCATAACTCTACTGGACAAAAAATACAAAATAACGACACCGGAAAATGCAAAGGAATTTTATGAAGAATTATTAAAACCCCTTGGAGAAAGATTTTCAAAAGAAATAGAAGATAAAGATACAACAAACACCGAAGAATCAAGTTTAGAAGACATCATCCAAGAAAAAGAGCCAGAAACAACACAAACTGAGGAAAATGACCCACAGAAACTACAAAACAAACATGACAGACAAGGACCGATCACAAGGGCAAAAACCAAAGCCAAAAAATAAAAATGGCAGAAAATTAGATATTACAACACAAAAAGACAACATTACCATATTCTCAACGAATATCAATGGATTGAATTCAGTCAGAAAAAGAGAAAAAAATTTCCACAAACTCCTAAGCCATAATTTCCACATTACATCACCTACAAAAAGATAATGACAAAATTGAACGGGTCCAAAGACGGGCTACAAGAATGGTGGAAGGTCTTAAGTATAAAACGTATCAGGAAAGACTTAATGAACTCAATCTGTATAGTCTGGAAGACAGAAGGAAAAGGGGGGACATGATCGAAACATTTAAATATGTTAAAGGGTTAAATAGGGTTCAGGAGGGAAGTGTTTTTAACAGGAAAGTGAACAAAAGAACAGGGGGACACAATCTGAAGTTAGTTGGGGGAAAGATCAAAGGCAACATGAGAAAATATTATTTTACTGAAAGAGTAGTAGATCCTTGGAACAAACTTCCAGCAGACGTGGTTGGTAAATCCGCAGTAACCGAATTTAAACATGCCTGGGATAAACATATATCCATTGTAAGATAAAATACAGGAAATAGTAAAAGGGCAGACTAGATGGACCATGGGGTCTTTTTCTGCCGTCAGTCTTCTATGTTTCTATGTTTCTACATGTCTACAAGAAACACATATCGTAAAAAAAGACATCATGACCTTATTACTCCCAGGTCTTGGCGAACTTTTTACCTCATCAGCATTAGTTGAAAGGAGAGGAATAGCAATATATGTCAAAAGTCAATATAAACCAAAACTTATATATGAAGAACCTGATGGCCAAATTTTAATGGTACAAATAACGATAAAAAACGAACAATTAACAATAATAGGAATATATGCACCCACTATTAATCAACCAGCATTTTACACACAACTACATAAAAAAATTCTAGAACTAAATTTAACAAATTTTATTATAATAGGTGATTTCAACGCAATACACAACAAAAGCAAAGACCATAAGAGTAGCAAACACCACTGTTCTCGAAAAATCCTCCCATCTACATTTGATCACCTAACATACGAATTTGCCCTTCAAGATATATGGAGAACACACCACCCGGAAAATACACAATACTGTACACTTTTTTCTCATACCCACACAAATCCTGGTACCGCATAGATATGGCTTGGTCCTATTCTTATATCATAAACCAAACAAGAGAAATAAAAATCTTACCTGCCACATGGGCCGACCATAACCCCATACTCTGAACTCTCAATAACCAAGACTCTATAACATACAAAAGATGGACTATGAACTATTCCACCATAAATGAAGAACAGTTTAAAACCAAAATAGAAAACGAATTACCACCTTTTATAACGACCAACTGCGAAGGAGATACAACTTTACAGGTAGTTTGGGATGCAATGAAAGCCTATATACGTGGAATATATATATCCTACTCAGCCTACACTAACAAACAAAAAAAAGAGAAACTTAACAGTCTTAACATAAAACTACAGGAAGCAGAAACAACATTACAGCAATATCCAGATGACCCAGCAATACTAATTAAAATCAAAACCATAAAACATGAAATAAATCTAGAAACTCAACAACAACTCACTGCCAAATATAAAACCCTAAAACAACTAAATTTTGAATTTGCTAACAAACCCGGTCGATGGTTGGCCTTTAAACTGGCGCAACAAAAAGCTGACAAAATTATAGAATCTCTTTATGACAATTCGGGCTTACTGAAAACAAACACAGAGGAAAAGAAAAACATAATACAGCAATATTATCAAGACCTATACAATTCAGACAAACCAGATAATTCTGCAATTAAAAAATACTTAGCTCTAAACGAAACATTTCAGATAACAGAGGAACAAAGAAAAAAGCTAAATAGAAATATCACTTTTACAGAAATTAAATTGGCTATTGCAAAACAACACAATAATAAAACACCAGGACCTGACGGTATTCCTTCAGAATTCTATAAGCACCACCAGGACATACTAGAACCAATAATGCTAAATTTATATAATCAGGCACTACAACAAGGCAAACTTCCGAAAACATGGTCCGAAGCCTACATTACCATTATACCAAAGGAAAACAAAGACAAAAAATACTTAGAAAACTACCGGCCAATTTCATTACTAAACACAGACTACAAAATCTTTTCATCTATAATTGCAGAACGCTTCAAAAATATATTAAATAATATCATACATCCGGACCAAAACGGATTTTTACCAAAAAGAAATATAAGCAATAATACCCGAACTATACTTAACACCATAGAATACTATAACGAAAATCGTGATAAACCAGTGGCACTCATGTTTATTGACTTGAAAAAAGCCTTCGACTCCCTTTATTGGGAATATTTTATAATACAAATCGAACACATGAAATTTGGAGATAACTTTACTAATTTAATAAAATCTATTTATTCCCAACAAACAGCAAAAATACTTTTCAACAAAGCCATCACAGAAGAAATAACAATAACGAGAGGAGTACGCCAGGGATGCCCTTTAGCACCTTTAATTTTTATATTAGCTATCGAAACATTTTAAAAAAATATAAGAAACAATGAAAAAATAAATGGACTTAAAATAAAAAAGAAACATTTCAAAATTCAAGCGTTCGCAGATGATATAGTACTTACAATTCAAGACCCCCTTAAATCAGCCCTCATTCTAATGAGGGAAATCCATAGATTTGGGGAAATAACCGGTCTTAAAATTAACCTTGATAAAACTCAAATTATAACAAAAAACATGACAGTAGAACAAAACTCTATACTGGAACAAACCCTTAATATAAAAATAGTGAAAAAAACCAAGGGATGTTAGGAGGGAGGGAGAGAAGGGAGGGAGGGAGGGAGAGAAGGAGGGAGGGATGGAAGGAGGGATGGATGGATGGATGGATGGAGGGAGGGATGTTAGGAGGGAGGGAGAGAAGGGAAGGAGGGAGGGAGGGAGTGATGGAAGGAGGGATGGATGGAGGGAGGGAGGGAGGGATGATAGGAGGGAGGGAGAGAAGGGAAGGAGGGAGGGAGGGAGAGAAGGAGGGAGTGATGGAAGGACTGTATGCTTTCATTCAAGTCACTTCTCTCTCCCTTTCCTGCCATTCTCTGTAGATGACTCTGAAGACCCCCAGCCATCAACATCTTCTGCTTCTTCAGCCCCAGCCACATTCACAGCAAGCAAAGGGTGGTTTGACAGATTTCAACGGCGCTATGGCCTGAAGAGTGTGTCATTGCATGGAGAAGCTGCCTCAGCAGATACAGGTGCAGCTGAAAACTTTGTCCGGCGCACCTTTAAAGATCTAATTGCAGAAGGGGACTACCATCCAGAACAGGTGTTCAACATGGATGAAACAGGCCTGTTCTGGAAGAGGATGCCTTCACGGACTTTCTTGATGCAAGATGAAGCCAAAGCCCCTGGCTTTAAGGCCATGAAAGATAGAGTGACTTTGGTCATGTGTGGGAATGCAGCAGGCTTTTTGCTGAAGCCAGGGCTAATTTATAAGTCACAAAATCCAAGAGCCCTCAAGAACAGAAATAAGAATGCATTGCCAGTGTACTGGATGCATAATCCTAAAGCATGGATTACAAAACCCCTCACGCGGGACTGGTTTCATCACTGCTTCATCCCACAGGTGCAGGTTTATTTGGCTGCCAAAGGACTAGATTTCAAAGTGCTTCTCCTAATGGACAATGCCGGAGGCCATGATGATCTGGCAGATGAACATGATGGGGTGCAAGTCGAATTCTTGCCACCAAACACCACATCGCTTATCCAGCCATGGATCAAGGTATTATCCGCGCATTTAAGGCACTGTACACGCGCAATTCTCTTGGAAGCATTGTGGAAGCAATGGAAGCTGATCAAAACTTCACATTGAAGGCCTACTGGCGTCAGTACACAATTGCATCTTGTCTGAAGAACATTCAGAGTGCCTTAGTGGATATGAAGTCACAGACAATGAATGCCTGCTGGAGGAAATTGTGGCCAGAAGTGGTGCATGATCACAGGGGATTTGCTCCCGAAGAAATTCAAGATGCTGCAGTCCAGAAGTCTGTGAAGCTGGCACAGGCACTGGGTGGAGAAGGCTTCGTTGACATGACACCAGAGGAAGTCAATGGTTTGATAGATGAGCATGGCCTACCGCTGACAGATAAAGATCTGGAGGAGCTGACCAGGTCAGCGAGCGAAGAAGAGGAGGGAGCTGTAGAAGCTGAGGAAGAAGAAGATGTTGGCCTAACGCTAGAGCGGCTTGCAGAAATGAACACAACTGCTGCACATCTGCAACGCATGGCGGAACTTTGGGATCCCAACATGACTCGCTCTATACACTTTAAGGCCTCCCTTGACAACACCATTGCACAATACAGAGCCTTGTTAGCCAAGCAAAAGAAAACGCGCCAACAACTGCCCATAACTATGTTTGTCACGAAAACCAAGAGGTCTGCCACAACATCACCTGCAGCGTCCATTGTAGACATGGTGATAGAAGAAGATCCCGATTTATCCTAGTTATGCTAACCCCCCCCCCCCAAAATGTAAAAAATGTAAATAAATATTTTTATTGTTTCTATCAGGATGACTAAGTGTTATTCAATGTGTACAGTACAGGTTACAGGTACAGGTAGAGGTACAGTAAGGGGATGGGAAATGGTAATTTGTGGGTTGAAAGTGTTGGGACAGAGTGGCATAGAGAAGAATGAATGAATGACTGAGTGAATGAAATTCAAACACAGGTGAGGGCTGGGGTTTTTTATTCTGTCATTGTTTAAGTGCTTTTTACGAAAGGAAGGAGGGAGGGATGGAAGGAGGACATGAGAGCCAAAAACCAGGTTAAAAATGGACTTTAAAATCAAAAGTGGCAGGTTTACTCACTGAAAACTAGGAACTTGACCAGAAAAAACCAGGTTAAAAATGGACTTTAAAATAAAAAGTGGCAGGTTTTCTCACTGAGAGCTCGGAACTTGACCAGAAAAAACCAGGTTAAAAATGGACTTTAAAATCAAAAGTGGCAGGTTTACTCACTGAGAGCTAGGAACTTGACTAGAAAAAACCAGGTTAAAAATGGACTTTAAAATCAAAAGTGGCAGGTTTACTCACTGAGAGCTAGGAACTTGACCAGAAAAAACCAGGTTAAAAATGGACTTTAAAATCAAAAGTGGCAGGTTTACTCACTGAGAGCTAGGAACTTGACCAGAAAAAACCAGGTTAAAAATGGACTTTAAAATCAAAAGTGGCAGGTTTACTCACTGAGAGCTAGGAACTTGACCAGAAAAAACCAGGTTAAAAATGGACTTTAAAATCAAAAGTGGCAGGTTTACTCACTGAGAGGTAGGAACTTGACCAGAAAAAACCAGGTTAAAAATGGACTTTAAAATCAAAAGTGGCAGGTTTACGTACTCACTGAGAGCTAGGAACTTGACCAGAAAAAACCAGGTTAAAAATGGACTTTAAAATCAAAAGTGGCAGGTTTACTCACTGAGAGCTTGGAACTTGACCAGAAAAAACCAGGTTAAAAATGGACTTTAAAATCAAAAGTGGCAGGTTTACTCACTGAGAGCTAGGAACTTGACCAGAAAAAACCAGGTTAAAAATGGACTTTAAAATCAAAAGTGGCAAGTTTACTCAATGAGAGCTAGGAACTTGACCAGAAAAAACCAGGTTAAAAATGGACTTTAAAATCAAAAGTGGCAGGTTTACTCACTGAGAGCTAGGAACTTGACCAGAAAAAACCAGGTTAAAAATGGACTTTAAAATCAAAAGTGGCAGGTTTACTCACTGAGAGCTAGGAACTAGACCAGAAAAAACCAGGTTAAAAATGGACTTTAAAATCAAAAGTGGCAGGTTTACTCACTGAGAGCTAGGAACTTGACCAGAAAAAACCAGGTTAAAAATGGACTTTAAAATCAAAAGTGGCAAGTTTACTCACTGAGAGCTAGGAACTTGACCAGAAAAAACCAGGTTAAAAATGGACTTTAAAATCAAAAGTGGCAAGTTTACTCACTGAGAGCTAGGAACTTGACCAGAAAAAACCAGGTTAAAAATGGACTTTAAAATCAAAAGTGGCAGGTTTACTCACTGAGAGCTAGGAACTTGACCAGAAAAAACCACGTTAAAAATGGACTTTAAAATCAAAAGTGGCAGGTTTACATACTCACTGAGAGCTAGGAACTTGACCAGAAAAAACCACGTTAAAAATGGACTTTAAAATCAAAAGTGGCAGGTTTACTCACTGAGAGCTAGGAACTTGACCAGAAAAAACCAGGTTAAAAATGGACTTTAAAATCAAAAGTGGCAGGTTTACTCACTGAGAGCTAGGAACTAGACCAGAAAAAACCAGGTTAAAAATGGACTTTAAAATCAAAAGTGGCAGGTTTACTCACTGAGAGCTAGGAACTTGACCAGAAAAAACCAGGTTAAAAATGGACTTTAAAATCAAAAGTGGCAGGTTTACTCACTGAGAGCTAGGAACTTGACCAGAAAAAACCAGGTTAAAAATGGACTTTAAAATCAAAAGTGGCAAGTTTACTCACTGAGAGCTAGGAACTTGACCAGAAAAAACCAGGTTAAAAATGGACTTTAAAATCAAAAGTGGCAAGTTTACTCACTGAGAGCTAGGAACTTGACCAGAAAAAACCAGGTTAAAAATGGACTTTAAAATCAAAAGTGGCAAGTTTACTCACTGAGAGCTAGGAACTTGACCAGAAAAAACCAGGTTAAAAATGGACTTTAAAATCAAAAGTGGCAAGTTTACTCACTGAGAGCTAGGAACTTGACCAGAAAAAACCAGGTTAAAAATGGACTTTAAAATCAAAAGTGGCAGGTTTACTCACTGAGAGCTTGGAACTTGACCAGAAAAAACCAGGTTAAAAATGGACTTTAAAATCAAAAGTGGCAGGTTTACTCACTGAGAGCTAGGAACTTGACCAGAAAAAACCAGGTTAAAAATGGACTTTAAAATCAAAAGTGGCAAGTTTACTCAATGAGAGCTAGGAACTTGACCAGAAAAAACCAGGTTAAAAATGGACTTTAAAATCAAAAGTGGCAGGTTTACTCACTGAGAGCTAGGAACTTGACCAGAAAAAACCAGGTTAAAAATGGACTTTAAAATCAAAAGTGGCAGGTTTACTCACTGAGAGCTAGGAACTTGACCAGAAAAAACCAGGTTAAAAATGGACTTTAAAATCAAAAGTGGCAGGTTTACTCACTGAGAGCTAGGAACTTGACCAGAAAAAACCAGGTTAAAAATGGACTTTAAAATCAAAAGTGGCAAGTTTACTCACTGAGAGCTAGGAACTTGACCAGAAAAAACCAGGTTAAAAATGGACTTTAAAATCAAAAGTGGCAAGTTTACTCACTGAGAGCTAGGAACTTGACCAGAAAAAACCAGGTTAAAAATGGACTTTAAAATCAAAAGTGGCAGGTTTACTCACTGAGAGCTAGGAACTTGACCAGAAAAAACCAGGTTAAAAATGGACTTTAAAATCAAAAGTGGCAGGTTTAGATACTCACTGAGAGCTAGGAACTTGACCAGAAAAAACCACGTTAAAAATGGACTTTAAAATCAAAAGTGGCAGGTTTACTCACTGAGAGCTAGGAACTTGACCAGAAAAAACCAGGTTAAAAATGGACTTTAAAATCAAAAGTGGCAGGTTTACTCACTGAGAGCTAGGAACTAGACCAGAAAAAACCAGGTTAAAAATGGACTTTAAAATCAAAAGTGGCAGGTTTACTCACTGAGAGCTAGGAACTTGACCAGAAAAAACCAGGTTAAAAATGGACTTTAAAATCAAAAGTGGCAGGTTTACTCACTGAGAGCTAGGAACTTGACCAGAAAAAACCAGGTTAAAAATGGACTTTAAAATCAAAAGTGGCAAGTTTACTCACTGAGAGCTAGGAACTTGACCAGAAAAAACCAGGTTAAAAATGGACTTTAAAATCAAAAGTGGCAAGTTTACTCACTGAGAGCTAGGAACTTGACCAGAAAAAACCAGGTTAAAAATGGACTTTAAAATCAAAAGTGGCAAGTTTACTCACTGAGAGCTAGGAACTTGACCAGAAAAAACCAGGTTAAAAATGGACTTTAAAATCAAAAGTGGCAAGTTTACTCACTGAGAGCTAGGAACTTGACCAGAAAAAACCAGGTTAAAAATGGACTTTAAAATCAAAAGTGGCAAGTTTACTCACTGAGAGGTAGGAACTTGACCAGAAAAAACCAGGTTAAAAATGGACTTTAAAATCAAAAGTGGCAAGTTTACTCACTGAGAGGTAGGAACTTGACCAGAAAAAACCAGGTTAAAAATGGACTTTAAAATCAAAAGTGGCAAGTTTACTCACTGAGAGGTAGGAACTTGACCAGAAAAAACCAGGTTAAAAATGGACTTTAAAATCAAAAGTGGCAAGTTTACTCACTGAGAGCTAGGAACTTGACCAGAAAAAACCAGGTTAAAAATGGACTTTAAAATCAAAAGTGGCAAGTTTACTCACTGAGAGCTAGGAACTTGACCAGAAAAAACCAGGTTAAAAATGGACTTTAAAATCAAAAGTGGCAGGTTTACTCACTGAGAGCTAGGAACTTGACCAGAAAAAACCAGGTTAAAAATGGACTTTAAAATCAAAAGTGGCAGGTTTACTCACTGAGAGCTAGGAACTTGACCAGAAAAAACCAGGTTAAAAATGGACTTTAAAATCAAAAGTGGCAGGTTTACTCACTGAGAGCTAGGAACTTGACCAGAAAAAACCAGGTTAAAAATGGACTTTAAAATCAAAAGTGGCAAGTTTACTCACTGAGAGCTAGGAACTTGACCAGAAAAAACCAGGTTAAAAATGGACTTTAAAATCAAAAGTGGCAGGTTTACTCACTGAGAGCTAGGAACTTGACCAGAAAAAACCAGGTTAAAAATGGACTTTAAAATCAAAAGTGGCAGGTTTAGTCACTGAGAGCTAGGAACTTGACCAGAAAAAACCAGGTTAAAAATGGACTTTAAAATCAAAAGTGGCAGGTTTAGTCACTGAGAGCTAGGAACTTGACCAGAAAAAACCAGGTTAAAAATGGACTTTAAAATCAAAAGTGGCAGGTTTAGTCACTGAGAGCTAGGAACTTGACCAGAAAAAACCAGGTTAAAAATGGACTTTAAAATCAAAAGTGGCAGGTTTACTCACTGAGAGCTAGGAACTAGACCAGAAAAAACCAGGTTAAAAATGGACTTTAAAATCAAAAGTGGCAGGTTTACTCACTGAGAGCTAGGAACTTGACCAGAAAAAACCAGGTTAAAAATGGACTTTAAAATCAAAAGTGGCAAGTTTACTCACTGAGAGCTAGGAACTTGACCAGAAAAAACCAGGTTAAAAATGGACTTTAAAATCAAAAGTGGCAAGTTTACTCACTGAGAACTAGGAACTTGACCAGAAAAAACCAGGTTAAAAATGGACTTTAAAATCAAAAGTGGCAAGTTTACTCACTGAGAGCTAGGAACTTGACCAGAAAAAACCAGGTTAAAAATGGACTTTAAAATCAAAAGTGGCAAGTTTACTCACTGAGAGCTAGGAACTTGACCAGAAAAAACCAGGTTAAAAATGGACTTTAAAATCAAAAGTGGCAAGTTTACTCACTGAGAGCTAGGAACTTGACCAGAAAAAACCAGGTTAAAAATGGACTTTAAAATCAAAAGTGGCAAGTTTACTCACTGAGAGCTAGGAACTTGACCAGAAAAAACCAGGTTAAAAATGGACTTTAAAATCAAAAGTGGCAAGTTTACTCACTGAGAGCTAGGAACTTGACCAGAAAAAACCAGGTTAAAAATGGACTTTAAAATCAAAAGTGGCAAGTTTACTCACTGAGAGCTAGGAACTTGACCAGAAAAAACCAGGTTAAAAATGGACTTTAAAATCAAAAGTGGCAAGTTTACTCACTGAGAGCTAGGAGCTTGACCAGAAAAAACCAGGTTAAAAATGGACTTTAAAATCAAAAGTGGCAGGTTTACTCACTGAGAGCTAGGAACTTGACCAGAAAAAACCAGGTTAAAAATGGACTTTAAAATCAAAAGTGGCAGGTTTACGTACTCACTGAGAGCTAGGAACTTGACCAGAAAAAACCAGGTTAAAAATGGACTTTAAAATCAAAAGTGGCAAGTTTACTCACTGAGAGCTAGGAACTTGACCAGAAAAAAACAGGTTAAAAATGGACTTTAAAATCAAAAGTGGCAAGTTTACTCACTGAGAGCTAGGAACTTGACCAGAAAAAACCAGGTTAAAAATGGACTTTAAAATCAAAAGTGGCAAGTTTACTCACTGAGAGCTAGGAACTTGACCAGAAAAAACCAGGTTAAAAATGGACTTTAAAATCAAAAGTGGCAAGTTTACTCACTGAGAGCTAGGAACTTGACCAGAAAAAACCAGGTTAAAAATGGACTTTAAAATCAAAAGTGGCAAGTTTACTCACTGAGAGCTAGGAACTTGACCAGAAAAAACCAGGTTAAAAATGGACTTTAAAATCAAAAGTGGCAGGTTTACGTACTCACTGAGAGCTAGGAACTTGACCAGAAAAAACCAGGTTAAAAATGGACTTTAAAATCAAAAGTGGCAGGTTTACGTACTCACTGAGAGCTAGGAACTTGACCAGAAAAAACCAGGTTAAAAATGGACTTTAAAATCAAAAGTGGCAGGTTTACTCACTGAGAGCTAGGAACTTGACCAGAAAAAACCAGGTTAAAAATGGACTTTAAAATCAAAAGTGGCAGGTTTACTCACTGAGAGCTAGGAACTTGACCAGAAAAAAACCAGGTTAAAAATGGACTTTAAAATCAAAAGTGGCAGGTTTACTCACTGAGAGCTAGGAACTTGACCAGAAAAAACCAGGTTAAAAATGGACTTTAAAATCAAAAGTGGCAGGTTTACTCACTGAGAGCTAGGAACTTGACCAGAAAAAACCAGGTTAAAAATGGACTTTAAAATCAAAAGTGGCAGGTTTACTCACTGAGAGCTAGGAACTTGACCAGAAAAAACCAGGTTAAAAATGGACTTTAAAATCAAAAGTGGCAGGTTTACTCACTGAGAGCTAGGAACTTGACCAGAAAAAACCAGGTTAAAAATGGACTTTAAAATCAAAAGTGGCAGGTTTACGTACTCACTGAGAGCTAGGAACTTGACCAGAAAAAACCAGGTTAAAAATGGACTTTAAAATCAAAAGTGGCAAGTTTACTCACTGAGAGCTAGGAACTTGACCAGAAAAAACCAGGTTAAAAATGGACTTTAAAATCAAAAGTGGCAAGTTTACTCACTGAGAGCTAGGAACTTGACCAGAAAAAACCAGGTTAAAAATGGACTTTAAAATCAAAAGTGGCAAGTTTACTCACTGAGAGCTAGGAACTTGACCAGAAAAAACCAGGTTAAAAATGGACTTTAAAATCAAAAGTGGCAAGTTTACTCACTGAGAGCTAGGAACTTGACCAGAAAAAACCAGGTTAAAAATGGACTTTAAAATCAAAAGTGGCAAGTTTACTCACTGAGAGCTAGGAACTTGACCAGAAAAAACCAGGTTAAAAATGGACTTTAAAATCAAAAGTGGCAGGTTTACGTACTCACTGAGAGCTAGGAACTTGACCAGAAAAAACCAGGTTAAAAATGGACTTTAAAATCAAAAGTGGCAGGTTTACGTACTCACTGAGAGCTAGGAATTTGACCAGAAAAAACCAGGTTAAAAATGGACTTTAAAATCAAAAGTGGCAGGTTTACTCACTGAGAGCTAGGAACTTGACCAGAAAAAACCAGGTTAAAAATGGACTTTAAAATCAAAAGTGGCAGGTTTACTCACTGAGAGCTAGGAACTTGACCAGAAAAAAACCAGGTTAAAAATGGACTTTAAAATCAAAAGTGGCAGGTTTACGCACTGAGAGCTAGGAACTTGACCAGATAAAACCAGGTTAAAAATGGACTTTAAAATCAAAAGTGGCAAGTTTACTCACTGAGAGCTAGGAACTTGACCAGAAAAAACCAGGTTAAAAATGGACTTTAAAATCAAAAGTGGCAGGTTTACTCACTGAGAGCTAGGAACTTGACCAGAAAAAACCAGGTTAAAAATGGACTTTAAAATCAAAAGTGGCAGGTTTACGTACTCACTGAGAGCTAGGAACTTGACCAGAAAAAACCAGGTTAAAAATGGACTTTAAAATCAAAAGTGGCAAGTTTACTCACTGAGAGCTAGGAACTTGACCAGAAAAAACCAGGTTAAAAATGGACTTTAAAATCAAAAGTGGCAAGTTTACTCACTGAGAGCTAGGAACTTGACCAGAAAAAACCAGGTTAAAAATGGACTTTAAAATCAAAAGTGGCAAGTTTACTCACTGAGAGCTAGGAACTTGACCAGAAAAAAACAGGTTAAAAATGGACTTTAAAATCAAAAGTGGCAAGTTTACTCACTGAGAGCTAGGAACTTGACCAGAAAAAACCAGGTTAAAAATGGACTTTAAAATCAAAAGTGGCAAGTTTACTCACTGAGAGCTAGGAACTTGACCAGAAAAAACCAGGTTAAAAATGGACTTTAAAATCAAAAGTGGCAGGTTTACGTACTCACTGAGAGCTAGGAACTTGACCAGAAAAAACCAGGTTAAAAATGGACTTTAAAATCAAAAGTGGCAGGTTTACGTACTCACTGAGAGCTAGGAACTTGACCAGAAAAAACCAGGTTAAAAATGGACTTTAAAATCAAAAGTGGCAGGTTTACTCACTGAGAGCTAGGAACTTGACCAGAAAAAACCAGGTTAAAAATGGACTTTAAAATCAAAAGTGGCAGGTTTACTCACTGAGAGCTAGGAACTTGACCAGAAAAAAACCAGGTTAAAAATGGACTTTAAAATCAAAAGTGGCAGGTTTACTCACTGAGAGCTAGGAACTTGACCAGAAAAAACCAGGTTAAAAATGGACTTTAAAATCAAAAGTGGCAGGTTTACTCACTGAGAGCTAGGAACTTGACCAGAAAAAACCAGGTTAAAAATGGACTTTAAAATCAAAAGTGGCAGGTTTACTCACTGAGAGCTAGGAACTTGACCAGAAAAAACCAGGTTAAAAATGGACTTTAAAATCAAAAGTGGCAGGTTTACGTACTCACTGAGAGCTAGGAACTTGACCAAAAAAAAACCAGGTTAAAAATGGACTTTAAAATCAAAAGTGGCAAGTTTACTCACTGAGAGCTAGGAACTTGACCAGAAAAAACCAGGTTAAAAATGGACTTTAAAATCAAAAGTGGCAAGTTTACTCACTGAGAGCTAGGAACTTGACCAGAAAAAACCAGGTTAAAAATGGACTTTAAAATCAAAATTGGCAAGTTTACTCACTGAGAGCTAGGAACTTGACCAGAAAAAACCAGGTTAAAAATGGACTTTAAAATCAAAAGTGGCAAGTTTACTCACTGAGAGCTAGGAACTTGACCAGAAAAAACCAGGTTAAAAATGGACTTTAAAATCAAAAGTGGCAAGTTTACTCACTGAGAGCTAGGAACTTGACCAGAAAAAACCAGGTTAAAAATGGACTTTAAAATCAAAAGTGGCAAGTTTACTCACTGAGAGCTAGGAACTTGACCAGAAAAAACCAGGTTAAAAATGGACTTTAAAATCAAAAGTGGCAAGTTTACTCACTGAGAGCTAGGAACTTGACCAGAAAAAACCAGGTTAAAAATGGACTTTAAAATCAAAAGTGGCAAGTTTACTCACTGAGAGCTAGGAACTTGACCAGAAAAAACCAGGTTAAAAATGGACTTTAAAATCAAAAGTGGCAAGTTTACTCACTGAGAGCTAGGAACTTGAGAGCAGGAAAAAACCATGAAAAATAACCATTGCCAGCCTCCGAACTGCCGTCGCCCCACCGTCTGCGCACGCGCGGCCTTAAAATAATTTTAAAAATGATCGTGCATGCGCAGACGGTGTTTTTACTTCCGCAGCGCTACTTTGCGAAAACCCGCTCGTTGCAGAGTGTCCTGGAACGGAACCCTCGCAATAACCGGGGGATCACTGTTTTTGGACCCAATATAAAAATGATTTCTAGACTATACACCTACTTGTTAAAACAGGATACTATAAAGGAACAAATGAAAGGGTCAATGATTGCATGGACACAAAATTTTGGATACATAATAACACTCACGGAATGGGAAAAGAATATACACAATCAACTACAAAATGACACTCGCTGTTTCCTACAAAGAAAATCTTTACAAAATGATATACAGATGGCACCTTCCACCAGCTAGGCTTTCTAAAATGTACCCAAACGTATCTTCTCTTTGCTGGAAATGTAAAAAAAATCAGGGAACATACTATCATATGTGGTGGACCTGTACATACGCCCAAAAATTTTGGACACAAATTAAAAAAATAATGGACCAAGTCATATTGACAAAGATTATAATTAAACCAGAGCTATTTCTTCTGGGCATTTTTAGACAGAAATTAAGTAAAGAAGACAGATACCTCACCATCCAAATACTAATGGCCGCCAGGCTAACATATGCACAACATTGGAAAAACGAAGGCATTCTGACAAATCTAACTATCATTACTAAAATTATGGAATGTGCCGAACTAACAAAATTAACAATGGAAATTCAGAACAAAAATGATTCAGAGTTCTACAAGGCCTGGGAGAAATGGTTCAGATGGCTATCCAACTCTAAGGAAGACAAAGTGAAAAATAACCAAAATTGTTTAAGATGAACCAAAATAAGGATATGTATAACCAAAAATCGGATCAAAAATAACTCAATCCCTGTCTGAGTTCAATCCACTTGATAACTATCAGAAATCTACTAATATTACAATCTATGATTAAATTCTACTAACAAAAACAATAAATATAATCCATCTAAGTCGTCACAACCCAAACGTCTGCTCGCTTGCAGGTATTACCTCTCATCCTGCTATATCTCTCTCTTCTTTCTCTTTTCTCTCTTTATTTTTTCTCTTTCTCTCCCTTTTCTCCCTATCTTTTCTCTTCCCACATTACTGTTGGATTATCAAATATTACAGCTATAAGATACTTAATTAAGAACTCTGAATACGAAATATTTACATATGGACAAATACCCGAAATGTACATACAATAATATATATAAGCTGTGATATAACAATATTGTTTATCCCACTCCCCTCCCACTTTTCTTTTCTGTACTCCCATCTCCGTTCCCCCAGTTTTATTCCTTTTTGTATAAATTAATAAAGTATATTTTTTTAAAAAAATCATCATCAACTCAGAGTTTTCCAAACCTGCCCAGAAGCCGAGAGGGAAAGAGTGAGAGGGAAGGAGAGAGAGAGGAAGAGAGGAAGAGAGAGAAACAGACAGAAAAAAGAGAGGAAGGAAAAGAGAAAGGAAAAAAATGGGAGTAAGGAAGAGAGAAAGAAAATCAAAATCTAGTTTGAAACTAGCTCAACTATTTAAGTGGCATTTTGATATTGATAGAGTTGCCCTATTATGAGCTCACTGTTATAGACACACAGTACAGTATTTTATTTTGAAATTCTCTGAGGCAAAACAGGGTGGGTTGTTTGTTTGTTTGTTTGTTTGTTTGTTTGTTTATTTATTTATTTATTTATTTATTTATTATTCTTGTGCCGCCCAGACACTATACTTTTCCGCCCACCCCCCAAAAAAAATTAGAGGGAACACTGCGCTTACTATTCAGTCGTCTCCAAATCGTCTCGAAACTTCAACTGTCAGCTTCCTATACAAGCTGTTTCTCCATCCACTAACTCAGTTGAAGTGAGTAACTGAAAAGAATCCAACAGAATCCTGGTATCATGTCTGCCTCTACTCAACATTTGACCCCTCCCTCCCTTGGAATCCCCCCCACCCTTCAGCTCTCAAGGGAAGGGGAAGAGTTGAGGGGCCCTCAGCAGAGGGGAATCCGCAGGGTCCTGCCTAACTAGGGGATGGACTAGGAGACCTCCAAGGCCCCTTCCAACTCTGTCCCAGCCCTAGCAGCCAACACACAGATCCCCCTCCGGCTCAGGAAGGCCAAGAATAAGCCCCCTTTGGTGTTCTTGCCTGGGTCACGAAGCAGAGCCCCCAATGGGGACCCTGGGAGGGCCACGCTCTGTGGGGCTTCCCCAGAAGTGACCACCCTAGCCTTGGTTCAATCCCACCTGTGTCCATGGACTAGTCCAGTGTTTCCCAACTTTGGCAACTTGAAGAAATTTGGACTTCAACTCCCAGAATTCCCCAGCCAGCATTCGCTCTGTGGGGCTTCCCCAGAAGTGACCACCCTAGCCTTGGTTCAATCCCACTTGTGTCCATGGACTAGTCCAGTGTTTCCCAACCTTGGCATTCGCTGGCTAGGGAATTCTGGGAGTTGAAGTCCAAATTTCTTCAAGTTGCCAAGGTTGGGAAACCCTGGACTAGGCCATCCAATTATATCCACCCCCATGGCAAAAACCGAATTCCTCCCTTTTTAGGCCTGGCAGGTTCCACTCCTATTGCCAAGGGAAGCTCAGGCACCAGACCCGAGGGGCAGCCCTTTTCCTTCTTCAGGGACGGGAGGGACCCCAGAAGCCCCATTCAGCCCAGATCCCAAAGGGGCTTTTCAAAAGGCAGCCGGGATTTCTTGGGGGGCGGTTTGAATGGAAAGGTTTATCCTCTTTGCAGAGTCGTTGGGTGGTGAGCATTGGGAAGGTCAGTCGTGAGCCCTCTGGGAGGCCTTGAAGACCCCTGGGGGTTTATCTGCACCCGCCGGGTCACCTGAATCAGGGGGCTTCCAGAGAGCCTTTGGGGGAAGCCTTTGGAGCCTGGGGAGGGCGGAACACGAGCCTACTGGGCCCACCGGAAGTTGGGAAAGAAGCCATTTCCAGGCTCCAGAGGGCAGGTAAAGGTCCGCCGGCCATCTGTGGCACCCATGCCATAGGTTCGGCATCACTGTCTTATGCAGACCTGGGCAAAGTGTGGACCGGGGGCCGGATGCGGCCCGCCCGCTGTCTGTGACCAGCCTGCGGAGGTTGGAAGGAAGAAAGGACGGACGGATGGACGGAAGGAAGGAGGGAGGGAGGGAGGGAGGTGGGAAGGTAGGAAGGTAGGAAGGAGGGAGGGAGGGAGGGAGGGAAGGAAGAAAGCAAGGAGAAATGGAGGGAGGAAAGAAAGAAGGAAGGAGAAATGGAGGGAGGGAGGAAGGAAGGAAGGAGAAATGGAGGGAGGAAAGAAAGAAGGAAGGAGAAATGGAGGGAGGGAGGAAGAAAGAAAAAATTCTCTTTTCATGCCCTTTTGCAAAAGTCCAATAAATGCTCATTTTTTAATTGTTCATTGGTTTCATTGGCCTTTCCAAGAAATTTAAAGCAAACCCCCCCCCCCCACTTCTCAGGGAGTGGGCAATTAATTTATAATTATAATATAATTATTTATTTATTGGCAAGAATTCTAAGAGAAATATTACACATCATGCCATCACATCATTTATCTCCCAAACCACTCTTGAACATTGGCTACTCTTGAACTACTCTACAAAAAGACCTAGACTCAGTTTCTGACTGGTCCAACACATGGCAACTCCAAATCTCAACCAGCAAATGCTCTGTCCTACACATCGGCAAAAAGAATCAGAACTTCAAATACAAACTGAATAAACAAATCGTCACAGAGAATTCCCACTCGGTCAAGGACTTCGGGATACTAATAACTAAAGATCTTAATGCCAAAGCCCACTGCAACAACATCGCTAAGAAAGCCTCAAGAGTTGTTCATCTAATCCTACGTAGCTTCTGCTCTGGAAATCTCACATTACTTACCAGAGCTTACAAAACCTTCACCAGACCCATCCTCGAATAAAGCTCATCTGTTTGGAACCCATATCGCATCTCAGACATTAACACCCTTGAAAATGTTCAAAGATACTTCACAAGAAGAGCCCTTCATTCCTCCACTCGAAACAGAATACCCTACGAAAATAGACTTACAATCCTGGGTCTTGAAAGCTTAGAACTACGACACCTTAAACATGATCTAAATATTGCCCGTAAGATCATATGTTGCAATGTCCTGCCTGTCAAAGACTACTTCAGCTTCAACCGCAACAACACAAAAGCACACAACAGATTCAAGCTTAATATTAACCGCTCCAAAATTGACTGTAAAAAACATGACTTTAGTAATCGGGTTGTCAAAGCGTGGAACTCCTTACCGAACTCTATAGTATCATCCCCTAACCCCGAACATTTTACCCTTAGACTATCCACGGTTGACCTCTCCAGATTCCTAAGAGGTCAGTAAGGGGCGTGCATAAGCGCACTAGAGTGCCTTCCATCCCCTGTCCTATAGTCTCTCCTATATATCATATTTCTTCTCTACTATATCCACTATAACCTTCATTGTGTATTATTGTGTATTGGACAAAATAAATAAATAAATAAATAAATAAATAAATAAATAAATAAATAAAATGTCCTTTGTTATGATCATAAAATAAATTTGGCACTCATTCCACATTGGATTTTCCGTATTGAGGTTGGGGGAAATAGTGTGATGACTAAACAGACTGTCCCAAATTATTAAACTTCTTTTTCAAAAGGAAATGCAAGTTCCCAGCATTAAAATTTCCAGAGGTCATCACGCAAGTTGGATTGGGTGGCGTAGAAGTCAAATGAATGAATGAATGAATGAATGAATGAATGAATGAATGCAGTGCAAAAAGCCATCCTTGCAAAGAGTGGCTGAGAAGTGAGGGGTGGGGCTTAATCCCACCACTGGGTGGGCCGGATAGAGTGTGTGGGCAGGCCATACATGTCCGGCGGGCTGGAGTTTAAGGATCCTTGATCTATTGTTTGTAGCCCCTCCATCCACCCTTTCATCCCTGGGCTTGGTGCCTGGTGCCAAGCAAAACAAGACAAGGCACCAAGGACCCATCAGACCTGATTTGGTCCAGCTGCTTCTTTGAAGCAGAAGACAAGAAGGAGGAGAATGGGATCTGGATTTCATCGCAGCCTGTAGCATTGGGCCCTGTCCATCAAGACACTCCCCAGTTAAACCAATGAGGTTGGGAGGAACATCAATGTCAATGAAGGCCGTTGTTCCCAGGGCCACGCAGAGAGGAGACTTCATCCCAGCTATGGTAGTTTCAAAAACCAGAGAGGCAGAGACATTTCATTCAAACTAGTACAGGGAATGATTTAAATGGAATCTGGTGAGGTCGTGGGGCTCCGGGTTTCCTGGCCTGCTATGTTTTCTGCAATTTTGGCCACAAAAGACACGAAGGTGACAGGGGTGGGAAATCCATCGGAACGACAGCTGTGGGGTTGTGTTTTTTTCAAGTCATGCAATGTTGAAGGTTGTCCTTTCGAAGTTGTCCTTGAGAAGTCTGCTCTTACAGGAGACCAGAAACCACCTCCAGTTTCCCTGCCCCAAGCAGAAACCTTGGAGGCCAACTTTTGGAAATGCAGATTTGGTCATTCCGTTCAAGAGAGGGTATTTTGCAACTCCTGGGCAGAATGGCAGGACTAGAAAGCAGCCAAGATCCAAGACAGGATGAAAGCCGTTAGCCACAATAGGCAATTAGCCCAACACCCTTTCATTTTTATTCTATTTCATTTCATTTCATTTAGAAACATAGAAGATTGACGGCAGAAAAAGACCCTGTGGTTCATCTAGTAGTCTGCCCTTATTATATTTTCTGTATTTTATCTGAGGAGGGATATATGTTTGTCCCAGGCATGGTTAAATTCAGTCACTGTGTGTTGTGGTTCAGCCTGAGTCAGATGAAAGACCAGCTGCGTCTCTGCTGGCTCCATGCCCGGGGGAGGGTGAGGGTGAAGTGGAAAGTGACGAGGAGGAACGGCCTGGGAGCCCTGGGGGGGGGGGGCTCTCTCAAGCCAGTAGCTTGGAGTCTCTAGAGTCATTAGATGACGAAGCACAAGCCATCATTAGTATGCGACAGAGACGTGTAGATCAAAGGAGGGATCAATTGAAGAAATATTATCACCGGTGAATGAGGAACAGCAGGGGTGGGGGGTCCTCATTAGCAGGGAAGGGTTTATAAGGCAAGCAAACTCTTTCAACAGTGTGGAGTGTTATCAGAGTGGAATTGCTGTATCTGCCTTCTCTCTCAGTGTTTTGTTCCTGGCTGGTGGCCCAGCAGTCTTGAAGACCCGTGGGAGGTTTGTGCCTGTCAGCAACAGCCTCGTTTATCATCAAGGATCCTGTGTTTTTGTATGGACAATTGCCTTTGTGTATCTGTTTGGAGTTCCAGTGTTTTCCTGACTTGTAAGGACATTTTCTGTTGGTTATTTTTCTCTTTCTCATTATAAAACTGTGTTTGGATTCAACCGGTGTGTCTGGCTTATCATTTTGGGTTGGTCATAACTTCCGGAGTGCCCAGACAGAACACTGTGGACTTGCCAACCGCGTCTGTAGGAAGTTTGTTCCAAACATCTACTATTTCAGTAAAATAATATTTTCTCACATTGCTTCTGATCTTTCTCCCAACTAACCTCAGATGGTGCCCCCTTGTTCTTGTGTTCACTTTCCTATTAAAAACACTTCCCTCCAAACTTTATTTAACTCTTTAACACATTTAAATGTTTCTGTCATTTTATTTTATTGTATTTGTTTGTTAAACATGTATAGGATAGTAGTAGTTTGTATAAACATAACGTAAGTTTAAAAAGTAACGATAAAAGAGGACAATAGGACAGTAGAACAGGATAGTAGTGGTGAGCTTATAACATCTTATAACACTGATAACTTATAACACTAGCTCATAACATCGCAGCATTCTGCAATCTTGTGATTACAATTTACATTCTTCACTATATACTTTCTTCACTGTAGTCATTGGGGAAATTAGCAGGAGGTTGTAAATGCTGATCACGTGATCATGGGACACTGTGTCAGTCTCAAGACCAGAGGGGCAACAATGAGATTCAATCAAGTCCAATCCTTTATTACCTAATGTCAGAATCTTGCCAAACTAAAGCTATAACTTTTAAAGCTATCCCCAGTGAATATAGGAAATGGTTATTCTGAATTTTCTTCCCCATGCTCAGGATAGGGAAGGGGAGGATAAGGAAGGGAAGGGAAGGGAAAAGGGAAGGGAAAACGGAAAAGGGAAGGGAAAAGGGAAGGGAAGGGGAAGGGAGGGGAAGGGAAGGGAGATTTCCAATGCTCCCTGTCTGATTCCCACAAGGAAACTGAATGGGGAAGACCAGCCAGAAGTTGAAAGTCACTCCTGCTTCCACTGCTTTTTGGCTTACTCATTCTGTTCTTTTTTCCTTTGGACATTCTGTTTCTCTGTTTAAATAAAGAACTATATCTGAAATGATGAGCCAATGTGTTATCCAGTAGTACAGTGGTCGCTGTAAATGTAAGGGCCATCTGCCCTAGGTGAGAATGATCCTCTTTCAGAGGTACAGTATGTGCAAATTACTTTCAGGAGGAAAATATCCCCCTGGGCTTCTAAGAAGCAAATGCTCACTTAATCCTTAATGCCATTCCACTAGCTTTATACACCAGGTTTAGTGAATGCAAGAGAAAGCATGTCTCTCCAATTATTTCCCTAAGTTGCACCATTGATTCAAAACGCATGGAAAATCCCTTTTGGTTTTTCCTCCAAAATGGAACTGCTCTTAAAAGAATAATGGCCATGGTGATAGGAAAAACAAGAGAGTTAGAAATGGAAGACAGGGATCGCCAGCTTCTTGAAATAATGCCATAAGTACAATGGTGATGGTGTCATACAGGAGGAAAAAGCTGTAGGTCATGAAAGCTTCTGCCCTTTTAAAAAAAATAATTGGTTGGGAAGGTGTTGCTGAATTCCTGATTTACGTGTGTGTCAATGTATGAGCAGAGTAATCCTTGTTTACCAAGATTGTACACAAACAGAAATGTTTAGATTGAGATCAGTTGTGAATAACTACTCAGCCACACACAGATATCCTAACTTGAATTAAAATTGACTTTGAGAAAAAAACATATGCAGATAAACAGTCTAATGTCATACACATAATATTTTTATTTTATTTTATTTATTTATTCTTTGTCCAATATACAATACATATGAAAGAGAATAGACATTAAGTAATATATATAATGATAGAAAGTAAGAAAGAAGAGAAGTAGGAGGAAAGGAGAGAAAATGTATGATATATGAGATAAGGAAAGAAGATTGGACAGGGGACGATAGGCACATCAGTGCACTTATGTACGCCCCTTACTGGCCTCTTAGGAACCTGGAGAGGTCAATCGTGGAGAGTCTTAGAGAGAAATGTTGGGGGCTAGGGGCTGACACCACTGAGTGACAATGAGTTCCACGGTTCGACAATAAGTCAGAATAACAATCCAAATGTTACCAAGTACGTAGTCTTTCTTACCAGTTTTTTTTTGTCATAGTCAGCAAACAAAGATCTCAAGCCTAAACACATTTTAACTATAATATATGACTACAATACAGAGAGATTGCAGAGAAAATGCAGAGCACAAGGAGGCACAATCTGAGGTTAGTTGGGGGAAAGATCAGAAGCAACGTGAGAAAATATTATTTTACTGAAGGAGTAGTAGATGTTTGGAACAAACTTCCAGCAGACATGGTTGGTAAATCCACAGTGACTGAATTTAAACAACACTGGGATAAACATATATCCATCCTAACATAAAATACAGGAAATAGTGTAAGGGCAGACTAGATGGACCACAAGGTCTTTTTCTACCATCAATCTTCTATGTTTCTCTTAACAGCGAGTAGCTTACACAAAGAGAAACAGAGAGGGTGACTCAGAGAAATAAGCTATAAACTCTAGCTCCCTCTTGTGGCAGTCTGAAACATCTGCAGCCAATATATTGCCAACCCAACAGTTATGGACAGAGTCCTAACAGTGTGATGGTGAGGAACTGTCTAATAAATTCTAACCTGAAGGTATCGAGGCGTAGCTAGAGAACTTTGTGCAAGATGTCATTTCAGTCTTGATCTACCTACTCTTTGCCCAGCATGAATTGGTTCCCTCCTGCTAACATTCTTCTTGGCTTCCCGCTTTTTCCAGTTCAGCTCCCATGTTGGCATCCTCCCAATCTTTGGTTGCAATTACCTTCCCAAGGCCTTGCAGAAATCAGGCTCTCACTCATGCTGGCTGGGGAATTCTGGGAGTTGAAGTCCACACATCTCAAAGCTGCCAAGGTTGAGGTTCGGGGAGAGGCGGCTCTGGATCTCGGCCGATACCAATCCATCATAGACAACATTGCTTTCCAAATTAAGCGTGGAAGGTCAACCACGCAGAACATAAGTACAGTTAACGTGCATGACATAATCCCCAAAATTGACAGTCGTTGTTTTAGTTTTGACCAAACAGCTGGATTTTGTATATTATAGACAGTCATGGGAAAGCCATCGATAGGACAGTTGCTGGGATGGATATGTTGAAATGCATCTTTCTCCCAATGGCATCCCACCCCTCTGTCATGCTGGCTAGGGAATATTGGCCTGGATAATGGGGACTGCGTGCAGGAGATGTTTCCATATGCCAAGAGAGGAAAGACTCATTGAAAACCCAAACTTTGACGGATAAAGTTTGCATTGAAATTAACCTGGGAAAAAGCCTTGGCAGGTTTCACGTGTTGAACTAAGCCAAGATATATTTTAGATAAGGTTGGTTAAACAAATCTCAGTGGCTGAATTCATGCATCACTCTAAGCCAGTGGTTTTCAACTTTGGCAACTTTTAGATTGATGGAGAATTTTGTTTGCTGGAAGTCCTCTGATCTTAAAGTTGCCAAGGTTGAGAAATACTGTCCTGAGATATAAAAAGTGGTTTAGAATCCACAGGGGAGGTGGAATTCAACAGGTTCTGACTAGTTCTGCAGAACCAGTAATTATGAGTAGTTCGGAGAACTGGTAAATATCACCTCTGACTGGCCCTACTCCCATCTATTCTCTGCCTCCCGAGTCCTAGCTGATTGGGAGGAAATGGGGATTTTGCAGTATCCTTCCCCTGGAATGAGGAGGGAATGGAGATTTTACAATATCTTTCCCCTGCCACGCCCACCAAGCCACGCCCACCAAGCCACGCCTACCAAGCGACACCATGATCACTGTTCTGCCGGCATGTTTCAACTGCCCGTAATTAGAGGTTAATTAGTCCAGGAAGACAAACACCACACGATAAAAGGAAACCCCAAAAGTTTTTATAAACAGAAAAACAAAAACAGCTCTCTTTTTAAATGTCAAAGGGATTTTCTGGTAGACACAAGGCACAGGTTAAATGCAGTCCAAGTGCTCACCCAATAACTGGGGAATTGAGTCCAATTCTAAAGTCCAGAAAGTCCACACACAATCTTGAACAGCAAAAACCATGATCTTGACGAAACAATGAATCAGATAAACTGCCATGAGGCTAAAACACCAGGCTGCACTTTTATCTGTAGCAATAATTACAGCAGCCCCACTCAACCACAGGTGGCCTCATTTTCTCTTGTAATAATCCTTCAGTTGTTGTCTCCTATGCATCACTCTACGCATGTGTGGATGTGTCATTAATTGTTGTTCAGAATCCAGGGATGATACAGATGATTGATCTCCTCCTTGGCTGTCTGCCAAAGTCCCCTCTTCCCTGTCACTCACGCTTCCTCGGTCAGAGGAGGCTTTGTCGGCAGATTCCATCGGGAGCAAAACAGGCCTGCGGCATGTGGATGTTTCCCCCACATCCACCTGCACATTGGGGCAGGAGCTGGGCCAGAGCTAACCACAACAATCACCAAGCAACACCCACAGAACCGGTAGTAAAAAAAAATTAAATCCCACCACCGATCCACAGAGATAGACATTCATTCATTCATTCATTCATTCATTCATTCATTCATTCATTCGTTTGTTCATTCATTCATTCATATGACTTCTATGCCACCCAATCCTGTAGGACTCAGGGCGGCTAAATATAAAATGTATAAAATTTATATTTTAACATGTGTGCAGCAGCATCCAAAGAGGGTATTAAAACCCGCAAGTTGGCAGACACATTGCCATAATACCATCTCTGCCATCTTGAATTGTGGGCGTAGCTGAACACATAATTTTGATCAGTTGCTATGGATGAGTGCAATGCATAAGCCAGGCTGATATATTGTTTCTTAAGATTTGTGGAATCTGTGAGGGCTTAGCTAAAACTCTCTGAGCTCACCTGTGCTGCTAAATAGGGAGACCAAACATCTCTCAGAGGGGCTTACCAGAATCAGCTGAATACAGCTAACCCCTTACTTACAGCCATTCCATTAGTGACCATGTGAAGTTATAATGGCATTGAAAAAATGACTTAGAAAAAATGTCCCCCAACACATCACCAGAATGTTGGAAATGTAAACAAAATCAGGGAACATACTACCACATGTGGTGGTCAGGTCAAAAAGCAAAGCAATGCTGGAACAGGTTAAGAAAATGGATTGAAGAGATAACAAACCAACAAACAGATATGAAACTGGAATTATTTTTTATTAGGAATGCCTACAGAGAACCAGGACAAAAAGCCCCATGTCCATTCCCTCCCCACTCCTGGGGGAAGGATACTGCAAAATCCCCATTCCCACCCTACTCTGGGGCCAGCCAGAGGTTGCATTTTCCAGTTCTCCGAACTACTCAAAATTTCCACTACCACTTCTCCAGAACCTTTATTTATTCATTTATTTTTGTCAATAAAGTATTGGTAGTATACAAAGATATAACACTGTTTATGTTGTGGTTGGCCCTGGGCCAGTTCCTGCTCCAAGGACTGTGGATGTTGGTTTGGGAGAATCCTCACGTTATCAGAGACCGGTTTGGCTGCCAACAGCTTCGGACAGTGAGGATTCTGTGTCAAGGGCAGATTCTGGGAGTGAAGCAGGATCTGATGATGAGGTAGTTACAGGCAGCCCATTAGCTAATTACCCCATTAGTGAATCATCATTGGATTCAGAGGAAGAGGGATTCATAGATGCTCACAAGCACAGGTTTATGACGAGAAGGGAACAACTGTGCAAGTAGTATAGAAAATAAGGGAGAACACCTGTAGCTGGCGCAATTAGGCTAATGGGACTGCTGGTAAATTGCCAGCATCGCTGAGAGATTATCCGTTCGGTGAGAGACGAATGCTGTTTGATTTTTGACTGCTCCAGGATTTACCAGGACTTTTTGAATATTTCACAGTTAAGTACAGATTGAGAACTCTTTTTTTAAATTATTATTATATTTTTATTTATTTTATATGACTTACAAACATTTAGACATCAAACAATACAACATTAAACATTTACACTTGATATATTTACAAAATTTATTTTTTTTAACAATTCTATTTACTATACCTTTTTCTTAATTTCCACCCAGTTGTAAATTTTTCCCCACACTTTGTAATAGTCCTTATTTTGTTGGTTTTGAATTTCATATGTTAATTTGCTAAATTTGGCGCAGTCTAATATTTTTTTAATTACCGTTTCTTTGTTTGGAATCTTATCTTGTTTCCAGACTTGTGCATATCCTAATCTTGCAGCAGTAAGTAAGTGATTTATTAAGTAGTAATTTTCTTTGCTATGTTTGCCTCTAATTATGCCTAATAAATACATTTCTGGTTTTATTTCAATTTTATAGCCCAATATTTCTTCCATCCATGCCCTAATTTGAATCCAATTTTTTTTTGCTTCGTTACATTGCCACCATATGTGGTAGTATGTTCCCACTTCTTTTTTACACTTCCAACATTTGTTACTAATGTTTACGTTCATTTTGGCTAGGCGCGCTGGCGCATAATGCCATCGGAAGAACATTTTATAAAGATTTTCTTTATATGGTGTTGACAAAGTCATCTTATAATTAACTGACCATAGTTTTTCCCAGTCTTCTAGCTGAATTGCATATCCAAAGTTAGTCATCCAAGATATCATGTTAGGTTTAACAATTTCTTCGATGTTTTCATAGTTTAATAGATAAATATACATTTTGGTTATAAATTTTTTGTCAGATTCTGTCAATATTTTGTCTATTTCATTTTGTTTATTACATATTCCAAATTTTACCAAGTCCCTTTTATATCTACTTTGAATTTGGTAATATGGAAGCCAATCTATTACTATGCCTTCCTCTTTATCTAGTTTTAAGACTTCCTTTAGTATTTAATAGGACTTCGTAGGTTATTTTTTGTTCTTGGCTTATTATATTTGGATGAATTTGAGCTTCTAGCGTGGATAGCCATCTGGGTATTTCATTATAGTGTTTTTTCCTGACTTTCCGCCAGTGTGTCAATAGTGTATTCCGAATTTGGTGTTGTTTAAACTGAGAATGTTTTGAATGTTCTTTTTCCCACAAATGTGCGTGCCATCCTTCATTTATATCGTGGCCTTCTATTGTTAGAATTCTAGGATTTTCAAGGTTGACCCATTCTTTAATCCATAGTAATTTAGTGGCTTGGTGGTATATTTCTAAGTTGGGTAAACCGAATCCTCCTCTTCTTCTTAAATCTTGTAGGGCTTTCATGTTTATTCTTGGTTTTTTATTGCAGCTGATAAATCTAGAAATTATTTTATTTATTTTAGCAAAGAACGATTTGTTTAATTGTATTGGTGCTGTTTGGAAGAGATAGAGCCACCTTGGAAGTATATTAGACTTTATTGTATTGATCCTTCCCATTAAGGATAAATTTAACTTTGACCATTTTTCTAAATCTTCTTTTGTTTTTGTTAATAATTTCATATAATTTAGTTCTTTCAGTGAAGAATACCTTGTCGTAAACCAAATCCCTAGATATTTAATTTTTTTTTTCTCTTTGAAAACCTGTTTCTTTTATTAATAATTTGTTTAAATCTTGATTACAATTCTTGGTTAATATTTTAGTTTTATTCCTATTTATTTTTAAGCCGGCCACTTTCCCATAGTTCTCTAATTCTTTTACTAAGTATATCATTGAGCTAACTGGGTTCTCTAAGAAGATTGAGAACTCTTGAAGGGGGGTGGCTGTGACATCTTCACAGCTGCCTTTATCTGTTCTGCTTTTGTTTTCGCTTTTCACAGCATTCCAGGCTTGTGGTTTGTGGGAGAGCACTTTGGCTGATTAAAGTGCGTGTGTACAATATTTTTCTTTTGATAAACTGACTCTTTGTTTACAACAGTGTTTGTGTTTGAATGTACACTTTGGACTTAATTGGGGCTCGTAACGTGAAGCCAGGCATAACAGTTTATATACATGATATTGGTACTAATAAGAGAGAAACCTAGGACAGGGATGGTAGGTACGCTGGTGCACTTATGCAGTCCCCTTACTGTCGGAACCTGTTCAATTTCACCTGTGGCTTTAGTACTGTATAAATTCGGATCTTTTCACTCTTTGGGTATAATCTTCCCCTTTTTCCTTCTCATGTCTTCCTTCTCTTGCTTGGGGTCAGGAGGAGGACTGGTTACAGTCCGTCTGGAGTCACCTCTCAGCAACTTAAAATCAACTGAGCAAATTCCGGTACTTGATTGTTCTCTTTTTTAAACCTCCCGATCCCAGCCTTCCACCGCCTTCATCTCCTCCTTGGGGTGAAGAAAAACCTTGCAAAATTGCTCATTCCCATCTAGACAATTGGCCTCTGCATATTTTCAATTTTACATGACGGGTGTGCTCATTAAAATCTCCGAAATCCAAATATTTTGGCGAGCTTAATCAGTTTGATTTAGAGGTCACTGGAGTAAGAATTCTCCGCAGCTTGAGAGGTTTTGAAGTAGGAGTATCCTTGTCTGGACAAAAGTTGCTCTGTGAACATTTTGAAAATGATCCAAGATATTAATATATAAATATATTAGAAACTTCATTTTTGCCATTTCCAAGGACAAAAGAGTTGGCGTCTTATACCCTTCTCTACTGACCTCCTGCCTTACCTTTACCACGAGTGGAGAGAGCCATGTTTGGGCTTCCTTTGGGCATAGAATTTCATGGGACACGGTTAGATGTTCACAATCTCTCTTAGCCTCCCTCACAAGGTTGCTACTCCGAACAGAGCATCAAAGGAGATCCTTATTTTCATTGTATTTATTTATCTGTGGGTACATCTGCCTCAATCACTTGTGGCTTCAGGCCCTTAGAGTAGGATTACAGGAAACAAGAAGGAAGGAAAGAAGGGAGGGAGAGAAGGAGGGAGGGAGGGAATATAAGTTATGTATTATAGAAGGGTAACCAAAAGTTTTCCCACACATGCACTGCCCTTAACTTTCAGAGTGAAGGAATACTATAAATGTAATCAATCAACCAACAAATAAAGAGAAAATATCATTTTGCAGCATTCCTAGGTACACTACTAATGAAATGGAAAAGTTGATTCTACAGTTTCTTCCTTCTTTCCTTTCCTTTCTCCTTTTTTCCTTTTTCTGCTTTCTTTCCCCTTCCCTTCCCTTTCCTTTCCTTCCCTTCCCTTCCATTTCCTTCTTCCCTTCCCTTCCTTTCCTTTCCTTCCCTTCTCATCCCTTCCCTTCCCCTACTTTTCCTCCTCCTCTCCTCTTCTCCTTCCCCCCTTCTTTGTGTCCTTATAAGTATAGACTGATGACACACTCTCCTTCCATTTGTCCTCCCAACAGTATCTCAATGAGGAAGTTTGGGTGAGAAGCGATAGGGAATTGCTGAGAGTCACCCAGGAAGCTTCTAAGCCAATCTGATGCAATGACTTCACCCATCACATTCTAGACGCCCACTGAGCCCTGGAGGGTCTTGTAGATGAGCCCTTGGTCACGGATGCTGTTCAGCTGAGCAAATGGTTTTCCTCTGAAATCTTGACTTTTCAACCATGCAATGGGCCTCGGACAGCCACAATGAGAGTGTGGATGTATGGATCTTATTTGAGTTGGTGTGTCAACCCCCCCCCCCCCAAGATATAATTTGAATAAACAGAGTTTCTCCATTTCTCAATGCAGAATACACTGTCAATTTAATTTTGATGTCCATCCAGTGTTGTCCATGGGTAGAACTTTTTTTAGATTGTTAGAAGGCGGCCTTTATTATTATTATTATTTATTGGGTTTGTATGCCACCCCTCTCCGCAGACTCGGGGCGGCTAACAATGATAAAAAGCAACATGTAACAATCCAATTTAATAAGACAACTAGAAACCCTTATTATAAAAACCAAACATACACACAAACATAACATACATAACTTGTAATGGCCTAGGGGAAGGGATATCCTAACTCCCCCATGCCTGGCGACAAAGGTGGGTCTTGAGTAATTTGCAAAAGACAAGGAGGGTGGGGGCCATTCTAATCTCTGGGGGGAGTTGATTACAGAGGGCTGGGGCCGCTACAGAGAAGGCTCTTCCCCTGGGGCCCGCCAAACGACATTGTTTGGTCGACGGGACCCAGAGAAGGCCAACTCTGTGGGACCTTATCGGCTGCTGGGATTCGTGTGGTAGCAGGCGGTTCCGGAGGTACTCTGGTCCAATGCCATGCAGGGCTTTAAAGGTCATAACCAACACTTTGAATTGTGACCGGAAACCTATCGGCAGCCAGTGCAGGCCGCGGGGTGTTGCAGTAACGTGGGTGAATCTAGGAAGCCCCACGATGGCTCTCGCGGCTACATTCTGCACGATCTGAAGTTTCCGAACACTTTTCAAAGGTAGCCCCATATAAAAAGCATTGCAGTAGTCGAACCTCGAGGTGATGAGGGCATGAGTGACTGTGAGCAATGACTCCCTGTCCAAATAGGGCTGCAACTGGTGCACCAGGCGGACCTGGGCAAACGCCCTCCTCGCCACAGCCGAAAGATGATGTTCCAATGTCAGCTGTGGATCGAGGAGGACACCCAAGTTGCAAACTCTCTCTGAGGGGGTCAATAGTTCTCCCCCCAGGGTAATGGACGGACAGATGGAATTGTCCTTCTTGGGAGGCAAGACCCACAGCCACTCCATCTTGTCTGGGTTGAGTTTGAGTTTGTTGACACCCATCCAGGTCCCAACAGTCTCCAGGCACCGGCACATCACTTCCACTGCTCCGTTGACTGGACATGCTGTAAACATTGACTTTTCTTGGCTGAACTCTCCCCATTTCACCCGTTTTGTTTCATCCATTGAGGGGAAACTTTCTCATTATTCCAGATGTTCTTCATGTTCAGCTTTTATACTCCTGTTTCCTATAATTAGTATGATAGCCCTTGTTCTAATCTGCATCTCCAGTGTGTTGTAGCAGGTCCCCACAGAATTATTCATCTTTCAATTTTATTTTTAAATCTAAGTAGACTTGAATCTTTCTATTCTTCATTGGGCTTTTCTGGGATTGGAATCAAGATTCTTCCATAATTTGGAATGTTGAATCCAAATACGTATTTGTGTTCATAATGAAGTCTTCCCACTTTCTTTGATAGTTTTTTCATCTACCATAAAAACACGGGACTCCTCTGAAATGACTCCTTCCTTCCCGTTTCAGTTGGCTGATTCCTAGACCAGAGTTTCCCAACCTCGGCAAATTGAAGAGATTTGGACTTCAACTCCCAGAATTCCCCAGCCAGCAAATGCTGGCTGGGGAATTCTGGGAGTTGAAGTCCAGACACCTTCAAGTTGCCAAGGTTGGGAAACACTGTCCTAGACAATCTGATTTCTGTCTTCACATTTCTCTCCTATCACACCAATTTGGCCAATGTTCACTGCTCAAAGATTTCAGGTGCCAAGGATGCACCTCTTGCAAGGTCAAACTGTCCTCCTGCGTTCACATCACAAGCACTACTTCTATTTCTGTTTTTTCCCTCACCATCTCATTGCATACTTACTTCAGTGATTTATTTTATTTATTTATTAGTCAAACAAGTATAGTATTTATTTTTTTAATTTTTATTTATTTATTTATTTGTCCAATACACAAAACACATCGAGGGGAATGGGCATGAAGTATTACATACAAGGAAAAGATACGAAAATGGGGGAGAAGATATATGAAAGGGAGGAAAGATATATGACATATGGGATAAGGGGAGACAAATTGGACAGGGGACGAAAGGCAGGCTAGTGCACTTATGTACGCCCCTTACTGACCTCTTAGGAACCTGGCGGGGTCAATCATGGATAGTCTAAGGGTGAAATGTTAGGGGTTAGGGGTTGACACTACTGAGTCAGGTAATGAGTTCCACGCTTCGACAACTCGATTGTTAAAGTCATATTTTTTTACAGTCAAGCTTGGAGCAATTAATATTGAGTTTGAATTTGTTGCATGCTCTTGTGTTGTTGCGGTTGAAGCTGAAGTAGTCATTGACAGGCAGGATGTTGCAGCATATGATTTTGTGGGCAATACTTAGATCGTGTTTTAGGCGTCGTAGTTCTAAGCTTTCTAGGCCTAGGATTGAAAGTCTGTTTTTGTAGGGCATTCTGTTTCGAGTGGAGGAGTGAAGGGCTCTTCTGGTGAAGTATCTTTGGACATTTTCTAGGGTGTTGATGTCCGAGATGTGGTGTGGGTTCCAGACAGATGAACTGTATTCAAGGATGGGTCTGGCAAATGTTTTGTAGGCTCTGGTGAGTTGTGTGAGATTGCTGGAGCAGAAGCTGCGTAGGATCAGGTTAACAATTCTGGAAGCCTTTTTGGCGATGTTGTTGCAGTGGGCTTTGGCACTTAGATCGTTTGATATTAGTATTCCAAGGTCTTTAACTGAGTGGGGGTTGGCTGTGATATTTTGTTTATTCAGTTTTATAGTACATTATTCAGTATTATAGTACACATTAACATAAATAATATAACATAAGTAGAACGTAGTAATAGAAAGGATAATAAGAAAGTAGGACAGGGACATTAGGCACATAGGTGCACTTATGCACGCCCCTTACAGACTTCTTAGAAAAGGGGAGAGGTCAATTGTAGATAATGTAAGGTTGAAGATTTTGGGGTTGGGGGAAGCAACAACAGAGTCAGGTAATGAGTTCCAAGTGGTGACCACTCTATTGCCTAAATCGTATTTTCTGCAGTCAAGTTTGGAGCGATTTACATTCAGTTTGTATCTATCACATACTCTTGTGTTGTTGTTTATTTATTTTATTTATTTATTTATTTATTCTTTGTCCAATATACAATACATATGGAAGAGAATAGACATTAAGTAATGTATATGACGATAGAAAGTAAAAAGAAGAGAAGTAGATGGGAGGGAGAGAATATATATGATATATAAAAGATAAGGAGAGAATTTATTTTATTTTATTTTATTTATTCTTTGTCCAATATACAATACATATGAGAGAGAATATACATTAGGAATATATATATAAAGATAGGAAGTAAAAAGAAGGGAAGTGGATAGGAAGATAATATATATAGAGGAGAGAATATATAAGATAAAAGAGGTAAGAAAAGAGAATTGGACAGGGGACGATAGGCACATTAGTGCACTTATATACGCCCCTTACTGGCCTCTGAGGAATCGGGAGAGGTCAATCGTGGAGAGTTTAATGGAGAAGTGTAGGGGATTAGGGGTTGACACTATTGAGTCCAGTAATGAGTTCCACGCTTCGACAACTCGATTGTTAAAGTCGTATTTTTTGCAGTCAAGTTTGGAGCGATTGATATTAAGTTTGAATCTGTTGTGTGCTCTTGTGTTGTTGCTGTTGAAGCTGAAGTAGTCGTTGACCGGAAGGATGTTGCAGTGTATGATCTTGTGGGCAATACTTAGATCGTGTTTTAGACGCCGTAGTTCTAGGCTTTCAAGGCCCAGGATGGTTAGTCTATTTTCGTAGGGTATTCTGTTTCGAGTGGAGGAGTGGAGGGCTCTTCTGGTGAAGTATCTTTGGACGTTTTCGAGAGTGTTGATATCTGAGATGCGGTGTGGGTTCCAGGCAGATGAGCTGTATTCGAGAATGGGTCTGGCATAGGTTTTGTAGGCTCTTGTGAGTAGTGTGAGATTGCCGGAGCAGAAGCTGCGTAGGATCAGGTTAACAACTCTGGAGGCTTTTTTGGCGATATTGTTGCAGTGGGCTTTAGCACTTAGGTCATTTGAAATGAGTATTCCGAGGTCTTTTACTGAGTGTTGGTTGGTAGTGAGGATTTGTTTATTCAGTTCATATATGTGGTTTGGATTCTTTTTGCCGATGTGGAGGGTAGAGCATTTGTTGGTTGATATTTGAAGTTGCCAGGTGTTGGACCAATCTGAAATGAAGTCAAGGTCTTTTTGAAGAGTGAGTGTGTTGTCGGTGGTGTTGAAGAGTTTCACATCGTCGGCAAAAAGTACACAGTTGCTTACGATATTATCGCAGAGGTCATTGATGTATAGGATGAAAAGAGTAGGACCTAGTACGCTGCCTTGGGGAACGCCGCTTTTGACAGGGACAGGGGAGGAAATGGCGCTTCCGATTTTGACAACTTGTTGTCTGTTTGACAAGAATGCGGTAATCCAGTTGTGGAGGAGTCCTGAGATGCCGTAGAATTTGAGTTTTAGGAGAAGTTTGTCGTGAACCACTGAGTCAAAGGCTTTGCAGAAGTCGATATAAATTGCATCGATGAATTTTCCTTGATCAAGGTGGGTAGTCCAGATGTTTTTGCAGTGGAGTAGTTGTAGGTTGCAGGATAGTTTCTTACGGAATCCAAATTGTTTTTTTGATAGTAGGTTGTTAGATTCTAAGTAGAGAGTGATTGAACGATTTATAATTGATTCCTTGATTTTACAAGGTACACAGCATAGTGATATGGGTCTGTAGTTGTCAACTAGTGATGGGTCTCCTTTTTTGAAGATGGGGATGACTACTGCTTTTGACCACAGTTTGGGGAGAGTGCTGGTCATGAAGGAATTTTGGAAGATAATGCTTAGAGGTTCAGCTATGGCAGATGAGAGTTTTCTTAGGAAGTATGCACAAAGACCATCTGGACCGACAGATAGGGAAGGTTTGAGATCACGGATTGCTTTTTCAACGTAGTCTGTGGTGAAGATGATTTAGCTTAGGTTATTTAATGAGTTAGGAGTGCGATTTGCGAAGAGGGGGGATGAGTTATTACTGTTAACAAAAACGGAGCCAAAGAAGGAGTTGAAAAGATTTGCTTTGGATGGGTCGTCGTGGTACTCTTTGTTGTGTGGTCCAATGAGAGGTGGAATAGGTCTGGAGTCGTTAAGTTTGTTGTTGACGAAGTTGTAGAAGGCACGGTTAGATTTGGAGCGTAGGAGGTTTTCCTCTTGTTTACTGCGGTAGTTCAGACATTCTACTTTTATTTGTTGGCATATTCTTCTGTAGCGGTTTTTAAAGTTGTTTACAGGACCTTTTTTGTTTCTACGCCAGAGGGATCGTTTTTTGGTTTGTAGTTTCTTTAATGAGATGGGAATGTTGTTTTTCTGTTTTCTTCTAGGAGGAGTAATTGGAACATACAGATCTATAAGTCTATTGATTTGGAGTAAGAACGTGTTGTAGAGGTCATCGATGGAGATGCAGTTGGAGAATAGGGATTGCCAATTAATAAATGAGAGACTGACGTCTATGAGTTCGTAGTTAGCTTTCCTGAAATTGTACTTAGGTGACACGTTGTTCTGTTGAATGTTATGATGGCGTAGGTTGAGGTTGAAGTTGATCATACTATGGTCGCTGTTGGAGAAGGGTTCTATGATATGCAGTCCATAAATAGCACTTTTACTATTGCAGAAGATGAGGTCGAGGCAGCTGTTGAGTCTGGTGTTGTTTAATACTAATTGTTCCAGTCCCAGGCTGGTGACGATGTTGTAGATGGCGGTATGTATAGGTTCGGTGGAGCATTCGTTTAGTGTCCAGTTGATGTGTGGTAGGTTGAGGTCACCTAGGAAGATGATGGGGTAGGGGCAGGAGGATGCCCATGTTAGTAGGGAAGTTAATTTTGATGCATGGGAAGTGTCATAGTTTGGAGCTCTGTAGCACAGTAAAAAGCGGAGAGTGGTGTTAAGGGAAAGATCGCAGATTAGGGTTTCAGGAAGGAATAAATCTTGTGCGACTTGAATGTTTTTTAGATTGAGTGAGCTTTTGTAGAATATGGCTACACCACCTCCTCTGCGGGATTCGCGGTCGGACCGGAAAACCAGGTAGTTATTTTGTGTAATGATGGAGTCAGGAAAGGAACAGTTGAGCCATGTTTCGCAAACAAAGATTATGTCAAATAAGTTGGTGTTGAGCAGAAGGAGGAATTCTGATAACTTGTTGATTAAACTTCTTGCATTGATTAGTTTGCATTTGAGGTTGTGTTTGAGTTCAGGAAGGGGATTGGATTGCGTTGAGTTGTGGCAGGATTGAGGCAAGGTAGTAAGGGGCGCATTTTCCTATTCATTGCTGGAGGTGCTGGGGAGGTCCGATTGTTGATGTGGGATGGTGGGTGGAGAAGTGTTGGAAAGTTGTGGAGGGGTAGCGGGTTTGACGATGAAGGGAGGGTTGTAGGTTTTGGTTCTGATGCAATCAGAGCGGTAGTCAATGTAGAGGTTATTTTCGCCGAGTTCGCACCGTCTCCTGAGTTCGACGCGTAGTTCACGGGAGCGGATACGTTGGAGTAATGTTAAGTCAGGTCTGCATCTGAGTTTGTTGTATTTGGTGTTGTTTCTGGCAATGGTGTTCATGGTCCTGATGAATTGTTGTTTGGAAGATTCGTTAGTGCAGACTATTCTGCACAGTCGGGGAGCCGTTGATCCATCGCTGTACTTTAGTGTGGGGCCACTTCTGGAGACCTCTAGGATGACATCAGGGGTAATTGTTTGAGGATGTTGATTGTGGATAATGTTTTGTATATTTGTTAAGTCAGTTTCCCCGTTTTCCTCAAGGCCAAAAAGGATGGCATTGTGGCGTTTTTGTGCCCTTTCCATGGCATCGTTCACCAGGGTGGAGATGTCGGTGGTAGGGTTTAGAGGAAGAGGTTTTGGTGGTCTGGGTTGGGAGTATGGTGGTGGTGGTGGTGGTGGTGGGGTGCTGCAGGGTGGTTGACTAGGTGTTTTGGTGTTTATCAGGTCTTGGATATTTTTTTCTATGGAGGCGAACCGTGGTTCGATACTTTCGGTATATGCTTGATGGGTTTTTGAGACTGCAGATAAGATTACTTCGGATAAATTGTCGAGTGAGATTGATTTGGGTGTGCAGGATGGGCAGGAATAGTAGAATGAGGGATTGTCGTTGAGGAAGGTGGCAACATGTTTGTTGATGTTAAGGCAGGTATGGTGAGCCAATTTTTTGCAGGATTGGCACTTTGTGGTTCCTTCTTGTGTATTTACATTAGTGTTGCATATAACGCAATTGTTAACGGAAATGTTTGCTTGAGGTTTCTTCTTGGATGGCATTGTGAGGGGGTGAGAATTGGAATTCTGTTTGAAGATTCTGAGAGTATCAGTAGGAAATGGAAGTGGCTGCAATGATATTTTCAGCCACTAGATGGGGTTGGAGCTTCTGTTTGACGAATCTGTGAGGATCTGTAGCTTTGAGTGGGAAGGGATTGGAAGTGACTGTACTGTTATTTTTATTTTCAGCCACTAGATGGGGTTGGAGCTTCACTGTAAGCTGTGCGATTTTAGGTTTAAGAGGTTATGAGGAGCAGAGTTGGTCTTCAGCCACGAGGTAATGGCGGTGGTGGGGAGGGAGGTCGCAAAGGGCTTGTGGCTTCTTGGTGGGGCTTCTGAGGGCTACGGAGGCTATGGGGAGTCCTCCTAGCTTTGGAGATCTTTGTAGAGTTGGGGATTATGTTGGGGTCCCAGGGGATCTGCACGGCGCTAGGGCTCTGGGCCGGTTTCGCGCCGGGTAGTCAGCTGGGCGTCAGGGCTCCAGGTAGCTGGGCTCTAGGAGTCTTGGTTTCAGGGTTTCAGGGGGAGTCCACGTAGCGCTGGGGCTCTGGGCCGGTTCCACGCTAGGCAGGCAGCTGGCGTAGAGGGGAAATCCTCAGGGGAATCCTCGTGGCCAGTTATTGGGCAATCATCGGTCTCCCTGTAGCTAGGAAGCTAGGCTCGGGGAATTCTCGGGGGGTCCCCAGGGGATCAGCTCGGCACTAGCACTGGGCAGGTTTTAGTACTCACCCTCGGGAGTTTTCTTTATTTTTGTGATTTTTAATGTTTTTTATGTTTTTTGCCGTTATCTGTCGGAGCAGCAGTTCCCTCCCTCCTTCTGTTGTTGTTGTTAAAGGTGAAGTAGTCACTGACAGGGAGTACATTATGATGTATGATTTTATGAACAACAGTTAAATCAGTTCGGAGACGACGTAGTTGTAAATTTTCTAGATTTAGTACTTGAAGTCTGGAGGAGTAGGGTAATTTGTTACGTGAGGAGGAGTGAAGGACTCTTCTTGTGAAGTATTTCTGGACTCCTTCGATTGTATTAATGTCTGATATGAAGTGTGGATTCCACACAGGTGAGCTATATTCTAGAATAGGTCTGACAAATGTTTTGTATGCTCTGGTTAATAAATGAGTTTTTCTAGAGAAGAAGCTACGTAAGATTAGGTTTACAATTCTTAAAGCCTTTTTGGCAATGCTGTTACAGTGGGCTCTAGCACCTAGGTCATTGGAAATGAGTACTCCAAGGTCTTTGACTGAGTGAGGGTCCACTGTTAGTTCAGTTTTACTGAATGGGGAACCTCTTTTTCCTCGGGTGCCGAAAGAGCATGGGTGTACGCTATTGCACATGTGTGTTTTCCCACAACCATAATTCAATGCCTGGGGAGGGCGAAAACAGTTTCCCCCGCCTCCCGGAGGCCCTCTGAAGGCAAGAAACAGCCTGTTTCCCAACTTCTGGTGGGCCCAGTAGGCTCGCGTTTTGCCCTCCCCAGATCCCAAAGGTTTCCCCAGAGCCAGGAGAGGGTAACAATGCCCCCCATCCCCCTGGAGGCTCTCTGGAAGCCACAAACACCCTCCCAGAGCCTCTGTGTGAGCCAAAAATCAGCTGGCCGGCATAGACATGCACATTGGTGCTGAGCTAGGGCAATGGCTCACGTGCCAGCAGATATGGCTCCACGTGCCATAGGTTCGCCATCACTGCCCTATACTCATTTTATCTTCAGGTATCATCTTGACAGAGACCTGTTTGCAAAATCCCATGAATTTTCTATACTGCCTGGGGCGGGATTTTATTTCCTTCTGTGATCCATCATCCCAACCGTGGAACCTATAGAAACATTGGGATGTGCAAGCAGTGTACCTACTGCCATACATAGTACATTTGCATAACCATTGTTGATTGGCCAATATAGCAGTGCCAGATTTGAATGCCTGTCACTGATTCGCCGAGCTGCAGGGAAACCCTTAAAAGCAGCATCAGTAAAAAAAAAAGCAAACTCCATGTTTGCTATGATTAGGAAGGGAATCGAAAATAAGTCAGTAAGTGTTGTGTTGTATTGCCTCTGTACAAATCAATGGTGAAACCACACTTGAAGTACTGTGTATAGTTCTGATCACCCCACCTCAAGAAGGATATAATAGAACTGGAAAAGGTGCAAAAAAGGATAACAATTATGATCAAGGAAATGGAGCACCTCCCTTATGAAACCAGGTTGCAAACGCCTTGGTCTCTTCAGCCTTGAAAGACGGCGTTTAAGGGGTGACTTGATTGAAGTGTATAAAATCATGCATGGGATAGAAAAGGTGGATAGAGAAAAATTATTTTCTCTATCACACAATACTAGGATGAGGGGGCACTCCCTAAAGTTCATAGGCAAGAAAGTGAGGACAAATAAAGGGAAATATTTCTTCACCCAGAGGGTCACTGGTTTATGGAATTCACTTCTAGAAGTGGTCGTAACAGCCTGGATGGCTTCAAGGCAGGATTAGACAGATTCATGGATGCCAAGTGTATCGGTGGTTATTGAAGTGGATGTCCATGTGCCGCCTCTATGTTGGCTGAGGCAGGCAGGATTCCCTTGGGTACCATTTGTTGGGGGGTCAAGAGAAAGGGAGGGTTTTGCCTTCTCTTTCTGCTCAAGATCCCCATGTACAATTGGTGGACCACTGTGTGACATAGAATGCTGGAGTTGATATATAGAGCGCTGGTGAGACCACATTTGGAATACTGTGTTCAGTTCTGGAGACTTCACCTACAAAAAGATATTGACAAAATTGAACGGGTCCAAAGACGGGCTACAAGAATGGTGGAAGGTCTTAAGCATAAAACGTATCAGGAAAGACTTAATGAACTCAATCTGTATAGACTGGAGGACAGAAGGAAAAGGGGGGACATGATCGAAACATTTAAATATGTCAAAGGGTTAAATAAGGTCCAGGAGGGAAGTGTTTTTAATAGGAAAGTGAACACAAGAACAAGGGGACACAATCTGAAGTTAGTTGGGGGAAAGATCAAAAGCAACATGAGAAAATATTATTTGACAGAAAGAGTAGTAGATGCTTGGAACAAACTTCCAGCAGACGTGTTTAGTAAATCCACAGTAACTTACTTTAAACAGGCCTGGGATAAACATATATCCATCCTAAGATAAAATACAGAAAATAGTATAAGGGCAGACTAGATGGACCATGAGGTCTTTTTCTGCCGTCAGTCTTCTATGTTTCTATGTTTCTATGATGGGCTTTGGCCTGATTCAGCATGGCTCTTCTTATGCTCTTAATTATTTGAAGTTACAAAAGACCCTCCAAAAGCTACTTACATCCCAGTTTTTAAGTTCCAATGTCCCCTCTGCAAGGGTGATATAAGGCACTGACCCATATTTATGGCCACTTGCAGCGCCCGCGTCACATGACAGCAATTTACACCAGCATTGCTGGAAACCAGTTCTTAGTTCTGTTTTCCAGCAAAACCAGCCCATCACATTGAACCAATCTAAATGCAGTTCATAAAATCATCTGCCACATTGTCCTACCTGTCAATGACTACTTCAGCTTCAATCACAACATTACACGAGCACACAATAGATATAAACTTAACATAAACCTCTGCAAACTAGACTGCAGAAAATACGACTTCAGCAACAGAGTGATCAATGCCTGGAATTCACTACCCGACTCTGTGGTTTCTTCCCCAAGCCCCCAAAACTTTAACCTTAGATTGTCTACTGTCGACCTCGTCCCATTCCTAAGAGATCTGTAACAGGCATGCATAAGCACACCACTGTGTCCATGGCCCCTGCTTACTGTCCTATTGTCCCCATTTATACTTACTTACTGTTATCTTGGATATGTTTGACAACTAAATAAATAAAATAAAATAAATATATGACAAACAATGAATTTGCTTAACAACTACGTGATTTGCTTAATAACCACCATGAAAAAGACTGTAAAATTGTATCCAGTCTTCTGTGTCTCTTTTTATAATTGTCAACCTCACAGTCATAATTCGAGAACTCAGTGTATGATTAAGAAAAAAGTCAATCAAATTGCTGTGATCGTGTAATAATAATAATAATAATAATAATAATAATAATAATAATAATAATAATAATATATTAGATTTGTATGCCGCCCCTCTCCAAAGACTCGGGGCGGCTCGCAACAATGATAAAAACAATATTATACTAGCACAAATCTAATATTGAAAGAAATAACTAAAACCCTATCATATTAAAACCAAACAACACAAAAATACCAAACATCAATTATAAGGAGCCTGGGGGAAAGATGTCTCAAATCCCCCATGCCTGGCGGTATAGGTGGGTCTTGAGTAGTTTACGAAAGACAAGGAGGGTGGGAGCAGTTCTAATCTCCAGGGGGAGTTGATTCGAGAGTGCTGGGGCCGCCACAGAGAAGGCTCTTCCCCTGGGGCCCACCAGACAACACTGTTTAGTCGACGGGACCCGGAGAAGGCCAACTCTGTGTAATGACATTCTATCCTTTTTTATTGGGTGTCACACATAATGATGAGAACAAAGATAGCTTTTGAACCCAGCTTCCCCCAGATAGTCAATGACAGAGGTACCACACTGATTATTTTTCTCACTCAAAGCAAACTGAGTCCTATCTCCATTTCGTGTCATTTTCATATCTAAAACCGACTGCTTTAAGGTCAACTACAGCACAACACGTATGAAAGTTACACTCAATGGAAAGTTGGATAAAATTTTCCTCATCAGTTTGAGTGTCAATTATTTGTAGCTAAGTTATTATTTTGAATGCTGAGCCAATGTTCTGGTTTGAATGGCTGGCTTATTCTTTTTTTTTTTTTTAATGGTTTTCTATAACTGTCAGCCTGATTTGTGAGACAGTTTTACTGTTGTTTGTAAAGTTTTAAAAAATTGCAACGTTGCATCGTTTGCTTTATACAAGCCATTATGGGAGGGAATTTTGAAAGGTTGGAGGAAAATATTGAAAACAAAACCAAGCAGTTATTTGGGGTTCATCTGAATCTTCTTCCAATCTAGTAACTGGACTGTTGCTGACCATATCAATGGCCACAACAGGCTGCCCGTTGGCAGCAGGACAAAAATGGCTGAGGATTGAACTCTGAGATGTTTTTTCCAACGCCCTAATTTACTCCCTAACTCTGGAGCATCCTGATGGTTTCACATTAAAGCGCTAACTAGAACTCAACTATGTTTACTTCTAAACTCAAACCAGGCTCAAGCAATTTCACATCACAATGATGCATGGTAAACCTCAAGACACAACCATAATGCAACCTGCCCATTATGGTTGTATGTTGTGAATGCAATTTGATGACTTTTTTCCCCTGGTGGTGGTTGTTAAGTGAGCACCCTTCATGGCACCGGAGCAGGGTATCTACGAGACCGTCTTCTGCCGCACGAATCCCAGCGACCGGTTAGGTCCCACAAAGTGGGCCTTCTCCGGGTCCCGTCAACAAAACAATGTCGTTTGGCGGGGCCCAGGGGAAAAGCCTTCTCTGTGGCGGCCCCGGCCCTCTGGAACCAACTCCCCCCGGAGATTAGAATTGCCCCCACCCTCCTCGCCTTTCGTAAGCTCCTTAAAACCCACCTCTGCCGTCAGGCGTGAGGGAACTGAGATATTCTTTCCCCCTAGGCCTTTACAATTCATGCATGGTATGTTTGTATGTATGGATGTTTGGTTATACAATAAGGTTTTTTTAGTTGTTTTAATATTGGATTTACATGCTGTTTTTTTATTACTGTTGTTAGCCGCCCCGAGTCTACGGAGAGGGGTGGCATACAAATCCAATAAATAAGTAAGTAAGTAAGTAAGTACCAGAACCAGAAAGACAGCCAGGTGCTTGAAATTGGATCACTGCAGAGTGGGGACCAGGCCATTTAAACGTGGAATCCAGATTGTAAGTTCCCTTGAACTGGGTCAGTCAGAACTCTGAATGGTCGCTAAGCAACCAGTTGTAATTGAGAATTATTATCAAGGTCTGACATGCATCATTGTGATGTGAAATTGCTTGAGCCTGTATTATCAGCTTGCAAATAACCTTTCTTGTTAGGCAGTTATGAAGCATTATTATTATTTATTAGACTTGTATGCCGCCCTTCTCCGAAGACTCGGGGCGGCATACAAGTCTAATAAATAATAATAATATTTATTTATTATTTATTATTATTATCATGTCATCCAATGATTGCTATTTTCTATTAGTTGTGAGTCAGGGGGTGGGTTCCACTTACCTTCGCCTCCGGTTCGCATTGCGACATTTCGTGCACGTCCCCTTGAGTGATTTCACTTTTGCGCATGCTCAGAAGGTAGATTCAGCCCAAAACATAGATGTAGAGCTGGTCAGCTATGCTTCGGGCAAAGAAAGTATTAACCGGGGGGGTGGGGGGAGGAACAGAATGACAAGAAGCCATCAAAACACAGGAAAATGGGCCTAAAATTCAGAAAAAACATGGTGGTGAGCACAAACTGGCACAGACAGAATTGGATCCATGACACCAAAATTACATCAGCAGCGGGTTGCTAACAGTTCAGGCTATCTGGTCCAAACCAGGAGTGACCTACCCTGTATGTATGTGTGTTCAATTTATTTATTTATTTATTTATTTATTCATTCATTCATTCATTCATTCATTCATTCATTCATTCATCCATCCATCCATCCATCCATCCATCCATCCATTCATTCATTCATTCATTCATTCATTCATTCATTCATTTATTTGTTGTTAGAGTTGAAAGGGACCATGAAGGCCATTGAGTATAACCCCCTGCCCAAGCAGGAACCCTATAGCACATCAGTAAAGTGGCAGTTCAATCTTCTCTTAAAAATGTCCAGAGTGTAGGATTTCACAATGTCTGCTGGTAGGTTGTTCCATTGGTTGATCGCTCTGACCGTCAGGAGGTTCCTCTTTATCTTCATGTTGATTCTCTCCTTGGTCAGCTTCCAGCCGTTGTTACTCGTCCAGCTCTATGGTGCCATGAAGAATAAAGTGATCCCCTCCTCTCTGTGACATCCCCTCGTATACATAGACTGCTATCATGTCTGCTCTGGCCCTCCTTTTCTCTAGGCTATCCATGCCCAGTTCCCTCAGTCTCTCTTCGTAAGTCTTGGTTTCCAATCCCTTAATCATCTTGGTTGCTCTTTTTTGCACCTTCTCCAGAGTTTCAATGTCTCTTTTGAAGTGTGGTGACCAGAACTGAATACAGTACTCCAGGCAGGGCCGGCGATAGACGGGTATTACTGGGAGTCCCGTACCGGGCCCGGTGAAATTGACCAATTAGAGGGCCCGCAGTCAGCAGCTCCTTGCACATGCGCAGACTGTCACCTCAGAAAAGAAACAGTCCGGGCCCTTTTGCGCATGTGCAAGGAGCTGCAAATTTGGCGCCAGAAGGCCGGGGCCCCTAATTGTTCAAAAAGTTGTGAGAAGAGGAAGCTGAGTTTCCTTCTTAGCGCCTTTCAAGTTTTCCGGCAACTGCAGCGCCCCGCCCGGCTGGAGCTTCCCTGGCGGCTGCAGCAGGTGAGTTTTGGGGCTGGTGATGTAGGCGAAGGTGGCGTGCTGGCCGGCCAGAGCCAGGATTGGATAAAGCAGAGGCGGGTAGATGGCTGGCAAGCCGCCGAGGGAGGCCGGCGGGGGCAGGTTGAGCAAGCCGGGCTTGGGGACAAAGGCGGCGGCGGGCAGGGGGACCAAGCCCGGCGGGGCGCAGGGCGAAGGCGTCTCGGTGCGCAGGCAGGCGCCGGGGCTGCTGGCGGAGCTCTCCGGGGAGACGCTGGGCACCGGCCGCGCCGGCTCCTCAGCCAGGAGAGCGTCGATGCGGAAGTTGTGGGATTTCTCCATGGGCTTCTGCATGCCGGCTTCTGGGCTGCCGCTTCGGCCCTGCTTTGCGGGGCCTTAACGCGGCTCTACCTTTTCCCGGGGCGGCGGCGTTGGGCGATGCAGCCGCTGCTCCAGCCCCTTCCTCGCAATTCACTCACACACACACACACCTGCCCGATCGGCTGGGTGCGCCGCTGCCCCCCTCTTCTACAAGCCGCTACGGCGGGGTGGCTCCTCCTTTCCCTCCCCTCCCCTCCTCCGATTTGGGGCTGGTGGGAGGGTAGCGGCAGCGGAAGGGCGGCGTGCAGCGGGAGGGTGATGGCGGCCGCAGCCGCAGCCGCAGCAGGTATTAGGCCCCTCTCCCCCCTCTCTCCTCTCAGCAGTCGCAGGCAGCGGGTAGTAGCCGTGGGGCAGCGGCAGAGTGGTCAGCTGTGAGACGGAGGCTGAGCTCTGGAACAGAGGCACTGACCGCGGTGGCTGGACAGCATTTACAGAGTCTAGCAACATGTCTAGCCGCCGCCGTCAGTGCTCCGTTCCGGACCTCCGCCTCACAGCTGACGACCTTGCCGCCGCCGAGAGAAAGAGAGAGGGAGAGAGGGGGGAGAGAAAGAGATAGCAAGAGAGGGAGAGAGAGAAAGAGAGAGGGAGAGAGGGGGAGAGAGGGAGAGAGAGAAAGAGATAGCAAGAGAGGGAGAGAGAGAAAGAGAGAGGAGAGAGGGGGGAGAGAAAGAGATAGCAAGAGAGGGAGAGAGAGAAAGAGAGAGGGAGAGAGGGAGGAGAGAGAGAGAGGGAGAGGGAGAAAGAGAGAGGGAGAGAGGGGGGAGAAAGAGAGAGAAAGAGATAGCAAGAGACGGAGAGGGAGAAAGAGAGAGGGAGAGAGGGGGGAGAGAAAGAGATAGCAAGAGAGGGAGAGGGAGAAAGAGAGAAGGAGAGAGGGGGGAGAGAAAGAGAGGGAGAGGGAGAAAGAGAGAGGGAGAGAGGGGGGAGAGAAAGAGATAGCAAGAGAGGGAGAGAGAGAAAGAGAGAGGGGGAGAGAGAGAAAGAGAGAGGGAGAGAGGGGGGAGAAAGAGATAGCAAGAGAGGGAGAGAGAGAAAGAGAGAGGGAGAGGGGGAGAGAGAGAAAGAGAGAGGGAGAGGGAGGAGAGATAGCAAGAGAGGGAGAGAGAGAAAGAGAGAGGGAAAGGGGGAGAGAGGGGGAGAGAAAGACAGAGAAAGAGAGAGGGAGAGGGGGGAGAGATAGCAAGAGAGGGAGAGAGAGAAAGAGAGAGGGAAAGGGGGAGAGAGGGGGGAGAGAAAGAGAGAGAAAGAGAGAGGGAGAGAGAGAGAGGAGGTAAAGGAAGAGGAGAGATAGAAAGGAAGAGAGAGAGAAAGAAAGAGGGATAGAAAGAGAGAGAGAGAGATGCTCAGTGAGCCTTTCTTTGAAGTTGCCTTTCTTTCTTTCTTTTTCTCTCTTTCTTTCTTTTTCTCTCTTGCTCTCTTGCTCTTTCATTCTTTTTTCTTTCTCTTGCTTTCTTTCTTTCTCTTGCTTTCTCTCCTTCCTTCCCTCCTTCCATTTCTTTCATACCCCCTCTCTATTTTTATTTCTCTTTCATTTTCTTTCTCTCTCTCTTTCTTGCTTTCTTTCTTGCTCTTTTTCTTTCTCTTTTACCTTCCCTTCCTCTATTTCTTCTTTTCTTTCTCCTTCGTACCTTCTTCCCTCCCTCCCTTCAGTCCTTCCTCTCTTACTCTCCCCTTTCATAAGTTTCCTTGCTTCCTTCCTCTGTTCCTGTCCCTTCCCCCTTTCTTTCTTTCTTTCTTTCTTTCTTTCTTTCTTTCTTTCTTTCCTTCCTTTCCTCCCTCCATTTCTTGCTTTCCTTTTCCTTCCTCCCTTCTTTCCTCCCTCATTCCCTTCTTTCACTCCTTCCTCTCTTACTCTCCCCTTTCACACCTTTCCTTGCTTGCTTTGCACCCTTCCTCTGTTCCTGTCCCTTCCCTCTTTCCTTCCTTCCTTCCCACCCTCCGTCCATTCATTCACCCATTCCTCTCTTGATCGCCCCTTTTACCATTCCTCCCTCCCTCCTTCCTTCATAGCTCGCCCTCGCCTTTCTTCCCTTCCTTCCAGATGGGAGTGCCCCCTCAAGACACCCGCCTGACTGCTGGTACCCTGCTTTTTCTCTCCCCTCGTCCTTTCCAGCTCCTCGCGTTTGCTGGCTGGGGAACTCTGGGAGTTGAAGTCCAGATATCTTCAAGTTGCCAAGGTTGGGAAACACTGGCCTATGGGACCGCCTCGCTTGGCGTGAGGCGGGAAATGATCCCCGGGGGATGGAGTGGCTTGGCGACTTAAAATAGTTTTAAAATGGCGGGGGGGGGGCAGACACTTAGGCTGTATGGGGCCCCAAAATTCCTGATGGTGGCCCTGACTCCAGGTGTGGTCGGACCAGGGCGTAGTAGAGTGGTATTAAGACTTTCATGGTCTTGGAGTGTATTCCCATCTTGATGCAGCTTAGCATTGTGTTGGCTCTTTTAGCTGCTGCTGCACATTGTTGGCATTGTTAAACTCACCTACCATAAAATATGGTTTCCCTCTCTGGTTTCTGATGCATAGAAATAGTTGCATCCTGCACACAGGCGACACGCATGGCCAGGAGATGGCAAAACCTTCTGACTTCAGGTCCCATCATCTCGTCTAGTAGCTTGACCACAGCACATTCCCTTAGTGCACAAAAATCTTGTGAGATCTCACATGGATTCTCCCACATTCATGAAACGTGGTGAGATTTCTCCAGGAGGCTTCTGTATTTACTCATGAGTTGTGAAACAGCATCTGCAAGGGAGGTTTGGACGTGTCTCTTAAGGATCTGAGGCTGTCGGATTTCTCAAGCAGTAAAAAACAAAATTACTCTGAGCAGCAGCCCTGTTTTTTCTCAGATTTGTATGATTTGTATGATTTATCCAGGAGAAAGTCAAAGGAACAACAGAAGAATTGTGACCTATATTTTACTTTCAGAGTTGTTGTGGTTAGCTCTGGCCCAGCTCCTGCCCCAAGGACTGTGGATGTGGGGGAGACATCCACATGCTGGAGACCTGTTTTGCTCCCGGTGGAATCTGATGATGAAGGCTCCTCTGACCAAAAAGACATGAGTGACAGGGAGGAGGAGAGTGTGGCAGACAGCCTCCTGCCGCACGAATCCCAGCGACCGATTAGGTCCCACAGAGTGGGCCTTCTCCGGGTTCCGGGGGAAGAGCCTTCTCTGTGGCGGCACCGGCCCTCTGGAACCAACTCCCCCCGGAGATTAGGACTGCCCCTGCTCTTCCTGCCTTCCGTAAACTCCTTAAAACCCACCTTTGCCGTCAGGCATGGGGGAACTGAAACATCTCCCCCTGGGCACGTTTAATTTATGCATGGTATGTCTGTGTGTGTGTCTGTTAGCATATGGGGTTTTTAATATTTAAACATTTTAAACTTGTCTGATTACCCATGATTTGTTTCTACATGTTGTGAGCCGCCCCGAGTCTTCGGAGAGGGGCGGCATACAAATCTAAGTAATAAAATAAATAAAAAATAAAAAAGCCGGCTGGGTGACCTTGGTCCAGTCACTTTCTGTCTCTCAGCCCCAGGGAGCCGATGATGGCAAAACACTTCTCAAATTTTGCCAAGAAAATTATAGGGACATATCCCGCAGTCTTCAAGAATTGGACATGATTAAACAGAAGACGTTAATAAGAAAACAATTAATGCTATAATCATGCATAGTTGCATACTATGTCCCAGCCATCCTTTAGTCCAGCACACCTCACATACACCACAACATTGGAAATCCCCAGGTCTGAACCGATCCAGATGCAAAGTGTAGATTTCCCACACAGCTCGGCCTTGCGGTTTGGCCCTTGTCGAAAGGTAAGACCTTGCCTGTCGTTTGATTTAAAATTAAATTCCATTCCACCCCCTCTCCTTTTTTTTTTTTAAGAATCCACTCAAATCAACAAGGTTTTTTGTGTACTTGATGCCTTCGGCTTTTCCCAGATTTTGGCTTGCATTAAAGAGTGGTAAAGGCAGACGGTCCAAAGTCAAGACTACAAAAGAATAAAGATGAATTGTATGGCGTGATTTCACCTGGGCCCAGAACCAAGAGCTGCAATGAGCAGCAAATTCTTCTCTCCTCTTTGAAAAATGACTCCATAGATATCTTTATATACTGTATATTCAAATTCAGCAAAAAAACATGTGACACATACAGATAGAATTGTCGGCTATCAATAAAATTAACTGCCTTGGAAATGGCCCTGGGTTGGGCCGAGAGGCAAATAAGGAGCTGTGATGTTCCTTCAATACACCAGGGTGATTTGACACAAAAATATGTAACCCTTCCCTGGTGCAGAGCTGAAGGGATTGGATACTGTAACCTAGAGGATAATTCTCTGCCTTACAAGGCAAAGGTTGCAGGTTCAAGTCCCAGTGGGTATGGCTAGCTGATAAGGCCAAAATAAGGCCGAAATAGATCTATCCTAGTCTCCCTTAATTTTCACATTCAGCAAAAAAACATGTGACATATATACATACATATACATATACATATTCCCTTTATTTTGTCCTTTTTTTAAAAAAAATATTTTAATTCATTTTTAACAAGTTTAATATACACACAACATAAAACAGTGCATAGTGAAATGTGCCCACCACCCCGACACACACACATACCCCACCACCAATCAGGGGTGTTTCTTATATGATCCACTTTGACCCAAGAGCAATATATCTATTTACATATTATAGAGTGATTCCAATTTATTTCTTGTACCTTGGTCTCGGATTCTACTCATCATATATCATCTTACCTTGTCCCCCCATCCCATCAGTTGTCTCAATTCAGTTTCATTATCCAAGTTTATCCTTTTATCCATAATTTCAAATTGAATATGGTCCACCATGTACCTATACCAATTTTGCATTGTCCATTTTGTCGCATCCTTCCAACCCAAAACTATTACCGCCTGAGCGTTTCTATTGCTGCTTGTTTTATTTCTCTAAATGACATTCTATCCAAGTAGAAACCATATAGAAAGATGGAAAGATGGCTACAAATAAATGCAATATGCAAATATCTTAGCGAAAGGGAGAATTGAGGGAGGAGACAGGGTTAGAGAAAATAATAAGAGAAAAAAGTGAGGGTATAAAGGCACAAGCAACCAAAATATATAGGTTGCTAGTGCAGTCAGACGGGGACACAATTGAAGGACTGACAAAATGGCAAAATGAGATACAAGTAGAGGTACAAGAGATGGAAAATATAGAAGAAAATATAAGAAAAAATAAAAATACAAGAATTAGGGAAATGAGAAGGAAAATATTACATAAGTGGTATTATACTCCTGTTCAACTCGCACACTTTCAGCAGAATGTCAGGGGTATTTGTTGACACAGGTGTCAAGATAAAGGAGTGTTTATGCATATGTTTTGGGAATGCCCCATAGTGCAGGAATTTTGGCAAAAAGTGCAAGAGGACATAAATAGAATGCTAAACATACAATGGATAATCACTAAGGAAATGGCAGTACTAGTTAAAAGCAATGGGATGGGAGAACATAGATATCAACAGGAGGAAGGTCCAAAAAAAAAATCAAGGTGATGACCAAGATCTTATGGTCACATCTTGAATTTAGATTCCCTTGAAACATACCATTACTAACCATGTGGCACTTCAACATCAGTCACCCAATGACTCCAGAGTTGAGTGGGGACTAGAACCTGGGTCTCACCAATGCCGAGAGGCCCTGATGAAAGTTGTGCAGTTGACAGGGGGACCCTGTAATCTATAAAAGACTTTGGGGGTGTCCTTGGGCAAAATCGGAAAGCTATTAAGAGGAGAAGGAAGACACCATTGAAATAGTCAAGAAGCCATTACAGGTGGGTTTGACTTGTGACAATTGAGACCAGCATTTCCTTTGCTAATCAAGGGAGTGTTAAATAAGTTACACTTGATTTTACAACCTTTTTTTTTTTTGCCATGGTTGTTAAGCAATTCAGTGCAGCTGTTAAGCGGCTGAATTCTGATCAGTTGGGAGGCTGCAACAGTCTGTAAGTGTCAGGAGCAATGTAAAAGTTATCAATCAACAATTACCTTTAGACAATCCAAAGATCAAATCAGGCATGGGAAAGAAAAAAGAACCAGGGTGGCGCAGCAGGTAGAGTGCGGTACTGCAGGCCACGGAAGCTGACTGTAGATCTGTAGGTCAGCGGTTCAAATCTCATCATTGGCTCAAGGTTGACTCAGCCTTTCATCCTTCTGAGGTGGGTAAAATAAGAACTCGGGTTGTGGGGGCAATAGGCTGGCTCTGTTAAAAAGTGCTATTGTTAACATGTTGTAAGCCGCCCTGAGTCTAAGGAGAAGGGCAGCATAAAAATCAATCAATCAATCAATCAAATACATACATAAATACATAAATACATAAATACATAAATACATAAATACATAAATACATAAATACATAAATACATAAATACATAAATACATAAATACATAAATACAAATAAACTCAATGGAATGGAATAGAATAGAATAGAATAGAATAAAGAAGGGAAGAGAAGAAAAGAGAATGGGATGGGATGGGATGGAATGGAGGAGGGAGGGGAGGGGAGGGGAGGAGGAGTATTGGGGTCCTACCGGTGTGCTTGACGCCATTGCACCAGTAGCCAAAATGGAGCTGCATGCGCAGCTTTGGGAGACCAGTGGGTGAGCAAGCACACCCATGCAAGATTTGGCTTCTGTGTATGCGCAGGAAGCCAAATCTTACATGAGGACACTCGCACATGTGAGATTTTGCTGATTTTCGGAATTCAGGACCATCCATGGATGGAAATAGAAGAAATCAAGACGATGCCTTTGGCTGCTCGATGGAAAGCCTCACCCATTTATCTGTGTCTAGTAACATATGGTGGGGCTTTGGTCACCCACTCATGGGTACCATCTTGTGTTTCTAAACTCTTGTTCCAAATACTCCTGACCGGGTTGAACCTGGGTCTCTTCTTTCCCTATAATTAAGATTTAAAAAATAAACCTGGCATGACTAAACCAGATGTCACTTCCCCAGGCCAAAAAGTCTGCAATTTGCTTGAGTAAAGAAAGAAAGAAGAAGGAAGGAAGGAAGGAAGGAAGGAAGGAAGGAAGGAAGGAAGGAAGGAAGGCAAGGGAAGGCCAATCCGTATGAAATTCCATGGGTCGGAGCCATAAATATTTACTGGAATTAATAAGGGCAGTTTGACCTTCGCGGGAAAGAAGAGTGAGTTTTTTTTTCTATGTAAACAGATTGTACTCAAAGAATGCAATTTTGAAATCTAATTTCAAATGGGAAGTCTTTCAGTTCGAGATATTTACACAGGCTTGTTTTCATGCAGAGTATCTTCAAAAATGTCATAAGTATAGAATGGCTGGCTTCACCCTTGGCCCTAAACTATGGTTTGATGAAAAGGGCCATAACTGAATGCATTCAGACATAAGAAACTAAGAAGAGCCATGCTGAATCAGGCCAAAGCCCATCAAGTCCAGCATTCTGGGTCACCCAGTGGCCCACCAATTGTCCTTGGGGATCTTGAGCAGAAAGAGAAGGCAAAACCCTCCCTTTCCCTTGACCCTGAACAAATGGTACCCAAGGGAATCCTGCCTATCTCAACCAACATAGAGGTGGCACTTAGACATCCTTCAATACACTTGGCATCCATGAATCTGTCTAATCCTGCCTTGAAGCTATCAAGACTGACAATGTTCTGTTTCCAGGCATAGGGCTACAAGATTAGCAGGAGCCCATGGGATGTTGTTCATTTATAAGATGCATGATTAGCCTAGGTTTTATACAGGGGTGGGCTTCAAAAATTTTAGCAAGGGGTTCTGTGCCCGGTTGCTGGGTGGGTGTGGCCATAGTGGGCGTGACCTAGTCCAGGGGTAGGCAAAGTTGGCTCTTCTATGACATGTGGACTTCAACTCCCAGAATTCTTGAGCTAGCATGGTTGGCTCAGGAATTCTGGGAGTTGAAGTCCACATGTCATAGAAGAGCCACTTTGGCTACCCTTGACCTAGTCTACCTCCTGCACCATGGTGGGGGGAGGGATTTTCACCCTCCCGGACTGCAGTTCCTACACTTACCTGCATCCAAAATGGGCTGTGTGGGGACTCCGGGGAGGGGAGGGGAGGGGTAGGTGTGGCCAGCCAGGAATGGGATTTGCAGGTTATGTGAACTGCACAGAAACTTAACTAGAAATTCTCCCAAATCCCTAAGAACCCCCAGCAACCCACCCCGGTTTTGTATCTTTCCTCTCTCTCTCTCTCTCTCTCTCTCTCTCTGTCTCTCTCTCTCCCTCTCTCTCTCTCTCTCTCTCTCTCTCTATCTCTATCTATCTATCTATCTATCTATCTATCTATCTATCTATCTATCTATGTATCTATCTATCATCTATCTATCTATCATCTATCTATCTGTCTGTCTATCTATCATCTATCTATCTATCATCTATCTATCTATCTATCATCTATCTATCTATCTATCTATCTATCTATCTCTATCTCTCTCTCTATCTAATTTATCTATCTATATCTATCTATCTATCTATCTATCTATCTATCTAATCTATCTCTATCTATCTATCTATCTACCTACCTATCTATCTATCTATCTATCTATCTATCTATCTATCTATCTATCTATCTAGTTAGCTAGCTAGCTACCTAGCTACCTACCTACCTTATCTAATCTAATCTAATCTAATCTAATCTACATAACACCCAATTCCTGAAGGACTGTGAACAATTAAACAATTAAAACTCCTTTAAAAAGACACATATCTTTTGGGGCCGGATCTAAGAGTTGTCATTTGGTCAACAGCCCCAGGCCTTTAGGCTTTAGGGCTTTCCAGAAGGCAAGTAGGGTGGGGACAGTACAGATCTCCAGAGACAGCTGATTCCAGAAAGTGGGTGCCATCACAGAGAAGGCCCTCTCTTGTGGCCATACCATCCAAAACTGCTTAGCTGATGGAAGCCGGAGAAGGCCAACCCTGTGGGCCCTTATCGGCTGCTGGGAGCTGTTCTGCCGGCATATCTCAACCGCCTGTAATTACAGGGTAATTAGTCCAGGAAGACACACACCACACGATAAAAGGAAACCCCAAAAGTTTTTATAAACAGAAAAACAGAAACAGCTCCCTTTTTAAATGTCAAAGGGATTTTCTGGTACACACAAGGCACAGGTTAAATGCAATCCAATTGCTCACCCAATAACTGGGAAATTGAGTCCAATTCTAAAGTCCAGAGAGTCCACACACAGAATCCTGAACAGCAAATATCATGATCTTGACAAAACAATGAATCAGATAAACTGCCATGAGGCTAAAACACCAGGCTGCACTTTTATCTGTAGCACTAATTACAGCAGCCCCACCCAACCACAGGTGGCCTCATTTTCTCTTGTAATAATCCTTCAGTTGTTGTCTCCTATTCATCACTCTATGCATGCATGGATGTGTCATTAATTTTTGTTCAGAATCCAGGGATGATACAGATGATTGATCTCCTCCTGGGCTGTCTGCCAAACTCCCCTCTTCCCTGTCACTCACGCTTCTTTGGTCAGAGGAGGTTTCGTCGGCAGATTATACTGGGAGCAAAACTGGCCTGCGGCATGTGGATGTCTCCCCCACCTCTACCTCCACATTCCTTTGGGCAGGAGCTGGGCCAGAGCTAACCACGACAGGAGCTATGTGGCAGAAGGCAGTCCCGAAGATAGTCTAGCCATGTAGAGCTTTATAGGTGATAACTAACACCTTGAACTGCGTCTGCAGATTGACTGGAAGCCAGTGCAGCTCAGGGAGAGTTGGTATGATGTGGGTGTACCTGGGTGCACCCACATCAACTTGCGTGGCTCCATTCTGGACTAGATATAGTCTCCAAACGCTTTTCAAAGGTAGTCCCATGTAGAGCGTGTTGCAATAACGTAATTGTTTGGGAGAGGGGTTTATTTTATTTGGCATGTAATCTCCCCCAAATGCATTCTTTGTAACTATAATTTGTTTAAATTTTAAGTACTTTTAGTTTTTTGACACTAGTAGTTTTAGATACTGTTACTTCCTTGTAACTTAATATAATTGTATTTTAGATACTGTTACTTCCTTGTAACTTTAGACAGTATCATACTTAATATAATTGTATTTTTTCGTTGTCATTTAATAGAGGTTATATCCTGGACCTCACATATAGATGTTAGATTATTTTACATGTGGTTCCCTTTTGTGACCTTCTGAGAGATAAAGTGAATGGAGAAGCCAGGTTCACTTAACAAGCATGTTGCTAAAAATTAACTGCAGTGATTTACTTAACAAATGTCTTACTTAGCAATGGAAACTCTAGGCTTGTTATTTGATTTGGGTATTTATGGTTCATGATGTATCTCTAAATCCTACCATTCTGGTTTGTAATGATTTATGTTTGGGGGGCTAACAGTTAATAAAATCCCATATATTCCAATTCAGTTGAATTGCTGTCATAGATAACAAACAGAATAAAAGTTAAGACTGTCTTAACTTTTATTTTGTTTGTATAAAAATAGTGTTATATCTATCTCGGGAGAATTTCTGCGCCATTCCTGACCGGTCCAGCCTGCCAGGCACCCACCCGCTCATTGGACCTAGAAGGCAAGGTCCGGAGGGGAGGAGCTGTTTGACTTGGGAGCGCGTGTTTTCTTGACCCTTTTTCGCTCTTCCGCGAAGCGGGTCCTCGCTCCATTCGGCCAGCCGAGCCACCCGGGCGGGCTTCCAAAAGCCAGCAGGAGTTTGGGGGGGCGGAGGGGGGTCGGGAAGAGGTGGAGGCCGGAGAGGGTGGGAAGGCTCCGAGCCCCCCCCCAACTCCACCCGCCCTCCATTCTCCTTGTTGCCCGCAAGAGGCGGGGAGCCCGAGATTGCGGCGCGTCCGGACTTCTCAGCGCAGAAGCCCGCTGCAAAGCCGGAGGAGTTCGCCGGCAGGTCCCGCCCGAGGAAGGTCCAGGATGGGAAGGTGGCAAGTCCCGGCGCATCTCTTGCTGGCCATCTGGGCAGGGATGCTGCAGCCGGGGGCGCCGCTGGCCAAGGGCTCCCCGGAGCGAAACAAGCATCGTCTGCAACACAGCTCCTGCACCTACACCTTCCTGCTGCCGGAGCTGGCGGGCTGCGAGGGGGCGTGCAGTCCTCCCGCCGCCGCCCCGTTCCAAATGTCAAACTCGCTCCAGAGGGACGCACCGCCCTTGCCCGAAGCCCAGTGGCCCGTCCAGCGGCTGCAGCAGCTGGAGACCGTCCTGGAGAACAACACCCAGTGGCTGCAGAAGGTGGGGGCTGAGGGCGAAGGACCGGGGCAAAAGCTGCGGGGGGGGGGGATTGAAGGGGTGTCGCTGGGAAGAGGGGTGTGTGTGTGCGTGTGAGTTTTATGCATTCACTGTACCACTTATTATTATTATTATTATTATTATTATTATTATTATTATTGTCAATACAACACAGCAAACGAGATCACTATGCTGGATTTCGTATTTCATCACCAGTCGGACGCTTCCCGAGCACCTAGGACTGCGTGATGTAGCGGCAAATTATCTATGCTGATCCCAGTAAAGCGGCCTTTTGCAATTGACAGATGGAGATTTTGTCAATTCCAATGGTTTTCAAATGTATGCTGAGATCCTTTGGCACTGCGCCCAGGGTGCCAAGGACCACTGGGGCCACTTTCATTGGCTTATGCCACAGTCATTGCAGCTCGATTTTTAGATCTTCATATTTCACTAATTTCTCTAGCTGCTTCTCCTCAATTCTGCTGTCCCCTGGGATTGCGATGTCGATGATCCATGCTTTCTTTTTCTCCACAATCAAGATGTCTGGTGTGTTATGCTTCAGAATTCGGTCAGTCTGAAGTCGGAAGTCCCACAGTAGTTTTGCTTGCTCATTTCCGACCACTTTTTCAGGCTTATGATCCCACCAGTTCTTTGCCACTGGTAGATGGTAGTTCTTGCACAAGTTCCAGTGGATCATCTGTGCTACAGTATCGTGTCTATGCTTGTAGTTAGTCTGTGCGGTGTTTTTGCAGCAGCTGAGTATGTGATCGATTGTTTCACCTGTTTCTTTACAGAATCTGCACTTTGGATCGTCTGTTGATTTTTCAATTCTGTCTTTGACAGCATTCGTTCTAATGGCCTGTTCTTGTGCAGCCAGGATTAATCTTTCTGTCTCCTTTTTGAGTGTTCCACTTGTAAGCCATGACCATTGCCTTCAATCTTCTCCAAGAACTGGCCATGCAATGCTTTGTTCCACCAGCTGTCCATACGACGTTGAGTTACAGTTGTGGTTATTGTTGTTGTTGTTGTTGTTGTTGTTGTAAGGAACCTTGCAGGTCATCTGGTCCAACCCCCTGCTGCTGCAGGAGACCCTACATCACACTTGTCCATAAGCAGTCCAGTCTTTTCTTGAAAGTCTCAAGTGTTGGGGCGTGTGGCAAGCTGTTCCACTGGTTGATCGCTCTCACTGTCAGAAAGTTCCTCCTTATTTCCAGGTTGAAATTCCTCCTTATTTCCAGCCACTCGGTCGGCTTGGCTTTAGGGTGTGGGGTGGAGGAGTAAAAAGGATGGTGTCAACTCAGAACAGTCCATGCTCTGGTGCGATGTTACAACCAGGATTTAAAGTTAACTGGTGTGTGTGAATGCAGGAACAATTTTCAATGGTTGGGGTGTAAGGTAAAACTAAAGTAAGGTCTTTCTTTGATGGAGGTCCCAGGACTGTGCTGTGCCGGTCTGGTTGCAATAGTGGCCCAGGGAAGACACGGAGAGAGAGACAGACACAAACACACAAACACACACACACACAGGCCATAGGGCCTTCATCTGCACTGCACTGAAGCCTTGCGAGAAAAGCAACAGGCTGTGAAAAGGGCCTTTGGTGGCTGGCACATGGCTTGGCAGGTTTAACAGCAGCTTGGTTGTGGTTTAACGTATTCTTGAGTCCCAGCATAAATCGTTTGATTGAACGGATTGTGAGGATTTATGACTTGGGATGTTGGGCAGACCGGCGGCAAATGAGTCAATAAACCAACATGGGAAATCAAGATGAAGACTTTCTTCTTTCTTTCTTTCTTTCTTTCTTTCTTTCTTTCTTTCTTTCTTTCTTTCTTTTTCTTTCTTTCTTTCTTTCCTATCTACCTACCTATCTATCTACCTACCTATCTATCTATCTATCTATGCTGGCTGGGGAATTCTGAGAGTTGAAGACCTCCAAGGTCCTTTCCAACTCTCTTATTCTATTATCTCAACTTTATAAGTAACTCAAGGCAGCTCTCTTCCAACAACAACCCTCTTTTGAGGTGAGTTAGGCTTAGGAGAGAGTGTCCAGCCAAAGTCACCCAACCAGTTGAAATGCCTAAAGCAAGATTAAAGCTCAGTGTCCTGGTGATTGGCCCCCAAAGTTGCCCAGCCAGATTCCTGCCTAAGGCAGAACTAGAACTCACAGTCTCTGGGTTTCTAGGCTGGTGCCTTAAACTTTTAGACCAGATTGATGATCTCTAGTGACGTGGTTAAATGGGTGAGTTCATGCAGTGTACTAAACTAAAATCAAGCAGATCACATTTTGGTTTGACAGCAAAAACAGCACTCCTTACTATGACTGATGATGTTACCTAGTTTGGTAATGAAACGTCTGAAAGAAAATAAGCAAGTTCAGAGATCACCAAGAAACCCTCATTTCAACCCCAAGCTCCAAATATTCTCCTTTTTGGTACATTTTGTTTTATTACATTGGGTGACTCTAACCAAACTTCTGATCCTTAAACCTTTATTGCGGTTCTTCTTCTTATTGTTGTTATTAATACTCTGTGTCAATAGGTCTGGTGGCTTTAATTTTAATCCGTGTGAGCTGAAGTACTACAAGGCCTGGCTTCCTCATCCTAAAGCAAGGATGGCATATATATGAATAGATGGGACAGGGGGAGGGGAGAATTCATTGGGAGGAGTGGTCATCCCAGATGAGTGGGTGAGATTTTCAAAAAAGTGGTCAAGACTGGGATCTTTCTTTCTTTCTTTCCCTATCGCTTGGAAAGGAATTTTCTTGGCTATTCAAAAACTTTCTACTGCAAGTTTGATAACTGAATAGCAGAAAACTCAGACTGCAGTATTAAAATAGCAGGAAAATAACACAGACTATTACTTTTTGACAGAGATTACTCATGCCTGGCATTAAATGGATATGATTACCATATTTTTCGGAGTATAAGATGCACCTGAGTAGAAGATGGACCTTAGTTTTGCTGGAGGAAATTAAGGGGGGGGGGATCTACCTACCAGGTGTTTACCTGGCTAGTGTCCTTAGTCTTCAGCACATCATTTATCCCCTGGTTAGGGCTGAAAAAACCTTTTTCGGAGGGAATAGCAATGAAAACAAGCCTGCAAAGATTTAAGGCTGGGAAAAAATCCTTAGGAGTAGCAATGAAAAAATCCTGCAAGCCAGGAAGATTGTTAACACCTTGTTAGGGCTAAAAAAACCTTTTTCGGAGGTGGGTTCATATTACATTTGAACAAATCATGTTATAGCCTTGGGGGATGTAGGGGGGGCTACTGCCCAGATGTCGGGTGGAACGCAGCGGGGTAGCGGAAATGGAGCTCCACGCCAGAGCACCCAATTTCCACTGAAAGATGTTGAAAGAAAATGCATAAGCCAGGCCCACAGTGTGGTAGTCAACATTTTGGTAGCCGTTCACTGGGGGCATGTGTGCAGCCAGCATCACAAAGCTCTCAGTCTGTATAAATTTGATGGCCAAGATTTTTTTGACCCTTCAAATTTAGGGTGTGACAAAGAGATGCAGGAGAGTTGTAGCATCATTTAGAATTGTGTTCAACCAAGAGCCTCTGGATCTAGTATGTATGTTGTTGGCTAACAACTTAGGCCCTGTAAGATTTTGGTCCTCAACTTATGATCAAAATAGGTACAGATAGTCCTCAACTTACAAACAGTTCACTTAATGCCCGTTTGAAGTTACAATGCCACTGAAAAAAATGACTTCTGACTAAAATAAAAAACTATGATATTCCGGGGGTGGAGATTTGACGTCACGTAGCGTTCGGAGTTCGAGTTCGGCATTGGGTTCGCCCATCACTAGTGACAACTGATTCATATTTATGATGGTTGCAGTGTCCCTGGGGGGGAAACACAGTGGGGGTAGTAAGTTTATTGAATACTTAATAGTGTTTTTATTGTCCTTCCTTCTCTAGTATCTTAGCATGATCCTTAATTGCTTTTAAAATAGGAAATAATTAAATAGTATGTTCTTCCCCATATAAACGCTTTAATCATTTTAATCATTCCCCAAAACTGAGTTTTTTATAGCAATTAAAGAAAATTGAGCTACTTGCCTAATCTGTTCTCATACTGAACCTTGTGGGTTCAGTCCAAAATCTTAAAATGTTACTGTACTCCTCAACAAATACAGTAATGTTGTCTTTCATTTGTCCTATTCATCAAATAATGTGACTTAATCAACTGAAAAAGAATCCAAGCACCTATTTGAAAACTTATCTAGGTTGGTAAACCATTCCCTCTCAGTCACATGACCTTTAATCCACACCCAGTCACATGATTGTCAAGCCACTCCCACCTGGTCACGTGGCTAGCAAGCCATGCCTACCTGGTCAAATGACCATCAAGCCGCACCCACAAAATAAGCCACACAGTAAAAATTCTGGCAGCAGGCCAAAGTCTCCAAATGAAACGATGGCTTCAGCCTGACAACCGGTCCGAATCAGCAGGAATCCACCTCTGCTTTAAACCCAAAGAGATCTTCAGATTGCAGCCCTGGAGAATCCCATGGCTGTACAGACACCCGACAACTCTTTCCTCTCCGTCTCCAGCCATTGGCAGAAGTTAAGACCATTTGCGGAGCTTCATAGGCTGGCGATAGGCCCAGTGATGCTTCTGCCTAAATGCTTGAAAAATATCTGAATGGTGGAGCAGAAACCAGGCAATTTCCTGCCAAGGACTCGCTGAACCTCTCTCCATGTTCCAGCAGGCCAGTTATTGAAATAGAATTCTGGGTCTTCAAATAACAAGCCGGACAGTTATCAGCACACCAGCACACATACTGTCAGGAAAGGCGAGAGCAGGAGGAGGAAAAGAGGGTGATATTTTTAGGGCTGCATTTGTATCTACTGTTCGTGTTCCAGGCTACGGATTTTGACAATGTTCTAACCATTTTAATGGCTGGCATAATATTCCTTTTTAAAATGTGTGCGTGCCATGTTTAAAGCTTGTCTTAAGATTACTGAAGAGTCCGGAGGCAGCACGGTTAACTGACAGTTCCTTTATTTCAACTCTTTAATGAAAGTGACTTCAGCTGGAACGCGTCTGGGTTTTACAGAGAAAGACGCTCCTTATATACATTTCAGGCTCCCGCCAAAACTGAACTGTCAGCGCCTTAGCCAATCAGGCGCGACTACTATTTTTAACTATTTTAACCAGAGACAGCTTTTTACATAAAGGCAGCTATTTACATAGGGATTCAACACCCCTCCCTCCTTAGTCAGAAAAAAAAGTTATTCAGCAAGCCATGTGACAAAGTCCTCCAATCTGCTTGGTCTGCATACAGTCCTTTCGGACCTGCGCAGATCATTTGAGTCCTCGCATTCAGCAGAAGAGGAGGTTGGTTCGCTAGCACCTCCACTGATTGTCCAGGGCTGAGGCTGCGCTCCGGCCCCCAGTCTTGAGTCGGCAGGCACAACACCGACTTCCGATGAGGAAGATGGCTCGGCGTCGCTGGAGGGAGACTAGCGAGGGGGAAGAATCCGTGTTAGAGTTTTGTTCAGACGAAGCCTCTTGGCACCTTCGTAAGTGGTCGATGTGCCTTTTCCACATTCGGCCATCGTCCAAACGTACAATATAAGCCTTTGGCGCTGTCTGTTGCACAATTGTTCCCTTTAACCAGTTCAAACCCCCATCAAAATTCTTAGCAAAAATACTTTGTCCCAAATACAAGTGTCTTTCAGGATTTACAGACATATAAGCATGTGTACAATACATAGGATGCAGTCTATCCAGTGAGGATCTAAGTTTTCTCCCCATCAGAATTTCAGCAGGACTTTTGTGGGTGGTAGAGCTAGGGGTGATATGTTGTGCCAACAAAAATTGGTCAAGGTGTTGTTGCACTTCCCCAGGACCTGACCTGGGCAAGGCCTCCTTTGCCACACGAACATACCTCTCTGCCAACCCGTTAGCCCATGGGGAGTAAGGCGAGATGAGGGCATGCCTGACCCCCAACTGATCTAAGAACAATTCAAATTGCCTGGCTGTCAATTGGGGCCCATTGTCTGACACTAATATGTCAGGACAGCCATGGGTGGCAAACAGATGGCGCAAAGCCTTAATAGTAGCATTCGTAGTTATGTTATTCATTACAGTAATCTCGACCCACTTAGAATATGCATCCACAACTATCAAGAAGTATTGGGACCCAACTGGGCCTGCAAAATCGATATGGATTCTGGACCATGGCCCTGTAGGTTGCTCCCAATCCACTGGCGTGGTCTTGAGGGGATTTGGCCTTGACTCTTGGCATGGGTCACACTTGGATACCCACTTTTCAATGTCTGCATCCAGACCAGGCCACCATAAGTGCCCCCTAGCTAAACTTTTCATCCTCACGATAGCCCCACATGTAACAGAGTTAAGACTTTGGTTCTCAGACTTACAGGAATGATGACCCTGTCTTCCCACAAAAGACACCCTTTTACATATGACAGTTCAAGTCTCTTACTTTTGAAATCAGTCAAGTCTTCTCCCAGGGATTCGTTATGCCAACCCCTTAATACACAATTAATCACTTTTTGTAAAACTGGGTCTCGCTGAGTGTGTTCAGCTACCTCTTTTGCGGTTGTTAGTGGGTTGTCTTCAAGTTCTAGAATTAACACATCTGCAGATGGGGCTGGGTCCTCTACTGTTTCTGCTATGGGGCACCTACTTAACCCATCTGCGTGATTGATTGCTGTCCCTCCTCTATGCTTAAGATCATAATTGTAACCTGAAAGGAATATAGCCCATCTAATTAGTCGTGGTGACATAAAAGGAGGTGTGGGTTTGTTAGGGGCTAGAAGGCCTAGCAAAGGTTTGTGGTCAGTTATTAGTTCAAATTTTCTGCCAAATATATAATTGTGGAATTTTTTTACTGCAGCCACCAAGGCTAAGGCCTCTTTATCTAATTGGCTGTAGTCCCTCTCGGTGCTGGACAATGTTCTAGAAAAGAATGCAATTGGGGCTTCTGTGTCATTAGGCAAGACATGTGCCAGGACACCCCCGACCCCATATGGGGACGCATCGCACGTAAGCCGTACGGGTAGCAAAGTGCTATACTGTATTACTACACTTTTAGAAGTCAATAAGTTTTTTATTTGTGAGAAAGCTTCACACTCAGTTTTCCCCCATGTCCAAGGAGTTCCTTTCTGTAGCAGCCGGTGTATAGGCTCTGCTGCTGTTGCTTTCTGCTTTAAAAAAACAGAATAGAAATTTAGAAGGCCTAAAAATGCCTGTAATTCTGTCTTATTTTGAGGCTCTGGGGCTTCTTTTATGGCTTTAATTTTCTCAGGAGTTGGATGGATACCTTCCCCATTGATCCTATAACCTAAGAATTCTATACTGCTGGTTCCCCAAATGCACTTGTCTGGTTTAATTCTGAGACCTTTATTTTGCAGTCTAGCTAACACTTCTCTTATTCTTTGGTTTAACTGGGATTGGTTTCCCCCTGAAATTAAAATGTCATCAAAGTAGGGGATGGTGCCTTTTATTCCAGCTAATAATCTTTCCATAAGGCTTTGAAAAATTCCAGGGGCTACGCTTACCCCAAATTGTAACCGTGTGCATTTAAATGCACCTCTATGGGTGACTATATTCTGCGCCAAGGCGGTAGGCCCATCGACAGGCAGCTGTTGATAAGCTTGTGCCAAATCGATCTTGGCAAATACTTTCCCTTCCCCCAGGGAGTGAAGCAGTTGTTGCACAACTGGTATAGGTTACGGATGGTGTTGTAAGGCCTTGTTAAGCGTAGACTTGTAATCAGCGCAAACTCGTAGCGAGCCATCAGGCGTCATAGGAGTAACGATAGGCGTCTCCCAAGGGGCTTGGTCCACAGGGACCAAAATGCCCTGACCTATAAGCTTGTCCAGTTGGAGATCTAGTTTAGGAAGAAGTGGCAGGGGCACTCTCCGAGGTTTGAGCCATACAGGGGGAATTTTAGGGTCGAGAGAAAAAGAGATTGGTGGGCCCTTGTAAGACCCCAAAGTGGGGCTAAATACCTCAGGGAATTCTTCTAAGAAGTTTGGAACACCCATATTTTTGACATTGCAAATACCAGAGATTTCAATACCCAAGGGGACCATCCATTCTAAACCCAAAAGGGAGTGCTTAGCTCCTGAGACCACAATTAGAGGGAGATTACAATTTAAATTTTTGAACAAAATTGGTACATCAACTTTCCCCAATACAGGAATAATACCCCCTTGAAAATCCTTAATAATTAATGCAGTAGGATTAAGAGCAGTTTTAGTGAGATTAGGCATATACATTTTGAGTTTTTCCCAAGGCATAATAGTATATTTAGAACCAGTGTCTAGTTCCATCTGGCACGGTTGTTTGTTAAGGAGCAGAGAAATAACAATCTTGCCCCCGTTGGTTGTAACCGTGCTATTGATTGAAAGGGCTAAGTTACCTCTTGCGTAGTCGTGGTTGAAGTTGGAGTAGTTCTTTCGGCCGAAAAATCGAGAACTTCTGTTGTCGCGCACCTGGCCTTGTTGGTTCAGGGAACGAGGGAAGCGTTGTGTGGAGAAAGATTCTTCTGGCATGGGGGCTCTGCAGGCCTCGGCGATGTGTCCCTGGCGGTTGCAGCGGCGGAAAATTGCTTCACGGAACGGGCACCGTTGGCGTGGATGGTTTCCCCCGCAGCCGGAGCAAGGGACAACAGGGCGAGGTGTCCTCAGTGGTCTCGATGGGTCCTGTTGGAGCAGGAAACAGTTGTCTTCGGAGGTGGCAGCTTGACCGAGGTCGCCTGGAGACTCGGCGCGGGAAGTTTGAGAGTCGATTTGAGCGACGACTTCCTGCTTGTCATTCTTCTTTAGTTCTTTGGCAGCGGCTTCGGCGACTTCTGCTGTCTGGGCCAGTTTGATGACAGTTTGCAGAGAGGGCTCATCTTCTGTGAGGAGCTTATTTCTGACGGTCGCGTTTTTCATGCCGAAAATGAGGGCATCTATCAGGCGAGCTTCTGGGTTGTCAAATTTACATTTTGACAGCACCGTTCGAAGACGTGTGGTCCCACAGAGTGGGCCTTCTCCGGGTCCCGTCAACTAAACAATGTTGGTTGGCGGGCCCCAGGGGAAGAGCCTTCTCTGTGGCGGCCCCGACTCTCTGGAACCAACTCCCCCCGGAGATTAGAACTGCCCCTACTCTCCCTGCCTTCCGTAAAGTTCTTAAAACCCACCTTTGTCGTCAGGCATGGGGGAACTGAAACATCTCCCCCGGGCACGTACAATTTATGTATGGTATGTTTGTGTGTGTGCTTGTTAGTATATCGGGGTTCTTTTTAAAACTTTTTTAAATATTTAAATTTATTTGACTCTATTTGGATTTGTATGATTTGTTTATGCCTGTTGTGAGCCGCCCCGAGTTCACGGAGAGGGGTGGCATACAAATCTAAATAATAAATAATAATAAATAAATACTGGTTGATTGACTCGTGGTCGAGTTGGCCCATTCGCGAGAATTGATGCCGGAAAACGATGGCTGTTTTCGTGGGCTTGAAATGGGCGGCGAGCTTGGTTTTCAAGGCGTCCCAAGCGACGGAGTTTGCCGGCAGCGGATCTGTCAAAGTCTGGGCGAGATCGTACATCTCCGAGCCGCAGTAGTTCAAGAAGATCGCTCTCTTTCGGTCGTTGTCGGTGTCTCTCATTCCGGCAGCTTCGAGGAAGATCTCGAATTTTGAGATGTAGCCGTCCCAGGTGGACTTCTCCGGGTCGAAGAATTCAGGAGCTCTTCCGACAGGCAGGTTGTCCATGGTGGAGAGCGCGGGTTCATTCGTCCGTCGTCGCCGGAGACCAGGGTACTTTTGACGGTTCCTTTATTCAGCTCAGAGAAAGTGACTTCAGCTCAGAGAAAGTGACTTCAGCTGGAACGCGTCTAACTTTAACAGTGAAAGGCGCTCCTTATATACTTTTTCAGTCGCCCGCCAAAACTGAACTGTCAGCGCCTTAGCCAATCAGGCGCGACTGCTATTTTTAACCATTTTCCTCAGATACAGGCTTTACATAGGACTTAACACCCTCATCATCTTGAGGCTCGACTACTGTAACGCTCTCTACATGGGGCTACCTTTGAAAAATGTTTGGAAACTTCAGATCGTGCAGAATGCAGCTGCGAGACCAGTCATGGGCTTTTCCAAAAATGCCCATGTAACACCAACACTCCGCAGTCTGCATTGGTTGCCAATCAGTTTCCGATCACAATTCAAAGTGTTGCTTATTACCTATAAAGCCCTTCATGGCACCGGACCAGGGTATCTATGAGACCGCCTTCTGCCGCACGAATCCCAGCGACCAGTTAGGTCCCACAGAGTGGGCCTTCTCCGGGTCCCGTCAACAAAGCAATGTCATTTGGCGGGGCCCAGGGGAAGAGCCTTCTCTGTGGCGGCCCCAGCCCTCTGGAACCAACTCCCCCTAGAGATTAGAATTGCCCCCACCCTCCTTGCCTTTCGTAAACTCCTTAAAACCCACCTCTGTCGTCAAGCGTGGGGGAACTAAGACATCTCCCCCTGCCTATGTAGTTCTAGTGCATGATATGACTGTATGTATGTTTGTTATATTGGTGTTTCTTGCTTTTAGATTTTTAATGTGTAATTGTTATCTTAGATTTTTTTAATTATTAGATTTGTCAATATATATTGTTTTTGTTGCTGTTGTGAGCTGCCCCGAGTCTGTGGAGAGGGGCGGCATACAAATCTAATAAATCAAATCAAATCAAATCAAAACAAAAAAGTAATCTGTGAACTCAAATGGGCTAACTTACAGAATGTATCCAAAATCTGGGATTTGTGAATCCTGTGGAGTTGAAACTGGGCAAACTTTTTAAAATGTCATATACATTATCATAAAGCAAGCTATGACATTATTACAGAATATCATAAATGATTTCCTCTGGTTAACTTGGGCAATCCCTGATAGTTGACTGCATTATATAGTTCAACTTTTAAGGCAGATATATCTCTGAGTTTCTCCTTGAATTTGGAGCTCCTTCATTATTGTGAAGGCATTGAGAAATCTGGTAAGCAAATATCTCTGAAATGTTGACTCGTCACTTGTCTCGCCTCACTTTGAGTCTGTAAAATTCTAAGGAAGTCTTTGGCGCTTTCTGAGCTTAGTTGTTTTGTTGTGGATATTTCATTGCCAGAATAACAGAGTTTATTTATTTCTTTTATTTATTATTTAGATTTGTATGCCACTCCTCTCCACAGACTCGGGGCGGCTCACAGCAAAGTGAAAAACAATTTTCAACAAATCTAAATTACTATTTAAAAATATTTTTAAAAACCCATTTTCTAAACAAACGTACATACAGACATACCATTCATAAATTGTAAATGCCCGGGGGAGATGTCTCAGTTCCCCCATGCCTGACGACAAAGGTGGGTCTTAAGGAGCTTACGAAAGGCAAGGAGAGTAGGGGCAGTTCTAATCTCCGGGGAGAGTTGGTTCCAGAGGGCCGGGGCCGCCACAGAGAAGGCTCTTCCTCTGGGGCCCGCCAACCGACATTGTTCAGTTGACGGGACCCGGAGAAGGCACCTAGGGGATCTTCTGATCCAACTCGCTCAGATAGAAAACCTTATACCATTTCAGACAAAGGAAATGAAATGAAATGCAAAAGATGAGAGAATAGAAGGGGAAATTATCAAATTTGCAGATGACAATAAGCCAGCAGGAATAACAAATAATACAGAAGACAAGATCAGGGTCTAAAAAGATCTTGACAGACCCAAAAAATAAGCCCTATCCAGCAACATGAAATTTAATATGGAGAAAAGCAAGGGTTTTACATTTAGGCAGGAAAACCCAAAGGTACAAGTGCAGATTAGGTGAAACCAGCCCGAACCCATAACGACCCACTGTTGACATCATGATGACATCACAGAACCAATTCAGTTGGTGCTGGTCCATGAGTACCACCATCTTTTTTAACCCTGCTGTTCTGTTCGAAAAAACTCCCTAATGTTATGTTCCCGGGTCTATTTGACCAGGACTGCAAATTGATCATTTTAGGTACTTATATTTGGTCTTTTTGAAAGCTTTTTTCACCTGGAAACAAGTTTGAACATTTCTGCACACAATGGAATGAAAATTGAACTGAAAAAATTAATCCTTATTGGTTTATTTTGCACATAAATGTGCCTCCCCCCCCCCCCATTTTTGTGAATTTGTTTTAGGTTTATTGATAATTTTGCCTGCAAAATGCATTCTATTTTAGTAAAGTTGGTGTGGGATTGGTAGCTTGAACATTTCTGAACATAATGATATGAAAATTGAATTGAAAAAAATGATCCTTATTGGTTTATTTTGCTCATAAATGGGCCCCCATGCTTATACTCAAATAGGCTTATACTCGAGTAGGCTTATACTCGAGTATAAGACAATATGGTTTATATTAAAAAATAAACCAATAAGAATCATTTTTTTTTCAGTTCATTTCTATTTTTCTTATGTTTAGGATTGTTCAATTTAGTATATCAAAACTTTTGGGGGAATATTCCTTAGAGATTTGTAGCCTAAAAAAAATATAAATTGACAAAATATTCAGAAAGCATGGGGGGAGGGGTTTTTGATCAAAATAAAAATATAAGCCTCACTTTTTTCAGTTCAATTTTCATATCATTATGTTCATAAATGTTCAAACTAGTTTTCCAGTGGAAAAAGTTTTCAAAAAGACCAAATTCAAGTACCTAAAAAAATCATTTTGGTCCGGGTCTATATGACCCGAAATAGAGTCAACGTGATTTTTTTTTTTGCCCAGAAAATTTTTATTCACCCACAAATATTTTTATGATGATCAGGCATGTTAAAATGAGTACATGAATGCCTAAGATATTAAAAATATTTCAGATTTGAAGCCTGCGTAAATATAAAGTGAAAATATTTGCAAGCAGCCAAGGGGGGGAGGACTTATTTATGATTGTAAACAACCAATAAGAAACATTTATTTCAGTTCATTTATATTTTTTTTATATTCAGAAATGTTCAAACTACCAATCCCACACCAACTTTAGTAAAATTGAACACATTTTGCAAGCAAAACTATCCATAAATTGAAAAATATTTCACAAAAACAGAGGGGGGGCATGCATTCTATCAGCAAAATAAACCAATAAGAATTACTTTTTTCATTTCAATTTTCATATCATTGTGTGCAGAAATGTTCAGACTACTTTTCAAGTGAAAAAAGTATTCAAATTGACCAAACATAAGCACTTCAAATGAAGAGTTTTTGGTCCGGGTCAGGGTGACCCGGGAACATAACAAGTGTGACTTTTTTGTTTTCAGCAAGAAAGAACCCCCCCCCCCCAAAAAAAATTCTCATATAGAGAACCCCTGAAATGATGAAAAGTCGTGAAATTTCAAGTTTCAGATATGCAGGGAAAACTTTTTACAGGGACTCAAACTTGGCTTCGGGTCACATACAACCCGAACAAAAAAACAGCAGGGTTTTAAATGACTGAATTTTGAAAGTTGAAGTCCACACACCTTCAAATTGGCAAGGTTGAGAAACCCTTTTGAGAGAGTTTAATTCTCTTCAAAATTAAGACTTGATCCACAAAGCCTAAATCTGTGGCTTTACTTGGGCAGAATTAAATGGATTTTAAATATGGTTTCCCACTTGGGACAGGTTATCAAGAAAACTAGTTTTTAACATCCGTAGCTTGCTACCAAGTTACCTCCCAAGTAGTCTTGTGGTCTGGATATTAGGGGAAAATATATCAAATTATTTACTCCAAGCATCAACAAACCTCCTATTTAATCAAAGCCCAAATAAGGTGGGTAAAATGGGTTTTGTAAAATAATAATAATAACGACACATGAATTAAATGTTAATTTAATGTTTTATTTCATGACTATGGAGATTCTCCCAACCAGATCATGGTTATTCCTAAGGTGCTTTTTCTAGGCAACTGGACTTTCTTGTTATTTTCCTTTGAAAATGTTTTGCTTCTTCAGTTTTCTGAAGAATTGAAGATGGATGAGAAACACAAATGTTTTTTTTTTAAAGAAACCAAAACCTCCGGTCGTGTTTTAGAAAAAGCCTTTTCAGGATATTTTTATTTAAACTGAATTTGAATAAAAGAGTCATTGTTAGGTTGGGGGGAAAAAAGAGTGTCAAAATAATGTTAACTCAACAATTTTTCCATTATACTTTTATTGAATAGTAATCCCTGGAGGGGACACACACACACACACACCAAGAATTAAGTGAAGAATACAGAAGGTTGTAAGAAGGAACAGAAAAAAGAAAGGCAAAGAATTGAAAGCTGTTCCTAATTTCCAAAATAACATGAGGGTTGACAAAATTCATTTTCCCATGAACATAATAAATAAAAACTCTCCAGATGTGACAAAACTGTGATTCTGGCCCCTGAAGATTCATTCTCCTAATTTTACCAATAAATATTTTTAATCAAGTGGTTCAAACAACCCTGTTACTATTAATGAATTATAAATAGAGTTTACAGATATTCCCAACACTGAGACATAATGATCAAGAAAGCCATTGCGTTCCTATTTTCCAATGTGGCATCAGATTATCGCTCAAGGTCACAGCCCCATCTTACACGAGCATTCAACCATTTGTTTTGTAACAATACTAATTTTACTAAAAAAAATAAAATCCAAACAAAATATTATTCTATCACATGATCATAACTTAGACTCGGGGTCAGCAACCCACGGCTCTGGGGCCGCATGTGGCTTTTTCATCCCTCTGCCGAGGCTCCTTGTCACTCAAAATATGCATCACAACCAGCAATGTGTGATGCCTGCCAGCACACGATTTATTGAGCTTTCCGACTCCCGGTAAGCCAACCATGGATAAATCTAAGAAAATAAAAGTTTCAGGAGAAAACAGAACATTTAATTCAACTACATATGATAGTTCTGTGGCTGCTCGGGAAATAGGCACGGGAAGGCTTTTGTGGCTCCCGGTGTTTTCTTTTGGGTCCAAATGGCTCTTTGAGTGTTTAAGGTTGCCGACCTCTGACCTCGGGTAAAATGATCCCTTATCTCTACAGCCCCTCCAACACCTTGAGGAATGAGGAATACTTGTTAATCTAGCTAGGGTTAGATGCCACTGGTATAACCCTATGCATTCATTTCTTGGATGGAGATAGAAAGGACGTCTTCAGATTCCCATAGTGCAGCATTTCTAAACTTGGCAATTTATGGACTTCAACTCCCAGAATCCCCCAGCCCAGCATGCTTTAAAATTAGAGAGAGAAGAGATGCCATCTGTCAAAATGGCCTTTTTCCCCAGGTGTAAGATGTGGTCCTGGTAAAGGCTTTGCCAGTTTTGCTTGTTTTTTTAAAGAAAATAGTGACCTGAAAGGGTATATAATTTTTTTTAAATTATTGGGGTCTAATATAATATCTGAAAAAGTCCACAAGCTATGGAGCTTTGATTAAACAATGTAATAATCAGCAATTTATCTTCATGATGTATCTCACCTTCTACTTTAACTCTTATAATACCTAACTTGTCAAAAGCCATGTCTTCTGAAAGTGGCCTGGCTTTAATGGTCATTTTTTTGGAAAATCAATGGAATCATTCCTCAGAAAGATATTTGAGTGCTAGCCAGCCAATTTATCCTGAGAAAAATAAACAGTCTGTGCCTCATGCAATATCTTTTTAAACATTATAAAAACTGAAACTCAATCACTGTAACTTTTCTAGTTACCAGTTTAAAAAAAATAGCAACTCTCTTTCTTCTCTAACCTAATGACTCTCTAATATGTTTAACTACAAGTATTTTTTTATTACAGTGTTCCCTCGATTTTCACGGGGGATGCGTTCCAAGATTGCCTGCGAAAGTCAAATTTCCGCGAAGTACAGATGCGGAAGTAAATACACTATTTTTGGCTATGAACAGTATCCTAAGCCTTCCCTTAACACTTTAAACCCCTAAATTACAATTTCCCATCCCCCTAGCAACCATTTAGATTATTACTCACCATGTTTATTTATTAAAGTTTATTTTAAAAAATGTTTTTTAAAGGCAGACAAAAGTTTGGCAATGACATATGACGTCATCGGGCAGGAAAAACCGTGGTATAGAGGGAAAAACCGCAAAGTATTTTTTAATTAATATTTTTGAAAAACCGTGGTATAAACGTTCCGCGAAGTTCGATGCCGCAAAAATCGAGGGAACACTGTACTGTATTTTTTATTACTTCTTTCTTAGACAATGGCAGATAGTTACCTAGGGAGGTTACCAAGGCAAAGCTGTGATCTTGGATTATTTTGAGACCCTGCACATAAAATGTACAACAAAACAAATATGTTGCATTCAAAGTGTTGGTTATGACCTATAAAGCCCTTCATGGCACCGGGCCAGGTTATCTCTGGGACCGCCTTCTGCCGCACGAATCCCAGCAACCAATTCGTTCCCACAGAGTGGGCCTTCTCTGGGTCCTGTCAAGTAAACAATGTCGTTTGACGGGACCCAGGGGAAGAGCCTTCTCTGTGGTGGCCCCGGCCCTCTGGAACCAACTCCCCCCAGAGATTAGAATAGCCCCCACCCTTCTTGCCTTTCGTAAGCTTCTTAAAACCCACCTCTGCCGCCAAGCACGGGGGAACTGAGATATTCTTCCCACCCTAGGCTTCTACAATTTATGCATGGTATGTTTGTATGTATGATTGGTTTTAAAACAAGGGTTTTTAGCTGCTTTAGTATTGGATTGTCGCATGTTGTTTTTACCACTGTTGTTAGCCGCCTCGAGTCTACGGAGAGGGGCGGCATACAAATCCAGTAAATAAATAAATAAATAAATAAATGACTAAGTTGTAAGAATGAGGCAACGCTACAAATCTTGCTTGATCTATTTTGTAAATCCCCATGAATTAACAGTGATTTAAAGTTTAAAGATTGGGAACTGCTATTAAACCAGTGGTTTAAAAACTGTTTTTTGAATGCTAATCTAAAATATTGATTGACGTTGCTTAGATTTCAATTAATACCACTTGTCAAATAATAATTGAAATGTTTACTGAATGTAGATGCAATATCTTAACATTTAATTTGTGTGCGTGTGTGAATTTTACTAGACTTAACTCTTGGATGAGCATCTCCAGGTCTGTATTTCAGGATAATACATAATAACTGTCTTTTTCAAGAGCTTCGGAAATATTGGCAATAATGAACTGAATTATTCTGAATTCTGTGCCTAAAAGTTACAACAATTAATCAGTTGAAAGGCTTGCCTCCAGAAGTTGTGGATGTCCCAACAGTGGAGATTTTAAAGTTATGTAAAGTTTATTCAGAGAGGTTCCTTTCTTTTCTTAGTATAATGTTAAATCAGTTTTTCATTCAAAGTCATCCCAAAGGAAAGCTCTTACAATGCCATACAAAATGACAAACATTTAGAGCCATGTAAAGAATTTGTGTAAAAGAATGCCAGAACAGCGAGACAAATATGGTCAGTACACAACACGGTTGTTTTTGTTGTTGTTGTTAATGTCAAAAGATGACTAGGCTTAGCAGACACCGTAAAATAATTCTTTTGCGTGAGATGATCTTATGTGTTATTTAAAAGGCTTCAGTCTGAGAAGCAGCTTGCCCTTGAAATTAGTAATAGACAATACAATTTAATTCCTGCTCCAGTTTGTTTTTAATCATTCTTAAGTAATTCCACCCAGAACTGTGGGCAGTCGGGTAATGTATTAATTTAATAACTTTTTGTTATGTCTGTCCCGGTTTTGATCATGGGAACATCTATATGCATTTAATTACTTTTTTAAAAAATGTTTATCTCAATGATTTTTTTTTTAAAGGAAAAGAGAAGGGAAGACATTTCTAAATGTTTATTTTCTCAATATCTGAATAAGTAAACACAAAGTTTGTTTTCTGTTTTGTTTTTGGGTTTTTTATTTTTTGCAACTGAGCGCTGTAGAAATGGCAGTAATGAATAATGCATCAAATAAATACAGTACATGAAAACATATCCTATAAATGAAAACATATCCAGAACAATGGTGGAAAAGTGTAAATATCAATGGATTTCCATTCCAGGTTTACATGTTATTTATTTATTTTATTTATTTATTCATTTGTCCAATACACAATACATACGGAAGAGAATAGACATGAAGTAATATATATAAAGATAATATGTAAAAATAGAGGAGAAGATATATGAAAGGAAGAAAATATATATGATATATGAGATAAAGGAAAGACAATTGGACAGGGGACGATAGGCACATCAGTGCACTTATGTACGCCCCTTACTGACCTCTTAGGAACCTGGAGAGGTCAATCGTGGATAGTTTATAGACATGCCATTTCAATCTGTTCCTGTCAAAGTTTCCCAAATCTGGTTCTTCTATCAATGTCCACCGATAACAATCTAATACAATCTTATTTTCTTAGAAATAAATCCTGTTAATTTACTTCCGTGGTCACGTGGAACCTCTGCAAATTATAATGCCAATATATCCGGATGTTGGGAAGGCCAAGGTTTAGAACTGCAGTCTTAAGTGGGTTTATTCTTTCTTCAAACAACCATTTGACTGGGATGGTGTAAAGATTAGATACAGGGGGCTCCAACTAGTGATGGGCTCCTATGAGTACGGTCAGGTACACAGAACTGGTGGAAAAAGTTTGGTCAAGTACGCAGAACCGGTAGAAAAAAAATTGATTTTTTTTCCTTCTTTGTTTCCCTTCTGGGTTCTCGGTATGTTTTTCCTAACGCGGTAAATGAGGTTGAATGTGTATATTTTTAGAAGAGCTGTGCGTGTGTATGTGTGTGTACATACACAAATAGTTTATATAGCAGATAATGTATATTTTTGAGTGCCTAGGTGTAATATGTAGGTACACATATGGCATATACAGTGATACCTCGTCTTACAAACGCCTCGTCATACAAACTTTTCGAGATACAAACCCGGGGTTTAAGATTTTTTTGCCTCTTCTTACAAACTATTTTCACCTTACAAACCCACCACCACTGCTGGGATGCCCCGCCTCCGGACTTCTGTTGCCAGTGAAGCACCCATTTTTGCACTGCTGGGATTACCTTGAGGCTCTCCTCCATGGGAAACCCCACCTCCAGACTTCCGTGTTTTTGTGGTGATGCAGGAGAATCCCAGCAGCACAAAAACAGGCGCTTTGCTGGCAATGGAAGTCCGGAGGTGGGGTTTCCCAGCGAGGGGAAATTGCAGCATCGCAAAAACACAGAGGTCCGGAGGTGGGGTTTTGAGGACTTCAGTGTTTTTGCAATGCTGCAATTTCACTGATGCTCCCTTCGCTGGGAATGCTGGGATTCCCCTGCAGCATCACAAAAGCACAGAAGTCTGGAGGTGGGGTTTCCCATGGAGGGGAGCCTTAGGGAAATCCCAGCAGCGCAAAAAAAGACGCTTCGGCTGGCAAAAGGGGTGAATTTTGGGCTTGCACGCATAGTTACAATTCATGCTTGATTGATGGACCTTTTTAATTAATGCACAATTCTTTTTATTTTATTTTAAAAGCTTTTATTGAAAATTCATAAAAAGAAACAATGGTACATACAGAAAATAGAGAGATATCTTAGTCTCTCTTTCCTTGCTTATTTTACTTTATATACAATTTTACATCTTATGCGGTTTTTCATATTGATATATTTCTTGCTTTTCTAACCTAATTCTATGTTCATATGTACCGTATATACTCGAGTATAAGTCGAGATTTTCTGCACAAAAAATGTGCCGGAAAATCCAGCCTCGACTTATACTAAAGTCACTGACTTTCACTGACCTGAAAACGGCCCTGCAGCATTTTCCAAAGCTCCACAGTTCCGATGTGAAAGGCAGGAAGGAAAGAAACCTCATGGCTGGCAACACTAGGTTTTTTCTTCTTCTTCATGGCAATACCCCTGAGCTACCTGATTAGCAGCAGGCTGAACCAATCACAGATCCTCCTCTATACAGAAAGGAGGCACTGAGAGAGCTATCTGATTGGCAGCAGGCTGTAACAATCACAGCTCCTCCTCTACAGGAAGCACTGGGGGAAGGGGCGGGAGGGTTGAAGAGTCTTTCAGAAGGAAGGAACCATGGCTTCCTCTCCTGATCAAGCCAACAACAATATTTTACAAGTAAATAAAATGTACAAGTAAAATGTAAGTTACCCATTTAAATTTGATTAACAGGATTTGTTATTTTGTAAGAAATGGTTGCTTCAAGTGGGGATAATTCTGTGTAATTAAACTTTTTCTTCCAACTATACTTATACCCAAGAGGATTGCTGATGCTGACTTGTTTAAAACAATACAAAGGTTAGGATAATATTATTAATACAGTGGTACCTCAAGATACGAACCCCTCGTCTTACGAACAACCCGAGATACGAACCCGGGGTTCAGAAAAATTTTGCCTCTTCTTACGAACTTTTTTCGTGTTACGAACGGCAAACCCGAACTTCCGGGTTCGGCGTTCGGGAGGCTGCTGGGAAGCCCCGCAGCCCGGCTGTCACCTTTTAAAACAGCCAGGGGGCTTCCCAGTTGCCTCCCGGAGCCAAACCCAGAAGTTCGGGTTTGGCGTTCGGCTTGGAGAGGCTGCTGGGAAGCCACCCGGCTGTTTTAAAATGTGACAGCCGGGCTGCGGGGCTTCTCGGCGGCAGTGGCAGGTACGTAAGACGGAAAACGTTCAGGAGGCCGCTTTGGGTTTTTGGCTGGGAGGGAGGGCAGGAGGTCCGACGCTGGGGGAGGGAGTCAGGAAGGTCCTCTTGCTCCCCCCCTCAGCGAAAAACGCAAAGACGGTCTGCCATCGCATGACAGGCAGGGCGGAGCAGCGTGGAGCAAAGGGAGTATGAAACCGCCAGCAGCTTCAGTTTCCCATTGCTCCGCGGGCGGCGGCAGACCGCCTTTGTATTTTTGGCTGGGGGGGAAAGCATGAGGCGCAGGATCAGGCCGGCGGCGGGCACGGGAGAGGCAACAGGTCTGCATCCTGGGCGGGTGGGCGGGCCGCGGGCGAGGAGGCGCGACCGAGCGGGCCGGCTCAGGCTCTGGCTAGGACGGGGCGGGCAGCGGCTGGGCGCGGCAGCGAGGGTGCGTCTGACTCGGGGCTGGCGGTGCCTGACGCAGCGGGGAACAACAGCGTGGGAGGCAGGAGAGGACCAGGCAACCGGAGCAGCGTTGTCGCTGCTCCCGGCTTGGCTTGCCTGGCCGCCTTGGCTTCCCTGGCCGCCTGGCGCTGCGATCTTCCAATCTTCCCTTGGCGATCTTCTGATCTTCCCTGGCTTCCCTGGCCGCCTGGTGCTGCGATCAGAAGATCGCAGCGCCAGGCGGCCAGGGAAGTGGCCAGGGAAGCGGCCAGGGAAGCCAAGGGAACATCGGAATATCGCAGCGCCAGGCGGCCAGGGAAGCCAAGGGAAGATCGCCAAGGAAAATGCCCAGCCCAGCCCCCCCCCCCGAGGCGTTTTCCTGGAAGGAATGCCATCCACCACCGAGCTTTTCGTAATCTGTTTAAATTTCCTTCACTCCCCCCCCCCCAACATTCCCCGCCTTGCCTCGCTTGACTGGCCAGAGGACATGACATTCACGGCCTCCCGTGCCTCCTTTGGCTTTGCGATTGGACGCGCCTCCCGCCGCTCTGCCCAATCGCAAAGCCAAAGGAGGCACGGGAGGCGATGAATGTCATGTCCTCTGGCCAGTCAAGCGAGACAAGGCGGGGAATGTTGGGGGAGTGAAGGAAATTTAAACAGATTACGAAAAGCTCGGTGGTGGTGATTGCACTCCTTTTAGGAAAACGCCTCCACGGGGGCTGGGCTGGGCATTTTCCTGGAAGGAATGCCATCCACCACCGAGCTTTTCGTAATCTGTTTAAATTTTCTTCACTCCCCCAACATTCCCCGCCTTGCCTCGCTTGACTGGCCAGAGGACATGACATTCACCGCCTCCCGTGCCTCCTTTGGCTTTGCGATTGGATGCGCCTCCCGCCGCTCTGCCCAATCGCAAAGCCAAAGGAGGCACGGGAGGCGGTGAATATCATGTCCTCTGGCCAGTCAAGCGAGGCAAGGCGGGGAATGTTGGGGGAGTGAAGGAAATTTAAACAGATTACGAAAAGCTCGGTGGTGGATGGCATTCCTTCCAGGAAAACGCCCAGTCCAGCCCCCGTGATTGGCCAGAGGACATGACATTCACCGCCTCCCGTGCCTCCTTTGGCTTTGCGATTGGGCAGAGCGGCGGGAGGCGCGTCCATAGGCTTGGTCGGGTCGCCGCAGCACCCTCCCTTCGCCAACCCTTTGGCGGTCACCGGTGGGCTTAGGGTGCCTCGGCACCGACTTCGCTGCCCCTTCCCGAGCCCAGCCCCGTGACATTCGCTTTCCTCCCGCCGGCAGCCGAGACTTATCGTGGGCTCCTTCGCAACCTCGGAGAGCTTCCAGGGCATGAAAGCTCACGAAAACCAGGAAGTTCTCCGTGGTTGCGAAGGAGCCCACGATCAGTCAACTGCGGGCGGGAGGAAAGCAAATGCCAAGGGGCTGGGCTCGGCTCCCCCCTCGGCTCCCCGCCTTACCAGCCCCGCCGCGGAAGGCTCCATTCTGTTCCCTGAATGGAGCCCGCCGGCCGCTCAATCGGGCCGGCAGGGAACAGAATGGAGCCTTCCGCGGCAGGGCTGGTAAGGGGGGGAGCCGAGCCCAGCCCCGTGACATTCGCTTTCCTCCCGCCCGCAGCCGAGACTGATCGTGGGCTCCTTCGCAACCTCAGAGAGCTTCCAGGGCATGAAAGCTCACGAAACCCAGGAAGCTCTCCGAGGTTGCGAAAGAGCCCATGATCAGTCAACTGCAGGCGGGAGGAAAGCAAATGCCAAGGGGCTGGGCTCGGCTCCCCCCTCGGCTCCCCCCCTTACCAGCCCCACCGCGGAAGGCTCCATTCTGTTCCCTGCCGGCCCGATTGAGCGGCCGGCGGTCTCCATTCAGGGAACAGAATGGAGCCTTCCACGGCGGGGCTGGTAAGGGGGGGAGCCGAGGGGGGAGCCGAGCCCAGCCCCGTGGCATTCGCTTTCCTCCCGCCCGCAGCCGACTGATCGTGGGCTCCTTCGCAGCCTCGGAGAGCTTCCTGGTTTTCGTGAGCTTTCATGCCCTGGAAGCTCTCCGAGGTTGCGAAGGAGCCCACGATCAGTCGGCTGCGGGTGGGAGGAAGGCGAATCCCCCGTGGGCTCCGTTACATCTTCCGCTGCCAGCCAGGCCATGCTGGCGGCAGCGGAACAATCGCCTTCCTCCCGCCCGCAGCCGACTGACCGTGGGCTCCTTCCCGAGCTCCCTTCCTGAGCCTCCCGTTCTCTCTCTCCCCCCCCCCTCGCCCCTTCGCCTCCCTGTGTTCCTAGGAGAAGTGCTGGGGATTGAGGCAAGACAGACCTTCTGCTCCTCACCAGCACTTCTCCTAGGAACACAGGGGGGCGAAGGGGCGAGGGGGCGGAGAGAGAACGGGAAGCTCAGCATTCCGTCAGCCGCAGCGCTGGCTGTCAACTTTTCTTTTTAAAACTGGGCAGGAGCTGACTTGCCTCCCCAGTGCTAAAAAGAAAAGTTGACAGCCAGCGCTGCGACTGACGGAATGCTGAGCCTCCCGTTCTCCCCCCCCACCTTGCCCCTTCCGGTTTCGGCGTTCGGGAGACCGCTGAGTTCCCAGCTGTCTCCGAACGCCAAACACCAAAGCCGAACTTCCGCGTTCGGCTTCAGGAGACAGCTGGGAAGCGGCGCGGCTCTTTTAAAAGATGACAGCCGGCCTGGGGGGCTTCCCAGCACCCCCGAACCCTGTGCTGGGAAGCCCCCCAGGCCGGCTGTCACCTTTTAAAACAGCCGCGCCGCTTCCCAGCAGTCGCGGAAAGCCATTTTTTTGCGGGGGGTTTTTTGGTTGCACGGATTAATTGACTTTACATTGTTTCCTATGGGAAACAATGTTTCGTCTTACGAACCTTTCGTCTTACGAACCTCCCCCCGGCACCAATTAAGTTCGTATCTTAAGGTACCACTGTAGTATGAATTTTGTCATTAATCATTTGTTCTACATAATTAATATGAATAGATTTACCTTTTTTAAGAGTATGGTTTCTCCTTATGCAAGATAAATATCATGTAGAAGAAAGATTTTACTATTAAAAAAATAAATTTTTAATTGGTTTTTGAATTTTATTTATTTTGTTTTTCTTCTGAGCTCTAGCATTTTGGGAGTTGCTTGGTCTTTCATTTCCCAATGAAAACTGTAGTTAAGCCTGTCCTTGTGTTGTGCAAGTAAGGAGTTTTCATCATATCTTCTGACAGTTAGTTGGTGTCCATGGATTTATATTGCCATATAAATTGGCAATACTGTACCTTAATAAGCTGTGGGCAAGGCTGTACTTCCTATTAATTGTCCTATTTTTCCTAATCATTGTGTAATACCATCAATGGGCAGTAAAGCGTATAGATTCAACTCAAATCAACTTATTTATTTTTTAAAAATTTTATTTTATATGACTTACAAACATTTAGACATCAAACAATACAACATTAAACATTTACACTTGATATATTTACAAAATTTATTTTTTTTAACAATTCTATTTACTATACCTTTTTCTTAATTTCCACCCAGTTGTAAATTTTTCCCCACACTTTGTAATAGTCCTTATTTTGTTGGTTTTGAATTTCGTATGTTAATTTGCTAAATTTGGCGCAGTGTAATATTTTTTTAATTACCGTTTCTTTGTTTGGAATCTTATCTTGTTTCCAGACGTGCATATGCTAATCTTGCAGCAGTAAGTAAGTGATTTATTAAGTAGTAGTTTTCTTTGCTATGTTTGCCTCTAATTATGCCTAATAAATACATTTCTGGTTTTATTTCAATTTTATAGCCCAATATTTCTTCCATCCATGCCCTAATTTGAATCCAAAATTTTTTTGCTTCGTTACATTGCCACCATATGTGGTAGTATGTTCCCACTTCTTTTTTACACTTCCAACATTTGTTACTAATGTTTACATTCATTTTGGCTAGGCGCGCTGGCGCATAATGCCATCAGAAGAACATTTTATAAAGATTTTCTTTATATGATGTTGACAAAGTCATCTTATAGTTAACTGACCATAGTTTTCCCCAGTCTTCTAGCTGAATTGCATATCCCAAATCAACTTATTATTACAGTCAATTTACACAGTACAGTAGTCCCTCGCTATACCGCGCTTCACCTACTGCGGCTTCACTTCATTGCGGGTTTTCAAGGAATATTAATGAGAAAAATCATTCACGGATCTTCACTGGTTCGCGGGTTTCTGAGGAAGTCGATCGGCAGATTTAAACAGCCCACCGAACTCAATCGGCAGGGTTTTTTTAAAAAAAAAATCTAAAATTGTAAATACTGTATTTAAATACTGTATCTAAAATAAATACTGTGTGGGAAGGGTTTATAAACACTTAAAACAATGAAAACTTGCCAAACAATTACAATATAAATACTTAAATAAGTACTATCAGTCGATAAATTCCCCATCGTGGATTTCACCTATCGCGGTCGGGTCTGGAACGTAACACCAGCGATAGGTGAGGGGCTACTGTACAGCTTTAATGCATATTTTTGAATTTGAGTCTGCAATACCCAATTCAGCCACTAGGGGAAATAGATTCACTACATTGCTCCGTTTCCCAATGAACCTGCAATACCTCAGTGAGCCACCGGAGGACAGTATGTTCAATACATTGTATTTTATTCCGGATTGTGGGATCACAGCCCACCAAACAGTAATTTCTCCATCTATCAAAAGCATCTCAGAAGTCATCAGTGACTTCGTATAATTGGTGGCAGCCAAATACTGAGACCCCTTTATAAATTCACAAACCATTCATCCATAATTTCATCTGGGAAAATATAGACATTTTAGACCAATGCAGATCTGCTACCAGGTGTAAGAGTTACTGTCCATTGTGCAGTGGCTCCCTGGGATGTCTGGGTGTCATACATAGTGCTATAAATTATTTCAGGTTATTTGAGGGACTGTCTGTCTTCCATGGTTTCTGTTCTCAACAGAAATGGTGTTGTGTAGGAGAGGAAGGGATGGGGCAGAGTAAAATATAGAATCTGTACTTTGCCACAAGAGATCCATGTCCAAACCCCCTTGAATTCCACTGACCTTTATCTTCTGCCAATTTAGTGCTTCTTGCTAGTTGAGAAGATTATTGTACATAAGACTTCAATTAATTGTTTATGCTGCAGTCTACACAAATGATCCCGATTCTTTGCACCTGGTGTTGCAATCAAATTTATTTTAAGCAATGACATCAGATGTATCCAGTGAAGGGCTACCAAAATTTTTACTATCGCACTGTGGGTGTGGCTTATGCATTTTCTTTCCACATCTTTCAGTACAAATTGGGTGCTTTGGGGTGTGTTCTCTCGGGCTCTCTGGTAGACTCCTCCAAAAAATTCACAGGTACAAATTTCAGACACACACACACACGTTTGAAAATTCAAAACAATGTTCTTTATAATGAAAAGTCACTTAACCTAAGCCCTCTTTTGGTATAGCAAAGAGCACTTGTCTCCAAACCAACTGGTAATTTGTACAAGTCCCTTATCAGTTCTGTGATACTTAGGTTGCAGCTGTGAGGCAATTCAGTCCTTCTTTCACAAAGTGAAATACACTTTGCTCTGGTTTAGTTTCAAAGCGGGGAAAAATCAGCACACAAAAGGTCCAAGTCAGTAAAGCAGGCACGAAACACAACGATCAGATAATCCTCCACAATGGCCAAACCCACAGGCTGGTATTTATAGCAGCCTCACTAATTACCAGAGCCCCACCCAACCACAGGTGGCCTCATTTTCTTTGATAATAATCTCTCAGTTGTTGTTGCCTATGCATCGCTCTCCGTATGTTTGGCTGTATCATTAACTCTTGTTCCAAATGCAAGGAGGAGCTAGATAATTGATCACCTTCTGAGCTGTCTGCCACACTCTCCTCCTCCCTGTCACTCATGTCTTCTTGGTCAAAGGAGTCTTCATCAGCAGATTCCACCGGGGGCAAAACAGGCCTGCAGCATTTGGATGTCTCCCCCACATCCGCAGTCCTTGGGGCAGGAGCTGGGCAGAACTAACCACAACAGGGTGGAGTTCCATTTTTGCTACCCACTGCGTCCCCCCACCCCCAGTCCGGGCAATAGCCCATCCCTGGATGCATCCCAGGAAGTCGGTCTTCTCTGTCATAATGTCTGTTACAGGAACCATCACCTTATGAAAGCAGGTTGCAACGCCTTGGTCTCTTCAGCCTTGAAAGACGGCGTTTAAGGGGTAACTTGATCAAAGTGTATAAGATCATGCATGGGATAGAAAAGGTGGATAGAGAAAAATTATTTTCTCTCTCACACAATACTAGGACGAGGGGGCACTCCCTAAAGCTCATAGGTAAGAAAGCGAGGACAAATCAAGGGAAATATTTCTTCACCCAGAGGGTCACTGGTTTATGGAATTCACTTCCAGAAGAGGTCATGACAGCCTGGATGGCTTCAAGGCAGGATTAGACAGATTCATGGATGCCAAGTGTATCGGTGGTTATGGAAATGGATGTCCAAGTGCCGCCTCTATGGTGGTTGAGGCAGGCAGGATTCCCTTGGGTACCATTTGTTGAGGGTCAAGGGAAAGGGAGGGTTTTGCCTTCTCTTTCTGCTCAAGATCCCCATGGACAATTGGTGGCCCCCTGTGTGACACAGAATGCTGGACTCGATGGGCTTTGGCCCGATTCAGCATGGCTCTTCTTATGTTCTATGTTCTTATCACACCACCCAAGTTCTGAATGGCCGAGCTTGACTGGCCTTTCTTAAGGTGGTGGAAACCTGGTTCTTCCCCATCCCCAGGAATAAGATTTTGTGGTGAGCCCATCTGGTTGTTTTGATTTGAGTGTTGCTCAGTGATGATGAATTGGGCTGTTGTTTCAACTGATTTAGTTTGTTTTTTATTCTATGCCCAGAATCTTGTGACAATATACATTCATATAGTCCAGTATTGGGTCCCTACCAGTACGGAAAAGGACGGGGCAGTGGTAGCAAACGGTGAGCTGTGCATGCAGTTTCGCTTATCCTGCATGTGCGCCCGTACAGCCCAGCCTGTTTATGCTTCTTTGCATGCGCAGGAAGCAAAATCTTCCAAGAGGATGTACACATACACACATGAGATTTCTGTGATTTTTTTGCTTCTGCACATGCATGAAAGCAAAAATATCTCCAAAATCTCACACGTTCCCTCGTGAGATTTTGCCTCCTGCACATGTGCAGAAGCAAGAACACACTGGGGCACAAGCGCACGCATGCAGGAGCACCGAAGCTGCCTGCACATTGTACTGGTAGCAGCAGTAAGAGCAATCTGCCTCTGATATCGTCATATACAGTGATACCTCGTTGTACGAACCCCTCATCATACGAACTTTTTGAGATACGAACCCGGGGTTTAAGATTTTTTTGCTTCTTCTTCCGAACTTGTTCTGTCGGGCTCTCTGGTAGACTTCTCCCAAAAATTCACAGGTACAAATTTCAGACACAGACATGTTTGAAAATTCAAAACAATGTTCTTTATAATGAAAATTCAATGAAACCAAGCCCTCTTTTGGTATAGCAAAGAGCACTTGTCTCCAAACCAACTGGTAATTTGTACAAGTCCCTTATCAGTTCTGTGATACTTAGCTTGCAGCTGTGAGGCAATTCACAGTCCTTCTTCTTTCATAAAGTGAAACACACTTTGCTCTGGTTTAGTTTCAAAGCGGAGAAAAATCAGCACACAAAGCTCGAAGTCAGCAAAGCAGGCACGAAACACCAGGATCAGATAATCTTCCAGAATGGCCAAACCCACAGGCTGGTATTTATAGCAGCCTCACTAATTACCAGAGCCCCACCCAACCACAGGTGGCCTCAGTCCTTGGGGCAGGAGCTGGGCCAGAGCTAATCACAACAGAACTATTTTCACCTTACGAACCCGCCGCTGCCACTGGGATGCCCCGCCTCCTGACTTCCATTGCCAGCTGAAGTTCCTGTTTTCGTGCTGGTGGGATTCCCTCTATGGGAAACCCCACCTCTGGATTTTGCGATGCTGCAGGCGAATCCCAGCAGGGGAATCCCACCAGCGTGAAAACGGGCACTTTGGCTGGCAACGGAAGTCCGGAGGTAGGGTTTCCCAACAAGGGAAGCTTCAGTGATGCTGCGATCCCAAAAACGTGGAAGTCCAGAGGTGGGGTTTCCCATGGAGGGGAGCCTCAGGGGAATCCCACCAATGTGAAAAAGGGCGCTTCGGCTGGCAAAAGGGGTGAATTTTGGGCTTGCACGCATTAATCACTTTTCCTTTTTAAAAAAAATTATAAACTTTATTAATTTTCAATAAAAAATAGAATAGAATAGAATAGAATTTTTATTGGCCAAGTGTGATTGGACACACAAGGAATTTGTCTTGGTGCATATGCTCTCAGCGTACATAAAATAAAATACAGTGATCCCTCGATTATCGCGAGGGTTCCGTTCCAAGACCCCTCGCGATAATCGATTTCTTGCGATGTAGCGGTGCGGAAGTAAAAACACCATCTGCGCATGCGCGTCCTGTTTTCCATGGCCGCGCATGTGCAGATGGTGGGGAGACGGCAGTTCGGAGGCTGGCAATGGTTGTTTTTCATGCCGGCCACCCCCCCCAGCGCCTCCGGACTCCTCGCCGCTACCCCCCGCCCGATTCTCCCCTCCCATCCCTCCCTCCTTAGAACGTGGATTTTTCACCCTCTCAAGTTGCTAGTTCTGAGTGAGAACACTTCCCCCACTTCTGATTTTCAATTCCATTTAGAACCTGGATGTTTTGCCATCTCAAGTTGCTAGTTCTGAGTGAGAACACTGTCGGGATGGAGAGACCCCCTTACCTTAGACAAGGCGCTCAGCCCGTGAGGAGTGAGCCGGGAGCTTCCAGAGGAGATGGGTATTGAAGTACAGACAAAGCATGTTCAAATGAACAATTAGTTTTTATTAGAAAAGTATAAAAACAATAAAAGTCTGAAGAGACATAAAAAGCACATCCTCTGGCTAAGGATGTACGGAGGAAAAGATGTCTCCTAATTAAGGACCGCCCTTCTTCTTCAAGAAGAGACAGGATGTGAGCAAACAGGTTACATCACACAGGAGGAGCTATCTTACTAGACAGAATTAACTCTCTAACTACTGGATGTTTCTCAATGTCGTTGGGGGCTGGCAATTTCCAGCGCGACACCCCTTCTTTGTCAGTCATCAGAGACAAGAGGGACATCAGGACATCAAGACATCAATTCACTTAAGGCACAATTTGTTGGTGAGGTATTCATGTTGATCAGCTGGCAATGGCTTATTCAGCAAGTCAGCGATCTGCTCAGTAGTAGCCACATACTGAAATTTCACGAAACCATCTTTCACCTTCTCTCGGATATTTTGATACCGAATGTGAATGTGCCGTGAACGAGTTCCAACAAATTCAGCTTCAGCAATGAATGCAACTGAAATATTATCCTCCATAATAACAATTGGTGTCATAGGACCTTTCCAAATACTATCAATGAGAGGAAAAAGAGACATTAATGCATTACAGCAATCAGAAACACATGCATATTCAGATTCAGTTGAAGAGCAAGAAATAAACTTCTGCTGCCTAACTTTCCAAAAGAAAGGACAACCATTTAAAAACATGATATAACCAGAAGTACTTTTTCGTGTTTCTGTGTCACTTGCCCAGTCAGCATCAGCATAACAAATCACTTCAGGATACCCAACATGATCTGGCTCAAGGTACAGCTTCTTGCCTTTCGTGAGCTTCATGTATTTGAGCAGCTTCTTTATGCAAGACCAATGAAACGTGGTAGCCTTTCCAACGTATCTGGACAGTAGATTCACACTCAGTGAAATGTCAGGTCTCGTCCATCTGCTGATGTACAATAGCGATCCAATCACTGACCGGTACAATGTTTTGTTCTCAAAATCAGGATACTCTTCTCGGGTTAACCTGTAAAAGTCAGTTTGCATAGGAGAACGACAAGTATGCGCATCAGACATGTTACAATTTTGCAAAAGCTGGTCAACCTTACTTTCTTGTGAAAGAGAGAACCCCTTCTCAGTTTTCTCAAACTGAACACCTAGATAATCATTGATATGCCCTAGGCTTTTCAAGGTGAAATGTTTCTCAAGGCCCTTAGCAAAAGTTTGACTAGTGCTTTCATTGAGACCCACATAAACAATATCATCAACATAAACAAGAACAATTTCATAAGTCTTACCTTGCCCTTTTGTGAACACGCATCCATCAGATTCGGACTTAATAAAGCCCATTGAATTTAGCTTTTGGGATAATAATTTGTACCAGCAGAGGGCGCTCTGCTTGAGGCCGTATAAAGACTTGCTCAGAGACCAAACCTCTCCTTCTCGGTTCTGGAATCCAGGAGCACCCTTGACGTAGATCTCTTCATTCAGATCAGCGTTCAAATAGGCAGTCTCTACATCGAACTGAAAAACCTCTAAACCCAAAGCAATGGCAGTGATTAGGGCAATCTTGACACTTTCATTTCTGACTGTGGGTGAGTATGTGTCTGTGTAGTCTTCCGGATAAACTTGAGAGAATCCTTGAGCTACGAGTCTAGCTTTATACAGCTTTTCCTCATTAGGCTTTTGTTTGACTTTATACACCCAGCGTGTGCCAATGACTTTCTTCTTGCTAGGAGGCTCCACCTTCTGGAACACATTAAGTTTCTTTAAACAGTCCAGTTCGTGTTCCATAGCCTCATGCCATTTTTCTTGTTCAGAGTCAGGCAAAAGTTTGATCTGGTGAAAATGATCAGGTGGAAGTGTAAGATTGTTACACATGAAAAGATAAGGAGAGTCAGATACTTGCTGTGCAAATCTCTTTGGAGGAGTTCCTTTGGTAGTTCTCTTGGAACGTCTGGGAACGCTGGTCCATCCTTCATCATCATCTCCGCCTTCAAGTTCATCACCAGAGGTTTCCTCGGCAACTGTCGAAGGCTGTTCATCATCTGGAACATCAGGAATATCTGGCACAGATCCCTGGGCATCAGGAGTCTGGACACTTTCCTTAGGAAAATAAACTGAAGTATCATTACTATGTATACTGGACCAATTTGTGTCTTCCTCAAATTTGGCTGAATTAGAAATGTAAGCTCTGTGATGAGAGTCAGCAAATTTGTGGTACTTGGAGACTTCATCAAAGCCGATGAATCTCATTCTTTCTGACACAGGACCTCCTTTTCTTCTCTGTTCAACTGGAATGTTAACAGTGGCATAACAACCAAAAATGTAAATATTTTGAATGTCAGGTTTCTTGCCATGGAGCAAGTAATAAGGAGTGTCTTGAATGACGCTACTCCATGTTCTGTTAACAATGTAATTAGCATACCTTAATGCTTCGCCCCAGTATGAAAAGTCCACGTTTGCATCCTCAATGAGACAACGAAACATTGTCTGCAGAATCCCGTTCCTGCGTTCGCACACACCATTCTGCTGTGGCGTCCCGGGTGATGAGGTCTGCTGGCGGATTCCATTCCTGGCCATCCATCCTTGGAACTGTTGCAACATAAATTCGCCTCCACGATCACTTTGAATCCGCTTGATCCAGACGTCGTGTTGGGTGAGTATCTCTGCAGCAAAGCCTTTAAAAGCCTCAAACGCCTCTGATTTTTGTTTTAAAAGAAAAACATAGCCAAATCGTGAGTAACTGTCAACCACAGTTAAGAAATACTTACGTTTACCAACAGTAGGCCGAAATGGACCGACAACGTCGGTATGGACCAATTCAAAGATGCGTGTACACAGCCGGACAGCAATTTTGGGGACTGGGGAGTGCCGGGACTTCGCGGAATTACAAATTTTACAATCTAGGTAAACCTTGCAAGCCCCATCAATTGTGAAACCATCAACATATTCAGACATCTTTGCTAAGACGGGGTAAGAAGCATGCCCCAAGCGACGATGCCATCTGTGAATGCACCTGGAATGAAAAGATTTATTTGTTAACATATGTTTAACATTTTTAACAGCATTAGGAACCTCAGGGGTTTCATTGGTTTTAGGAACCTTTGAACTAGCGGTGGCACCAGGGTTTCTCTCTGGACCTGTGCATACGCCCTTTGGAACGCTTATACTTACACTACCTTTGCTGGCAGGTTTGGGTTGCAAATAAAAGACACCTTTGATGGGGATGGCAGTAGCAAGAAGTTTGCCATCCTTGATAATGTTGGTGTCAACAAGTTCATAGTTTATTACAACCTTCAATTCTTCTCTCAGGCAATATCCACTAAGGATGTTGTTCTTGGCAGTTGGAACGTAGAAAACATTTGAGATAAGGGAGTCCAGTTCTTTGACGAAGACTTTTCCTTTTCCTTCCACCTTGGAACGTAGATCACCAACTCCAAACACTTCCTTGACATCTGTCGGGTGTAGCTCACTGAAGGATTCCTTCCGGTACGCGATGTGTGCCGCTGCTCCACTGTCTAGGGTCCATAACTCACGAATGTCGTAGAGTGGACTCTTGTCAGGAACAATGCTGAGGTGGATGGTACCAACATAAGTAGGTTTCTCATCTTTGGAGTCTTTGGGAGTTGACTTTGCAGCTCCAGAACTCTTTCCTCTGGATCCTTTCTTGTGTGCGCCTTTAGGCTGGGTTGGATAAGGTGGATGATCAGTCTCGCCAGACTTCACACTTTGCACATCAGGAGATTTGCGAGTGTCATCCTTCTTAAAAGGTTTCTGGCGTGAGTACTTTGGAGTACTTGTTTTCTGCTGACCGCCCTTGGCCAAGTTAGATTTAAATGCTGCTGACATAGGTCTAAGGCCAGTGTTCAGCAACTCTGCTTCTTCAGTTAGCATGTTACAGAGTCTCTGAGTAGATTTCTGGGCCATTGGGAGTATACTGAACTTGTAAATAACTTCCTTCCATTCAGGAGTACATGGGTTGAACAAAACATCAGAGTCTATAGACATGAGTATAAAGATCAGTCCTATCCTGCAAAGCCATACTTTAAAATCCAGTTGATTTGGTAACAGCACAAACTCACCTTTCAGAGTAGAAGAGGTGATGGCATGCCTTGTTGATGCAGTCAGCTGGACCGCTTGGAGTTGCTGGGGTTGAGCCCCAACTCCTCCTGGCAAACCTTGTGGCTGTCTCACCTGGGGAAGTTTCGCTTGTATCTGTGGGATAAAGACTGGAGGTCTCTGCGATGAAACAGAAGAATCTGGAACATGAGGGACCGATTGCCTTTGCATCTTAGCTGTGAGGGAAAGTCTAAATTCATTAGGCTTCACATCAAATGCATTTGCTTCAGGAATTAACTGTGCCATTGGCGCATTCCATCCACTAGTGGCCGCTGCTGCGTAACTTGTAGCAGTGGGGGAAAGCCTCCCCCTTTCTCGGCTTGCAGTTTTAAATTGATTGATTCCAAAGCGTGAATCTCCTTCTCATCCTTCTCAATGAGCTGCTCAATTGTCTGCAAGTTTAGGGACGTTCCCTTTATGTTAGCAGAAGCGAGAGAGCTGAAATCATCTAGGTGCCTTGTCTTGGCTTGTGCCTTAACATGCGTGCCAGATGATTGTGAGGGGAAGAGATGGTATGCAAATTGCAGGGGGGTCAATTTAAACTATGAAAACTATGAAAACTATGAAAACTATGAAAACTATGAAAACTATGAAAACTATGAAAACTATGAAAACTATGAAAACTATGAAAACTATGAAAACTATGAAAACTATGAAAACTATGAAAACTATGAAAACTATGAAAACTATGAAAACTATGAAAACTATGAAAACTATGAAAACTATGAAAACTATGAAAACTATGAAAACTATGAAAACTATGAAAACTATGAAAACTATGAAAACTATGAAAACTATGAAAACTATGAAAACTATGAAAACTATGAAAACTATGAAAACTATTTACAGGGCTAGCCTGTGTCACCAGAACCAGCAGGTGAAGATGTGGAGGTGACGTTGATCAATGTTGCTCCTCATCCCGGAAGCCTCCAATTCCCGCAGCTCCCAGCTCGACAATACAATGGTCGCTGTCATCGGACCCTGGGCAAAAAAAGCACAGATTGAATCTTTTAATAATGGAGAAAGAAACAAAAGAATAAACAAGCAAGCACATTCCCATTAAAGGCTCCAAATTAGTGCAAATACTTACCGACCATTGCATTGTCGGATGTTGCAGGAGGAGGAATGCCAGAGGTAAGGCTGTCGGAAGGAAGGGAAGAGGGAAGGCTGTCGGAAGGAAGGGAAGAGGGAAGGCTGTCGGAAGGAAGGGAAGAGGGAAGGCTGTCGGAAGGAAGGGAAGAGGGAAGGCTAGCGCAGGGAAGACGGACACAGGGAAGACGGACGGAAGGAAGGGAAGCGGGACTGGCATCCTCCTCCTGAACCAGGGAGATGCGGGATTGGGAGGGATCCGGGACGTAGGGGGCAACATATATCACCCGGACCTCCACATCTTCAACTGGTGGCTCTGGTGACACTCGCTGCCATCGCCTTCTGTGGGTTGAAGAAGACAAAAAGAACAAAATCCCAGTGAGTGTTCCATTGCTTTGTCAAAAGGACAACAAAGTCCATTCTTATAGATTGGGGGTTGGGCTAGAAGACCTTCAAGGTCCCTTCCAACCCCAAGGGAGACTATCCTTCCTCCCATTAGCCCAACCAGGATTTGAGGGGTGGGCTTTCCAGGGCCCCAGGCCTCCCTCAGTTGTGGGGACGCCACTACCCCGATCAGGAGCCACTTACTTGCAAATGTGCAAAAGTTTCCAGAGAAGGAAGACCAAATATACAACGATCAGCAGGATTGTTACGATAAAGAATCGTTCGTTTTCCATGTCTGAAAGAGAAATGGGGAGGGGGAGAAGAGTAAATTTCTGTTCTCCGTGGTTGGTGCTTCCCCACCAAGATTAAATATTTTTTTTTTTTTTGTTTATTAGATTTGTATGCCGCCCCTCTCCGTAGACTCGGGACGTCTAACAACAACAATATAACAACATATAACAAATCTAACATTTAAAAGAACTAAAGACCCTTATTAAAAGCCCAACATACACACAAATATACCATGCATAAATTGTATAGGCCTGGGGGGAAGGAATAATTCAATTCCCCCATGCCTGACGACAGAGGTGGGTTTTAAGGAACTTACAAAAGGCAAGGAAGGTGGGGGCAGTTCTGATCTCTGGAGGGAGCTGGTTCCAGAGGGTCGGGGCTGCCACAGAGAAGGCTCTTCCCCTTGGTCCCGCCAGACGACATTGTTTAGTCGACGGGACCTGGAGAAGCCAACTCTGTGGGACCTAACTGGTTGCTGGGATTCGTGCGGCAGAAGGCGGTTACCTCAAGGGGGGGATGGGACTTTTTGCCTCCGCCAGTTGGATGAAGCTCTTTCCTCCGCAGCAGCAGGAGACTTACAGAATGATAGAGAGGGAAGGGACCTCAGTGGCCATCTAGTCTGACCCCCAGCTCAAGCAGGAGAATGGAGGGGACTGCAAAGACCATCTAGTCTGACCCCCAGCTCAAGCAGGAGAATGAAACCGAATGATAGAGATGGAGGGGACTTCAGAGGCCATCTAGTCTGACCCCCAGCTCAAGCAGGAGAATGAAATAGAATGATAGAGATGGAGGGGACCTCAGAGGCCATCTAGTCTGATCCCCAGCTCAAGCAGGAAAATGAAACAGAATGATAGAGATGGAGGGGACCTCAGAGACCATCTAGTCCAACCCTCTTCGTAAGCAGGAGAATTGGTCTTCCGGTCAAATTCTTGGGCTGCTAAATTGGCTGGTGGAACTCCTTGCCTCACAACACGCTAATCCTTTAAAAGCTAATTTGGGAACCCAATCAGAGCAGTCCCCTCAAAGGAGGGGTGGGAGAGAGTGCTAGATAGCATTTTCTTAGCAAAGGACAGATGTGAAGTTACTCGTTACTGTCTGGGACCCCTTTATGACCTGCTCCTCATGGTAATCTTTGGAATTTTTACTATGCGTGGAGCATTTATGACAAAAGACATGGGAGTAGGGGGCCACCCTCCACCCATACACATTTAACAAGAGTTGGAAGGGACCTTGGTGGTCATCCAGTCCCACCCTGACCTTCCACCCATACACATTTGACAAATTCTGACCTGCTAAATTGGCCGGGGGTACACACTGCTACATGGTCCTCTCTCAAACTCCCTTTGCATTTCTCTCTGTCTCTCTGTCTCTCTCTCTGTCTCTCTTTCTCTCTACCCAGGGTCCCTTCCAACACTTGTTAATTTGTTTGGGCATCTGTAGATGTCACTGACTTGAGAAGGGGGTTGGACTAGATGACCTCTGTGATCCCTTCCATCTCTCTGATTCTGTAGAAATCTGCTTGAGAAGGGGGTTGGACTAGATGATCTCTATGATTCTAGATGACCTCCTTAAGGTCCCATCCAATTCTGTAAGGGTAACAACCGTTCTGATTGGATGGTGGCGAAGTGTCCCATGTGGCCCAAAGGCTGTGGCTGAATGTGGATTTTTGTGGCCAAAGGGCTGGGGCCAAGAGCTAGGGGCCTTTGGGCGAGGGAGAGAAGGCAGCGGCCGATCAGCTGCTGCGGAGGAAAGAGCTTTGTCCAAATGGCGTAGGCAAAATGTCCTAAACCCCCTCAAGGTGGAACTCCTATGGAAAGAAGAAGAAAAAATTGCCAGGACTAAAAATCAAGTCCTGCTTACCATAGTTCCCTCTAAGCTGAGCAGTGAGCAATCGCTCACTTAAAAATCATCAACCCTACCAATTCCTAACATCTAAACTAAACAAAAATAAAATTATGTTTAAATGGCTGATACCAGAAGGGATACTCATAACTCTACTGGACAAAAAATACAAAATAACGACACCGGAAAATGCAAAGGAATTTTATGAAGAATTATTAAAACCCCTTGGAGAAAGATTTTCAAAAGAAATAGAAGATAAAGATACAACAAACACCGAAGAATCAAGTTTAGAAGACATCATCCAAGAAAAAGAGCCAGAAACAACACAAACTGAGGAAAATGACCCACAGAAACTACAAAACAAACATGACAGACAAGGACCGATCACAAGGGCAAAAACCAAAGCCAAAAAATAAAAATGGCAGAAAATTAGATATTACAACACAAAAAGACAACATTACCATATTCTCAACGAATATCAATGGATTGAATTCAGTCAGAAAAAGAGAAAAAAATTTCCACAAACTCCTAAGCCATAATTTCCACATTACATCACCTACAAAAAGATAATGACAAAATTGAACGGGTCCAAAGACGGGCTACAAGAATGGTGGAAGGTCTTAAGTATAAAACGTATCAGGAAAGACTTAATGAACTCAATCTGTATAGTCTGGAAGACAGAAGGAAAAGGGGGGACATGATCGAAACATTTAAATATGTTAAAGGGTTAAATAGGGTTCAGGAGGGAAGTGTTTTTAACAGGAAAGTGAACAAAAGAACAGGGGGACACAATCTGAAGTTAGTTGGGGGAAAGATCAAAGGCAACATGAGAAAATATTATTTTACTGAAAGAGTAGTAGATCCTTGGAACAAACTTCCAGCAGACGTGGTTGGTAAATCCGCAGTAACCGAATTTAAACATGCCTGGGATAAACATATATCCATTGTAAGATAAAATACAGGAAATAGTAAAAGGGCAGACTAGATGGACCATGGGGTCTTTTTCTGCCGTCAGTCTTCTATGTTTCTATGTTTCTACATGTCTACAAGAAACACATATCGTAAAAAAAGACATCATGACCTTATTACTCCCAGGTCTTGGCGAACTTTTTACCTCATCAGCATTAGTTGAAAGGAGAGGAATAGCAATATATGTCAAAAGTCAATATAAACCAAAACTTATATATGAAGAACCTGATGGCCAAATTTTAATGGTACAAATAACGATAAAAAACGAACAATTAACAATAATAGGAATATATGCACCCACTATTAATCAACCAGCATTTTACACACAACTACATAAAAAAATTCTAGAACTAAATTTAACAAATTTTATTATAATAGGTGATTTCAACGCAATACACAACAAAAGCAAAGACCATAAGAGTAGCAAACACCACTGTTCTCGAAAAATCCTCCCATCTACATTTGATCACCTAACATACGAATTTGCCCTTCAAGATATATGGAGAACACACCACCCGGAAAATACACAATACTGTACACTTTTTTCTCATACCCACACAAATCCTGGTACCGCATAGATATGGCTTGGTCCTATTCTTATATCATAAACCAAACAAGAGAAATAAAAATCTTACCTGCCACATGGGCCGACCATAACCCCATACTCTGAACTCTCAATAACCAAGACTCTATAACATACAAAAGATGGACTATGAACTATTCCACCATAAATGAAGAACAGTTTAAAACCAAAATAGAAAACGAATTACCACCTTTTATAACGACCAACTGCGAAGGAGATACAACTTTACAGGTAGTTTGGGATGCAATGAAAGCCTATATACGTGGAATATATATATCCTACTCAGCCTACACTAACAAACAAAAAAAAGAGAAACTTAACAGTCTTAACATAAAACTACAGGAAGCAGAAACAACATTACAGCAATATCCAGATGACCCAGCAATACTAATTAAAATCAAAACCATAAAACATGAAATAAATCTAGAAACTCAACAACAACTCACTGCCAAATATAAAACCCTAAAACAACTAAATTTTGAATTTGCTAACAAACCCGGTCGATGGTTGGCCTTTAAACTGGCGCAACAAAAAGCTGACAAAATTATAGAATCTCTTTATGACAATTCGGGCTTACTGAAAACAAACACAGAGGAAAAGAAAAACATAATACAGCAATATTATCAAGACCTATACAATTCAGACAAACCAGATAATTCTGCAATTAAAAAATACTTAGCTCTAAACGAAACATTTCAGATAACAGAGGAACAAAGAAAAAAGCTAAATAGAAATATCACTTTTACAGAAATTAAATTGGCTATTGCAAAACAACACAATAATAAAACACCAGGACCTGACGGTATTCCTTCAGAATTCTATAAGCACCACCAGGACATACTAGAACCAATAATGCTAAATTTATATAATCAGGCACTACAACAAGGCAAACTTCCGAAAACATGGTCCGAAGCCTACATTACCATTATACCAAAGGAAAACAAAGACAAAAAATACTTAGAAAACTACCGGCCAATTTCATTACTAAACACAGACTACAAAATCTTTTCATCTATAATTGCAGAACGCTTCAAAAATATATTAAATAATATCATACATCCGGACCAAAACGGATTTTTACCAAAAAGAAATATAAGCAATAATACCCGAACTATACTTAACACCATAGAATACTATAACGAAAATCGTGATAAACCAGTGGCACTCATGTTTATTGACTTGAAAAAAGCCTTCGACTCCCTTTATTGGGAATATTTTATAATACAAATCGAACACATGAAATTTGGAGATAACTTTACTAATTTAATAAAATCTATTTATTCCCAACAAACAGCAAAAATACTTTTCAACAAAGCCATCACAGAAGAAATAACAATAACGAGAGGAGTACGCCAGGGATGCCCTTTAGCACCTTTAATTTTTATATTAGCTATCGAAACATTTTAAAAAAATATAAGAAACAATGAAAAAATAAATGGACTTAAAATAAAAAAGAAACATTTCAAAATTCAAGCGTTCGCAGATGATATAGTACTTACAATTCAAGACCCCCTTAAATCAGCCCTCATTCTAATGAGGGAAATCCATAGATTTGGGGAAATAACCGGTCTTAAAATTAACCTTGATAAAACTCAAATTATAACAAAAAACATGACAGTAGAACAAAACTCTATACTGGAACAAACCCTTAATATAAAAATAGTGAAAAAAACCAAGGGATGTTAGGAGGGAGGGAGAGAAGGGAGGGAGGGAGGGAGAGAAGGAGGGAGGGATGGAAGGAGGGATGGATGGATGGATGGAGGGAGGGATGTTAGGAGGGAGGGAGAGAAGGGAAGGAGGGAGGGAGGGAGTGATGGAAGGAGGGATGGATGGATGGAGGGAGGGAGGGATGATAGGAGGGAGGGAGAGAAGGGAAGGAGGGAGGGAGGGAGAGAAGGAGGGAGTGATGGAAGGACTGTATGCTTTCATTCAAGTCACTTCTCTCTCCCTTTCCTGCCATTCTCTGTAGATGACTCTGAAGACCCCCAGCCATCAACATCTTCTGCTTCTTCAGCCCCAGCCACATTCACAGCAAGCAAAGGGTGGTTTGACAGATTTCAACGGCGCTATGGCCTGAAGAGTGTGTCATTGCATGGAGAAGCTGCCTCAGCAGATACAGGTGCAGCTGAAAACTTTGTCCGGCGCACCTTTAAAGATCTAATTGCAGAAGGGGACTACCATCCAGAACAGGTGTTCAACATGGATGAAACAGGCCTGTTCTGGAAGAGGATGCCTTCACAGACTTTCTTGATGCAAGATGAAGCCAAAGCCCCTGGCTTTAAGGCCATGAAAGATAGAGTGACTTTGGTCATGTGTGGGAATGCAGCAGGCTTTTTGCTGAAGCCAGGGCTAATTTATAAGTCACAAAATCCAAGAGCCCTCAAGAACAGAAATAAGAATGCATTGCCAGTGTACTGGATGCATAATCCTAAAGCATGGATTACAAAACCCCTCACGCGGGACTGGTTTCATCACTGCTTCATCCCACAGGTGCAGGTTTATTTGGCTGCCAAAGGACTAGATTTCAAAGTGCTTCTCCTAATGGACAATGCCGGAGGCCATGATGATCTGGCAGATGAACATGATGGGGTGCAAGTCGAATTCTTGCCACCAAACACCACATCGCTTATCCAGCCATGGATCAAGGTATTATCCGCGCATTTAAGGCACTGTACACGCGCAATTCTCTTGGAAGCATTGTGGAAGCAATGGAAGCTGATCAAAACTTCACATTGAAGGCCTACTGGCGTCAGTACACAATTGCATCTTGTCTGAAGAACATTCAGAGTGCCTTAGTGGATATGAAGTCACAGACAATGAATGCCTGCTGGAGGAAATTGTGGCCAGAAGTGGTGCATGATCACAGGGGATTTGCTCCCGAAGAAATTCAAGATGCTGCAGTCCAGAAGTCTGTGAAGCTGGCACAGGCACTGGGTGGAGAAGGCTTCGTTGACATGACACCAGAGGAAGTCAATGGTTTGATAGATGAGCATGGCCTACCGCTGACAGATAAAGATCTGGAGGAGCTGACCAGGTCAGCGAGCGAAGAAGAGGAGGGAGCTGTAGAAGCTGAGGAAGAAGAAGATGTTGGCCTAACGCTAGAGCGGCTTGCAGAAATGAACACAACTGCTGCACATCTGCAATGCATGGCGGAACTTTGGGATCCCAACATGACTCGCTCTATACACTTTAAGGCCTCCCTTGACAACACCATTGCACAATACAGAGCCTTGTTAGCCAAGCAAAAGAAAACGCGCCAACAACTGCCCATAACTATGTTTGTCACGAAAACCAAGAGGTCTGCCACAACATCACCTGCAGCGTCCATTGTAGACATGGTGATAGAAGAAGATCCCGATTTATCCTAGTTATGCTAACCCCCCCCCCAAAATGTAAAAAATGTAAATAAATATTTTTATTGTTTCTATCAGGATGACTAAGTGTTATTCAATGTGTACAGTACAGGTTACAGGTACAGGTAGAGGTACAGTAAGGGGATGGGAAATGGTAATTTGTGGGTTGAAAGTGTTGGGACAGAGTGGCATAGAGAAGAATGAATGAATGACTGAGTGAATGAAATTCAAACACAGGTGAGGGCTGGGGTTTTTTATTCTGTCATTGTTTAAGTGCTTTTTACGAAAGGAAGGAGGGAGGGATGGAAGGAGGACATGAGAGCCAAAAACCAGGTTAAAAATGGACTTTAAAATCAAAAGTGGCAGGTTTACTCACTGAAAGCTAGGAACTTGACCAGAAAAAACCAGGTTAAAAATGGACTTTAAAATAAAAAGTGGCAGGTTTTCTCACTGAGAGCTAGGAACTTGACCAGAAAAAACCAGGTTAAAAATGGACTTTAAAATCAAAAGTGGCAGGTTTACTCACTGAGAGCTAGGAACTTGACTAGAAAAAACCAGGTTAAAAATGGACTTTAAAATCAAAAGTGGCAGGTTTACTCACTGAGAGCTAGGAACTTGACCAGAAAAAACCAGGTTAAAAATGGACTTTAAAATCAAAAGTGGCAGGTTTACTCACTGAGAGCTAGGAACTTGACCAGAAAAAACCAGGTTAAAAATGGACTTTAAAATCAAAAGTGGCAGGTTTACTCACTGAGAGCTAGGAACTTGACCAGAAAAAACCAGGTTAAAAATGGACTTTAAAATCAAAAGTGGCAGGTTTACTCACTGAGAGCTAGGAACTTGACCAGAAAAAACCAGGTTAAAAATGGACTTTAAAATCAAAAGTGGCAGGTTTACGTACTCACTGAGAGCTAGGAACTTGACCAGAAAAAACCAGGTTAAAAATGGACTTTAAAATCAAAAGTGGCAGGTTTACTCACTGAGAGCTTGGAACTTGACCAGAAAAAACCAGGTTAAAAATGGACTTTAAAATCAAAAGTGGCAGGTTTACTCACTGAGAGCTAGGAACTTGACCAGAAAAAACCAGGTTAAAAATGGACTTTAAAATCAAAAGTGGCAGGTTTACTCACTGAGAGCTAGGAACTTGACCAGAAAAAACCAGGTTAAAAATGGACTTTAAAATCAAAAGTGGCAGGTTTACTCACTGAGAGCTAGGAACTTGACCAGAAAAAACCAGGTTAAAAATGGACTTTAAAATCAAAAGTGGCAAGTTTACTCACTGAGAGCTAGGAACTTGACCAGAAAAAACCAGGTTAAAAATGGACTTTAAAATCAAAAGTGGCAAGTTTACTCACTGAGAGCTAGGAACTTGACCAGAAAAAACCAGGTTAAAAATGGACTTTAAAATCAAAAGTGGCAGGTTTACTCACTGAGAGCTAGGAACTTGACCAGAAAAAACCAGGTTAAAAATGGACTTTAAAATCAAAAGTGGCAGGTTTACATACTCACTGAGAGCTAGGAACTTGACCAGAAAAAACCAGGTTAAAAATGGACTTTAAAATCAAAAGTGGCAGGTTTACTCACTGAGAGCTAGGAACTTGACCAGAAAAAACCAGGTTAAAAATGGACTTTAAAATCAAAAGTGGCAGGTTTACTCACTGAGAGCTAGGAACTTGACCAGAAAAAACCACGTTAAAAATGGACTTTAAAATCAAAAGTGGCAGGTTTACTCACTGAGAGCTAGGAACTTGACCAGAAAAAAACAGGTTAAAAATGGACTTTAAAATCAAAAGTGGCAGGTTTACTCACTGAGAGCTAGGAACTAGAACAGAAAAAACCAGGTTAAAAATGGACTTTAAAATCAAAAGTGGCAGGTTTACTCACTGAGAGCTAGGAACTTGACCAGAAAAAACCAGGTTAAAAATGGACTTTAAAATCAAAAGTGGCAGGTTTACTCACTGAGAGCTAGGAACTTGACCAGAAAAAACCAGGTTAAAAATGGACTTTAAAATCAAAAGTGGCAAGTTTACTCACTGAGAGCTAGGAACTTGACCAGAAAAAACCAGGTTAAAAATGGACTTTAAAATCAAAAGTGGCAAGTTTACTCACTGAGAGCTAGGAACTTGACCAGAAAAAACCAGGTTAAAAATGGACTTTAAAATCAAAAGTGGCAAGTTTACTCACTGAGAGCTAGGAACTTGACCAGAAAAAACCAGGTTAAAAATGGACTTTAAAATCAAAAGTGGCAAGTTTACTCACTGAGAGCTAGGAACTTGACCAGAAAAAACCAGGTTAAAAATGGACTTTAAAATCAAAAGTGGCAAGTTTACTCACTGAGAGCTAGGAACTTGACCAGAAAAAACCAGGTTAAAAATGGACTTTAAAATCAAAAGTGGCAAGTTTACTCACTGAGAGCTAGGAACTTGACCAGAAAAAAACAGGTTAAAAATGGACTTTAAAATCAAAAGTGGCAAGTTTACTCACTGAGAGCTAGGAACTTGACCAGAAAAAACCAGGTTAAAAATGGACTTTAAAATCAAAAGTGGCAGGTTTACTCACTGAGAGCTAGGAACTTGACCAGAAAAAACCAGGTTAAAAATGGACTTTAAAATCAAAAGTGGCAGGTTTACTCACTGAGAGCTAGGAACTTGACCAGAAAAAACCAGGTTAAAAATGGACTTTAAAATCAAAAGTGGCAGGTTTACTCACTGAGAGCTAGGAACTTGACCAGAAAAAACCAGGTTAAAAATGGACTTTAAAATCAAAAGTGGCAGGTTTACTCACTGAGAGCTAGGAACTTGACCAGAAAAAACCAAGTTAAAAATGGACTTTAAAATCAAAAGTGGCAGGTTTACTCACTGAGAGCTAGGAACTTGACCAGAAAAAACCAGGTTAAAAATGGACTTTAAAATCAAAAGTGGCAGGTTTACTCACTGAGAGCTAGGAACTTGACCAGAAAAAACCAGGTTAAAAATGGACTTTAAAATCAAAAGTGGCAGATTAGGCACTGAGAGCTAGGAACTTGACCAGAAAAAACCAGGTTAAAAATGGACTTTAAAATCAAAAGTGGCAGGTTTACTCACTGAGAGCTAGGAACTAGACCAGAAAAAACCAGGTTAAAAATGGACTTTAAAATCAAAAGTGGCAGGTTTACTCACTGAGAGCTAGGAACTTGACCAGAAAAAACAAGGTTAAAAATGGACTTTAAAATCAAAAGTGGCAAGTTTACTCACTGAGAGCTAGGAACTTGACCAGAAAAAACCAGGTTAAAAATGGACTTTAAAATCAAAAGTGGCAGGTTTACTCACTGAGAGCTAGGAACTTGACCAGAAAAAACCAGGTTAAAAATGGACTTTAAAATCAAAAGTGGCAGGTTTACTCACTGAGAGCTAGGAACTTGACCAGAAAAAACCAGGTTAAAAATGGACTTTAAAATCAAAAGTGGCAAGTTTACTCACTGAGAGCTAGGAACTTGACCAGAAAAAACCAGGTTAAAAATGGACTTTAAAATCAAAAGTGGCAAGTTTACTCACTGAGAGCTAGGAACTTGACCAGAAAAAACCAGGTTAAAAATGGACTTTAAAATCAAAAGTGGCAAGTTTACTCACTGAGAGCTAGGAACTTGACCAGAAAAAACCAGGTTAAAAATGGACTTTAAAATCAAAAGTGGCAAGTTTACTCACTGAGAGCTAGGAACTTGACCAGAAAAAACCAGGTTAAAAATGGACTTTAAAATCAAAAGTGGCAAGTTTACTCACTGAGAGCTAGGAACTTGACCAGAAAAAACCAGGTTAAAAATGGACTTTAAAATCAAAAGTGGCAAGTTTACTCACTGAGAGCTAGGAACTTGACCAGAAAAAACCAGGTTAAAAATGGACTTTAAAATCAAAAGTGGCAAGTTTACTCACTGAGAGCTAGGAACTTGACCAGAAAAAACCAGGTTAAAAATGGACTTTAAAATCAAAAGTGGCAAGTTTACTCACTGAGAGCTAGGAACTTGACCAGAAAAAACCAGGTTAAAAATGGACTTTAAAATCAAAAGTGGCAAGTTTACTCACTGAGAGCTAGGAACTTGACCAGAAAAAACCAGGTTAAAAATGGACTTTAAAATCAAAAGTGGCAAGTTTACTCACTGAGAGCTAGGAACTTGACCAGAAAAAACCAGGTTAAAAATGGACTTTAAAATCAAAAGTGGCAAGTTTACTCACTGAGAGCTAGGAACTTGAGAGCAGGAAAAAACCATGAAAAATAACCATTGCCAGCCTCCGAACTGCCGTTGCCCCACCGTCTGCGCACGCGTGGCCTTAAAATAATTTTAAAAAAGATCGTGCATGCGCAGACGGTGTTTTTACTTCCGCAGCGCTACTTCGCGAAAACCCGCTCGTTGCAGAGGGTCCTGGAACGGAACCCTCGCAATAACCGGGGGATCACTGTTTTTGGACCCAATATAAAAATGATTTCTAGACTATACACCTACTTGTTAAAACAGGATACTATAAAGGAACAAATGAAAGGGTCAATGATTGCATGGACACAAAATTTTGGATACATAATAACACTCACGGAATGGGAAAAAAATATACACAATCAACTACAAAATGACACTCGCTGTTTCCTACAAAGAAAATCTTTACAAAATGATATACAGATGGCACCTTCCACCAGCTAGGCTTTCTAAAATGTACCCAAACGTATCTTCTCTTTGCTGGAAATGTAAAAAAAATCAGGGAACATACTATCATATGTGGTGGACCTGTACATACGCCCAAAAATTTTGGACACAAATTAAAAAAATAATGGACCAAGTCATATTGACAAAGATTATAATTAAACCAGAGCTATTTCTTCTGGGCATTTTTAGACAGAAATTAAGTAAAGAAGACAGATACCTCACCATCCAAATACTAATGGCCGCCAGGCTAACATATGCACAACATTGGAAAAACGAAGGCATTCTGACAAATCTAACTATCATTACTAAAATTATGGAATGTGCCGAACTAACAAAATTAACAATGGAAATTCAGAACAAAAATGATTCAGAGTTCTACAAGGCCTGGGAGAAATGGTTCAGATGGCTATCCAACTCTAAGGAAGACAAAGTGAAAAATAACCAAAATTGTTTAAGATGAACCAAAATAAGGATATGTATAACCAAAAATCGGATCAAAAATAACTCAATCCCTGTCTGAGTTCAATCCACTTGATAACTATCAGAAATCTACTAATATTACAATCTATGATTAAATTCTACTAACAAAAACAATAAATATAATCCATCTAAGTCGTCACAACCCAAACGTCTGCTCGCTTGCAGGTATTACCTCTCATCCTGCTATATCTCTCTCTTCTTTCTCTTTTCTCTCTTTATTTTTTCTCTTTCTCTCCCTTTTCTCCCTATCTTTTCTCTTCCCACATTACTGTTGGATTATCAAATATTACAGCTATAAGATACTTAATTAAGAACTCTGAATACGAAATATTTACATATGGACAAATACCCGAAATGTACATACAATAATATATATAAGCTGTGATATAACAATATTGTTTATCCCACTCCCCTCCCACTTTTCTTTTCTGTACTCCCATCTCCGTTCCCCCAGTTTTATTCCTTTTTGTATAAATTAATAAAGTATATTTTTTTTTAAAAATCATCATCAACTCAGAGTTTTCCAAACCTGCCCAGAAGCCGAGAGGGAAAGAGTGAGAGGGAAGGAGAGAGAGAGGAAGAGAGGAAGAGAGAGAAACAGACAGAAAAAAGAGAGGAAGGAAAAGAGAAAGGAAAAAAATGGGAGTAAGGAAGAGAGAAAGAAAATCAAAATCTAGTTTGAAACTAGCTCAACTATTTAAGTGGCATTTTGATATTGATAGAGTTGCCCTATTATGAGCTCACTGTTATAGACACACAGTACAGTATTTTATTTTGAAATTCTCTGAGGCAAAACAGGGTGGGTTGTTTGTTTGTTTGTTTGTTTGTTTGTTTATTTATTTATTTATTTATTATTCCTGTGCCGCCCAGACACTATACTTTTCCGCCCACCCCCCCAAAAAAATTAGAGGGAACACTGCGCTTACTATTCAGTCGTCTCCAAATCGTCTCGAAACTTCAACTGTCAGCTTCCTATACAAGCTGTTTCTCCATCCACTAACTCAGTTGAAGTGAGTAACTGAAAAGAATCCAACAGAATCCTGGTATCATGTCTGCCTCTACTCAACATTTGACCCCTCCCTCCCTTGGAATCCCCCCCACCCTTCAGCTCTCAAGGGAAGGGGAAGAGTTGAGGGGCCCTCAGCAGAGGGGAATCCGCAGGGTCCTGCCTAACTAGGGGATGGACTAGGAGACCTCCAAGGCCCCTTCCAACTCTGTCCCAGCCCTAGCAGCCAACACACAGATCCCCCTCCGGCTCAGGAAGGCCAAGAATAAGCCCCCTTTGGTGTTCTTGCCTGGGTCACGAAGCAGAGCCCCCAATGGGGACCCTGGGAGGGCCACGCTCTGTGGGGCTTCCCCAGAAGTGACCACCCTAGCCTTGGTTCAATCCCACCTGTGTCCATGGACTAGTCCAGTGTTTCCCAACTTTGGCAACTTGAAGAAATTTGGACTTCAACTCCCAGAATTCCCCAGCCAGCATTCGCTCTGTGGGGCTTCCCCAGAAGTGACCACCCTAGCCTTGGTTCAATCCCACTTGTGTCCATGGACTAGTCCAGTGTTTCCCAACCTTGGCATTCGCTGGCTAGGGAATTCTGGGAGTTGAAGTCCAAATTTCTTCAAGTTGCCAAGGTTGGGAAACCCTGGACTAGGCCATCCAATTATATCCACCCCCATGGCAAAAACCGAATTCCTCCCTTTTTAGGCCTGGCAGGTTCCACTCCTATTGCCAAGGGAAGCTCAGGCACCAGACCCGAGGGGCAGCCCTTTTCCTTCTTCAGGGACGGGAGGGACCCCAGAAGCCCCATTCAGCCCAGATCCCAAAGGGGCTTTTCAAAAGGCAGCCGGGATTTCTTGGGGGGCGGTTTGAATGGAAAGGTTTATCCTCTTTGCAGAGTCGTTGGGTGGTGAGCATTGGGAAGGTCAGTCGTGAGCCCTCTGGGAGGCCTTGAAGACCCCTGGGGGTTTATCTGCACCCGCCGGGTCACCTGAATCAGGGGGCTTCCAGAGAGCCTTTGGGGGAAGCCTTTGGAGCCTGGGGAGGGCGGAACACGAGCCTACTGGGCCCACCGGAAGTTGGGAAAGAAGCCATTTCCAGGCTCCAGAGGGCAGGTAAAGGTCCGCCGGCCATCTGTGGCACCCATGCCATAGGTTCGGCATCACTGTCTTATGCAGACCTGGGCAAAGTGTGGACCGGGGGCCGGATGCGGCCCGCCCGCTGTCTGTGACCAGCCTGCGGAGGTTGGAAGGAAGAAAGGACGGACGGATGGACGGAAGGAAGGAGGGAGGGAGGGAGGGAGGTGGGAAGGTAGGAAGGTAGGAAGGAGGGAGGGAGGGAGGGAGGGAAGGAAGAAAGCAAGGAGAAATGGAGGGAGGAAAGAAAGAAGGAAGGAGAAATGGAGGGAGGGAGGAAGGAAGGAAGGAAGGAGAAATGGAGGGAGGAAAGAAAGAAGGAAGGAGAAATGGAGGGAGGGAGGAAGAAAGAAAAAATTCTCTTTTCATGCCCTTTTGCAAAAGTCCAATAAATGCTCATTTTTTAATTGTTCATTGGTTTCATTGGCCTTTCCAAGAAATTTAAAGCAAACCCCCCCCCCACTTCTCAGGGAGTGGGCAATTAATTTATAATTATAATATAATTATTTATTTATTGGCAAGAATTCTAAGAGAAATATTACACATCATGCCATCACATCATTTATCTCCCAAACCACTCTTGAACATTGGCTACTCTTGAACTACTCTACAAAAAGACCTAGACTCAGTTTCTGACTGGTCCAACACATGGCAACTCCAAATCTCAACCAGCAAATGCTCTGTCCTACACATCGGCAAAAAGAATCAGAACTTCAAATACAAACTGAATAAACAAATCGTCACAGAGAATTCCCACTCGGTCAAGGACTTCGGGATACTAATAACTAAAGATCTTAATGCCAAAGCCCACTGCAACAACATCGCTAAGAAAGCCTCAAGAGTTGTTCATCTAATCCTACGTAGCTTCTGCTCTGGAAATCTCACATTACTTACCAGAGCTTACAAAACCTTCACCAGACCCATCCTCGAATAAAGCTCATCTGTTTGGAACCCATATCGCATCTCAGACATTAACACCCTTGAAAATGTTCAAAGATACTTCACAAGAAGAGCCCTTCATTCCTCCACTCGAAACAGAATACCCTACGAAAATAGACTTACAATCCTGGGTCTTGAAAGCTTAGAACTACGACACCTTAAACATGATCTAAATATTGCCCGTAAGATCATATGTTGCAATGTCCTGCCTGTCAAAGACTACTTCAGCTTCAACCGCAACAACACAAAAGCACACAACAGATTCAAGCTTAATATTAACCGCTCCAAAATTGACTGTAAAAAACATGACTTTAGTAATCGGGTTGTCAAAGCGTGGAACTCCTTACCGAACTCTATAGTATCATCCCCTAACCCCGAACATTTTACCCTTAGACTATCCACGGTTGACCTCTCCAGATTCCTAAGAGGTCAGTAAGGGGCGTGCATAAGCGCACTAGAGTGCCTTCCATCCCCTGTCCTATAGTCTCTCCTATATATCATATTTCTTCTCTACTATATCCACTATAACCTTCATTGTGTATTATTGTGTATTGGACAAAATAAATAAATAAATAAATAAATAAATAAATAAATAAATAAATAAATAAAATGTCCTTTGTTATGATCATAAAATAAATTTGGCACTCATTCCACATTGGATTTTCCGTATTGAGGTTGGGGGAAATAGTGTGATGACTAAACAGACTGTCCCAAATTATTAAACTTCTTTTTCAAAAGGAAATGCAAGTTCCCAGCATTAAAATTTCCAGAGGTCATCACGCAAGTTGGATTGGGTGGCGTAGAAGTCAAATGAATGAATGAATGAATGAATGAATGAATGAATGAATGCAGTGCAAAAAGCCATCCTTGCAAAGAGTGGCTGAGAAGTGAGGGGTGGGGCTTAATCCCACCACTGGGTGGGCCGGATAGAGTGTGTGGGCAGGCCATACATGTCCGGCGGGCTGGAGTTTAAGGATCCTTGATCTATTGTTTGTAGCCCCTCCATCCACCCTTTCATCCCTGGGCTTGGTGCCTGGTGCCAAGCAAAACAAGACAAGGCACCAAGGACCCATCAGACCTGATTTGGTCCAGCTGCTTCTTTGAAGCAGAAGACAAGAAGGAGGAGAATGGGATCTGGATTTCATCGCAGCCTGTAGCATTGGGCCCTGTCCATCAAGACACTCCCCAGTTAAACCAATGAGGTTGGGAGGAACATCAATGTCAATGAAGGCCGTTGTTCCCAGGGCCACGCAGAGAGGAGACTTCATCCCAGCTATGGTAGTTTCAAAAACCAGAGAGGCAGAGACATTTCATTCAAACTAGTACAGGGAATGATTTAAATGGAATCTGGTGAGGTCGTGGGGCTCCGGGTTTCCTGGCCTGCTATGTTTTCTGCAATTTTGGCCACAAAAGACACGAAGGTGACAGGGGTGGGAAATCCATCGGAACGACAGCTGTGGGGTTGTGTTTTTTTCAAGTCATGCAATGTTGAAGGTTGTCCTTTCGAAGTTGTCCTTGAGAAGTCTGCTCTTACAGGAGACCAGAAACCACCTCCAGTTTCCCTGCCCCAAGCAGAAACCTTGGAGGCCAACTTTTGGAAATGCAGATTTGGTCATTCCGTTCAAGAGAGGGTATTTTGCAACTCCTGGGCAGAATGGCAGGACTAGAAAGCAGCCAAGATCCAAGACAGGATGAAAGCCGTTAGCCACAATAGGCAATTAGCCCAACACCCTTTCATTTTTATTCTATTTCATTTCATTTCATTTAGAAACATAGAAGATTGACGGCAGAAAAAGACCCTGTGGTTCATCTAGTAGTCTGCCCTTATTATATTTTCTGTATTTTATCTGAGGAGGGATATATGTTTGTCCCAGGCATGGTTAAATTCAGTCACTGTGTGTTGTGGTTCAGCCTGAGTCAGATGAAAGACCAGCTGCGTCTCTGCTGGCTCCATGCCCGGGGGAGGGTGAGGGTGAAGTGGAAAGTGACGAGGAGGAACGGCCTGGGAGCCCTGGGGGGGGGGGCTCTCTCAAGCCAGTAGCTTGGAGTCTCTAGAGTCATTAGATGACGAAGCACAAGCCATCATTAGTATGCGACAGAGACGTGTAGATCAAAGGAGGGATCAATTGAAGAAATATTATCACCGGTGAATGAGGAACAGCAGGGGTGGGGGGTCCTCATTAGCAGGGAAGGGTTTATAAGGCAAGCAAACTCTTTCAACAGTGTGGAGTGTTATCAGAGTGGAATTGCTGTATCTGCCTTCTCTCTCAGTGTTTTGTTCCTGGCTGGTGGCCCAGCAGTCTTGAAGACCCGTGGGAGGTTTGTGCCTGTCAGCAACAGCCTCGTTTATCATCAAGGATCCTGTGTTTTTGTATGGACAATTGCCTTTGTGTATCTGTTTGGAGTTCCAGTGTTTTCCTGACTTGTAAGGACATTTTCTGTTGGTTATTTTTCTCTTTCTCATTATAAAACTGTGTTTGGATTCAACCGGTGTGTCTGGCTTATCATTTTGGGTTGGTCATAACTTCCGGAGTGCCCAGACAGAACACTGTGGACTTGCCAACCGCGTCTGTAGGAAGTTTGTTCCAAACATCTACTATTTCAGTAAAATAATATTTTCTCACATTGCTTCTGATCTTTCTCCCAACTAACCTCAGATGGTGCCCCCTTGTTCTTGTGTTCACTTTCCTATTAAAAACACTTCCCTCCAAACTTTATTTAACTCTTTAACACATTTAAATGTTTCTGTCATTTTATTTTATTGTATTTGTTTGTTAAACATGTATAGGATAGTAGTAGTTTGTATAAACATAACGTAAGTTTAAAAAGTAACGATAAAAGAGGACAATAGGACAGTAGAACAGGATAGTAGTGGTGAGCTTATAACATCTTATAACACTGATAACTTATAACACTAGCTCATAACATCGCAGCATTCTGCAATCTTGTGATTACAATTTACATTCTTCACTATATACTTTCTTCACTGTAGTCATTGGGGAAATTAGCAGGAGGTTGTAAATGCTGATCACGTGATCATGGGACACTGTGTCAGTCTCAAGACCAGAGGGGCAACAATGAGATTCAATCGTCCAATCCTTTATTACCTAATGTCAGAATCTTGCCAAACTAAAGCTATAACTTTTAAAGCTATCCCCAGTGAATATAGGAAATGGTTATTCTGAATTTTCTTCCCCATGCTCAGGATAGGGAAGGGGAGGATAAGGAAGGGAAGGGAAGGGAAAAGGGAAGGGAAAAGGGAAGGGAAAAGGGAAGGGAAGGGGAAGGGAGGGGAAGGGAAGGGAGATTTCCAATGCTCCCTGTCTGATTCCCACAAGGAAACTGAATGGGGAAGACCAGCCAGAAGTTGAAAGTCACTCCTGCTTCCACTGCTTTTTGGCTTACTCATTCTGTTCTTTTTTCCTTTGGACATTCTGTTTCTCTGTTTAAATAAAGAACTATATCTGAAATGATGAGCCAATGTGTTATCCAGTAGTACAGTGGTCGCTGTAAATGTAAGGGCCATCTGCCCTAGGTGAGAATGATCCTCTTTCAGAGGTACAGTATGTGCAAATTACTTTCAGGAGGAAAATATCCCCCTGGGCTTCTAAGAAGCAAATGCTCACTTAATCCTTAATGCCATTCCACTAGCTTTATACACCAGGTTTAGTGAATGCAAGAGAAAGCATGTCTCTCCAATTATTTCCCTAAGTTGCACCATTGATTCAAAACGCATGGAAAATCCCTTTTGGTTTTTCCTCCAAAATGGAACTGCTCTTAAAAGAATAATGGCCATGTGATAGGAAAAACAAGAGAGTTAGAAATGGAAGACAGGGATCGCCAGCTTCTTGAAATAATGCCATAAGTACAATGGTGATGGTGTCATACAGGAGGAAAAAGCTGTAGGTCATGAAAGCTTCTGCCCTTTTAAAAAAAATAATTGGTTGGGAAGGTGTTGCTGAATTCCTGATTTACGTGTGTGTCAATGTATGAGCAGAGTAATCCTTGTTTACCAAGATTGTACACAAACAGAAATGTTTAGATTGAGATCAGTTGTGAATAACTACTCAGCCACACACAGATATCCTAACTTGAATTAAAATTGACTTTGAGAAAAAAACATATGCAGATAAACAGTCTAATGTCATACACATAATATTTTTATTTTATTTATTTATTCTTTGTCCAATATACAATACATATGAAAGAGAATAGACATTAAGTAATATATATAATGATAGAAAGTAAGAAAGAAGAGAAGTAGGAGGAAAGGAGAGAAAATGTATGATATATGAGATAAGGAAAGAAGATTGGACAGGGGACGATAGGCACATCAGTGCACTTATGTACGCCCCTTACTGGCCTCTTAGGAACCTGGAGAGGTCAATCGTGGAGAGTCTTAGAGAGAAATGTTGGGGGCTAGGGGCTGACACCACTGAGTGACAATGAGTTCCACGCTTCGACAATAAGTCAGAATAACAATCCAAATGTTACCAAGTACGTAGTCTTTCTTACCAGTTTTTTTTTGTCATAGTCAGCAAACAAAGATCTCAAGCCTAAACACATTTTAACTATAATATATGACTACAATACAGAGAGATTGCAGAGAAAATGCAGAGCACAAGGAGGCACAATCTGAGGTTAGTTGGGGGAAAGATCAGAAGCAACGTGAGAAAATATTATTTTACTGAAGGAGTAGTAGATGTTTGGAACAAACTTCCAGCAGACATGGTTGGTAAATCCACAGTGACTGAATTTAAACAACACTGGGATAAACATATATCCATCCTAACATAAAATACAGGAAATAGTGTAAGGGCAGACTAGATGGACCACAAGGTCTTTTTCTACCATCAATCTTCTATGTTTCTCTTAACAGCGAGTAGCTTACACAAAGAGAAACAGAGAGGGTGACTCAGAGAAATAAGCTATAAACTCTAGCTCCCTCTTGTGGCAGTCTGAAACATCTGCAGCCAATATATTGCCAACCCAACAGTTATGGACAGAGTCCTAACAGTGTGATGGTGAGGAACTGTCTAATAAATTCTAACCTGAAGGTATCGAGGCGTAGCTAGAGAACTTTGTGCAAGATGTCATTTCAGTCTTGATCTACCTACTCTTTGCCCAGCATGAATTGGTTCCCTCCTGCTAACATTCTTCTTGGCTTCCCGCTTTTTCCAGTTCAGCTCCCATGTTGGCATCCTCCCAATCTTTGGTTGCAATTACCTTCCCAAGGCCTTGCAGAAATCAGGCTCTCACTCATGCTGGCTGGGGAATTCTGGGAGTTGAAGTCCACACATCTCAAAGCTGCCAAGGTTGAGGTTCGGGGAGAGGCGGCTCTGGATCTCGGCCGATACCAATCCATCATAGACAACATTGCTTTCCAAATTAAGCGTGGAAGGTCAACCACGCAGAACATAAGTACAGTTAACGTGCATGACATAATCCCCAAAATTGACAGTCGTTGTTTTAGTTTTGACCAAACAGCTGGATTTTGTATATTATAGACAGTCATGGGAAAGCCATCGATAGGACAGTTGCTGGGATGGATATGTTGAAATGCATCTTTCTCCCAATGGCATCCCACCCCTCTGTCATGCTGGCTAGGGAATATTGGCCTGGATAATGGGGACTGCGTGCAGGAGATGTTTCCATATGCCAAGAGAGGAAAGACTCATTGAAAACCCAAACTTTGACGGATAAAGTTTGCATTGAAATTAACCTGGGAAAAAGCCTTGGCAGGTTTCACTGTTGAACTAAGCCAAGATATATTTTAGATAAGGTTGGTTAAACAAATCTCAGTGGCTGAATTCATGCATCACTCTAAGCCAGTGGTTTTCAACTTTGGCAACTTTTAGATTGATGGAGAATTTTGTTTGCTGGAAGTCCTCTGATCTTAAAGTTGCCAAGGTTGAGAAATACTGTCCTGAGATATAAAAAGTGGTTTAGAATCCACAGGGGAGGTGGAATTCAACAGGTTCTGACTAGTTCTGCAGAACCAGTAATTATGAGTAGTTCGGAGAACTGGTAAATATCACCTCTGACTGGCCCTACTCCCATCTATTCTCTGCCTCCCGAGTCCTAGCTGATTGGGAGGAAATGGGGATTTTGCAGTATCCTTCCCCTGGAATGAGGAGGGAATGGAGATTTTACAATATCTTTCCCCTGCCACGCCCACCAAGCCACGCCCACCAAGCCACGCCTACCAAGCGACACCATGATCACTGTTCTGCCGGCATGTTTCAACTGCCCGTAATTAGAGGTTAATTAGTCCAGGAAGACAAACACCACACGATAAAAGGAAACCCCAAAAGTTTTTATAAACAGAAAAACAGAAACAGCTCTCTTTTTAAATGTCAAAGGGATTTTCTGGTAGACACAAGGCACAGGTTAAATGCAGTCCAAGTGCTCACCCAATAACTGGGGAATTGAGTCCAATTCTAAAGTCCAGAAAGTCCACACACAATCTTGAACAGCAAAAACCATGATCTTGACGAAACAATGAATCAGATAAACTGCCATGAGGCTAAAACACCAGGCTGCACTTTTATCTGTAGCAATAATTACAGCAGCCCCACTCAACCACAGGTGGCCTCATTTTCTCTTGTAATAATCCTTCAGTTGTTGTCTCCTATGCATCACTCTACGCATGTGTGGATGTGTCATTAATTGTTGTTCAGAATCCAGGGATGATACAGATGATTGATCTCCTCCTTGGCTGTCTGCCAAAGTCCCCTCTTCCCTGTCACTCACGCTTCCTCGGTCAGAGGAGGCTTTGTCGGCAGATTCCATCGGGAGCAAAACAGGCCTGCGGCATGTGGATGTTTCCCCCACATCCACCTGCACATTGGGGCAGGAGCTGGGCCAGAGCTAACCACAACAATCACCAAGCAACACCCACAGAACCGGTAGTAAAAAAAAATTAAATCCCACCACCGATCCACAGAGATAGACATTCATTCATTCATTCATTCATTCATTCATTCATTCATTCGTTTGTTCATTCATTCATTCATATGACTTCTATGCCACCCAATCCTGTAGGACTCAGGGCGGCTAAATATAAAATGTATAAAATTTATATTTTAACATGTGTGCAGCAGCATCCAAAGAGGGTATTAAAACCCGCAAGTTGGCAGACACATTGCCATAATACCATCTCTGCCATCTTGAATTGTGGGCGTAGCTGAACACATAATTTTGATCAGTTGCTATGGATGAGTGCAATGCATAAGCCAGGCTGATATATTGTTTCTTAAGATTTGTGGAATCTGTGAGGGCTTAGCTAAAACTCTCTGAGCTCACCTGTGCTGCTAAATAGGGAGACCAAACATCTCTCAGAGGGGCTTACCAGAATCAGCTGAATACAGCTAACCCCTTACTTACAGCCATTCCATTAGTGACCATGTGAAGTTATAATGGCATTGAAAAAATGACTTAGAAAAAATGTCCCCCAACACATCACCAGAATGTTGGAAATGTAAACAAAATCAGGGAACATACTACCACATGTGGTGGTCAGGTCAAAAAGCAAAGCAATGCTGGAACAGGTTAAGAAAATGGATTGAAGAGATAACAAACCAACAAACAGATATGAAACTGGAATTATTTTTTATTAGGAATGCCTACAGAGAACCAGGACAAAAAGCCCCATGTCCATTCCCTCCCCACTCCTGGGGGAAGGATACTGCAAAATCCCCATTCCCACCCTACTCTGGGGCCAGCCAGAGGTTGCATTTTCCAGTTCTCCGAACTACTCAAAATTTCCACTACCACTTCTCCAGAACCTTTATTTATTCATTTATTTTTGTCAATAAAGTATTGGTAGTATACAAAGATATAACACTGTTTATGTTGTGGTTGGCCCTGGGCCAGTTCCTGCTCCAAGGACTGTGGATGTTGGTTTGGGAGAATCCTCACGTTATCAGAGACCGGTTTGGCTGCCAACAGCTTCGGACAGTGAGGATTCTGTGTCAAGGGCAGATTCTGGGAGTGAAGCAGGATCTGATGATGAGGTAGTTACAGGCAGCCCATTAGCTAATTACCCCATTAGTGAATCATCATTGGATTCAGAGGAAGAGGGATTCATAGATGCTCACAAGCACAGGTTTATGACGAGAAGGGAACAACTGTGCAAGTAGTATAGAAAATAAGGGAGAACACCTGTAGCTGGCGCAATTAGGCTAATGGGACTGCTGGTAAATTGCCAGCATCGCTGAGAGATTATCCGTTCGGTGAGAGACGAATGCTGTTTGATTTTTGACTGCTCCAGGATTTACCAGGACTTTTTGAATATTTCACAGTTAAGTACAGATTGAGAACTCTTTTTTTAAATTATTATTATATTTTTATTTATTTTATATGACTTACAAACATTTAGACATCAAACAATACAACATTAAACATTTACACTTGATATATTTACAAAATTTATTTTTTTTAACAATTCTATTTACTATACCTTTTTCTTAATTTCCACCCAGTTGTAAATTTTTCCCCACACTTTGTAATAGTCCTTATTTTGTTGGTTTTGAATTTCATATGTTAATTTGCTAAATTTGGCGCAGTCTAATATTTTTTTAATTACCGTTTCTTTGTTTGGAATCTTATCTTGTTTCCAGACTTGTGCATATCCTAATCTTGCAGCAGTAAGTAAGTGATTTATTAAGTAGTAATTTTCTTTGCTATGTTTGCCTCTAATTATGCCTAATAAATACATTTCTGGTTTTATTTCAATTTTATAGCCCAATATTTCTTCCATCCATGCCCTAATTTGAATCCAATTTTTTTTTGCTTCGTTACATTGCCACCATATGTGGTAGTATGTTCCCACTTCTTTTTTACACTTCCAACATTTGTTACTAATGTTTAATCTTCCCCTTTTTCCTTCTCATGTCTTCCTTCTCTTGCTTGGGGTCAGGAGGAGGACTGGTTACAGTCCGTCTGGAGTCACCTCTCAGCAACTTAAAATCAACTGAGCAAATTCCGGTACTTGATTGTTCTCTGTTTTAAACCTCCCGATCCCAGCCTTCCACCGCCTTCATCTCCTCCTTGGGGTGAAGAAAAACCTTGCAAAATTGCTCATTCCCATCTAGACCATTGGCCTCTGCATATTTTCAATTTTACATGACGGGTGTGCTCATTAAAATCTCCGAAATCCAAATATTTTGGCGAGCTTAATCAGTTTGATTTAGAGGTCACTGGAGTAAGAATTCTCCGCAGCTTGAGAGGTTTTGAAGTAGGAGTATCCTTGTCTGGACAAAAGTTGCTCTGTGAACATTTTGAAAATGATCCAAGATATTAATATATAAATATATTAGAAACTTCATTTTTGCCATTTCCAAGGACAAAAGAGTTGGCGTCTTATACCCTTCTCTACTGACCTCCTGCCTTACCTTTACCACGAGTGGAGAGAGCCATGTTTGGGCTTCCTTTGGGCATAGAATTTCATGGGACACGGTTAGATGTTCACAATCTCTCTTAGCCTCCCTCACAAGGTTGCTACTCTGAACAGAGCATCAAAGGAGATCCTTATTTTCATTGTATTTATTTATCTGTGGGTACATCTGCCTCAATCACTTGTGGCTTCAGGCCCTTAGAGTAGGATTACAGGAAACAAGAAGGAAGGAAAGAAGGAAGGGAGGTAGGGAAGGAGGAAATATAAGTTATGTATTAAAGAAGGGTAACCAAAAGTTTTCCCACACATGCACTGCCCTTAACTTTCAGAGTGAAGGAATACTATAAATGTAATCAATCAACCAACAAATAAAGAGAAAATATCATTTTGCAGCATTCCTAGGTACACTACTAATGAAATGGAAAAGTTGATTCTACAGTTTCTTCCTTCTTTCCTTTTCTTTCCCCTTTTTTCCTTTTTCTGCTTTCTTTCCCCTTCCTTTCCCTTTCCTTCCCTTCCCTTCCATTTCCTTCTTCCCTTCCCTTCCCTTCCTTTCCTTTCCTTCCCTTCTCATCCCTTCCCTTCCCCTACTTTTCCTCCTCCTCTCCTCTTCTCCTTCCCCCCTTCTTTGTGTCCTTATAAGTATAGACTGATGACACACTCTCCTTCCATTTGTCCTCCCAACAGTATCTCAATGAGGAAGTTTGGGTGAGAAGCGATAGGGAATTGCTGAGAGTCACCCAGGAAGCTTCTAAGCCAATCTGATGCAATGACTTCACCCATCACATTCTAGACGCCCACTGAGCCCTGGAGGGTCTTGTAGATGAGCCCTTGGTCACGGATGCTGTTCAGCTGAGCAAATGGTTTTCCTCTGAAATCTTGACTTTTCAACCATGCAATGGGCCTCGGACAGCCACAATGAGAGTGTGGATGTATGGATCTTATTTGAGTGGGTGTGTCAACCCCCCCCCCCAAGATATAATTTGAATAAACAGAGTTTCTCCATTTCTCAATGCAGAATACACTGTCAATTTAATTTTGATGTCCATCCAGTGTTGTCCGTGGGTAGAACTTTTTTTAGATTGTTAGAAGGCGGCCTTTATTATTATTATTATTATTATTATTATTTATTGGGTTTGTATGCCGCCCCTCTCCGCAGACTCGGGGCGGCTAACAATGATAAAAAACAACATGTAACAATCCAATTTAATAAGACAACTAGAAACCCTTATTATAAAAACCAAACATACACACAAACATAACATACATAACTTGTAATGGCCTAGGGGAAGGGATATCCTAACTCCCCCATGCCTGGCGACAAAGGTGGGTCTTGGGTAATTTGCAAAAGACAAGGAGGGTGGGGGCCATTCTAATCTCTGGGGGGAGTTGATTACAGAGGGCTGGGGCCGCTACAGAGAAGGCTCTTCCCCTGGGGCCCGCCAAACGACATTGTTTGGTCGACGGGACCCAGAGAAGGCCAACTCTGTGGGACCTTATCGGCCGCTGGGATTCGTGCGGTAGCAGGCGGTTCCGGAGGTACTCTGGTCCAATGCCATGCAGGGCTTTAAAGGTCATAACCAACACTTTGAATTGTGACCGGAAACCGATCGGCAGCCAGTGCAGGCCGCGGAGTGTTGCAGTAACGTGGGTGAATCTAGGAAGCCCCATGATGGCTCTCGCAGCTGCATTCTGCACGATCTGAAGTTTCCGAACACTTTTCAAAGGTAGCCCCATATAAAAAGCGTTGCAGTAATCGAACCTCGAGGTGATGAGGGCACGAGTGACTGTGAGCAATGACTCCCTGTCCAAATAGGGCCGCAACTGGTGCACCAGGCGGACCTGGGCAAACGCCCTCCTCGCCACAGCCGAAAGATGATGTTCCAATGTCAGCTGTGGATCGAGGAGGACACCCAAGTTGCAAACTCTCTCTGAGGGGGTCAATAGTTCTCCCCCCAGGGTAATGGACGGACAGATGGAATTGTCCTTCTTGGGAGGCAAGACCCACAGCCACTCCGTCTTGTCTGGGTTGAGTTTGAGTTTGTTGACACCCATCCAGGTCCCAACAGCCTCCAGGCACCGGCACATCACTTCCACTGCTCCGTTGACTGGACATGCTGTAAACATTGACTTTTCTTGGCTGAACTCTCCCCATTTCACCCCTGTTTTGTTTCATCCATTGAGGGGAAACTTTCTCATTATTCCAGATGTTCTTCATGTTCAGCTTTTATACTCCAGTTTCCTATAATTAGTATGATAGCCCTTGTTCTAATCTGCATCTCCAGTGTGTTGTAGCAGGTCCCCACAGAATTATTCATCTTTCAATTTTATTTTTAAATCTAAGTAGACTTGAATCTTTCTATTCTTCATTGGGCTTTTCTGGGATTGGAATCAAGATTCTTCCATAATTTGGAATGTTGAATCCAAATACGTATTTGTGTTCATAATGAAGTCTTCCCACTTTCTTTGATAGTTTTTTCATCTACCATAAAAACACGGAACTCCTCTGAAATGACTCCTTCCTTCCCGTTTCAGTTGGCTGATTCCTAGACCAGAGTTTCCCAACCTTGGCAAATTGAAGAGATTTGGACTTCAACTCCCAGAATTCCCCAGCCAGCGAATGCTGGCTGGGGAATTCTGGGAGTTGAAGTCCAGACACCTTCAAGTTGCCAAGGTTGGGAAACACTGTCCTAGACAATCTGATTTCTGTCTTCACATTTCTCTCCTATCACACCAATTTGGCCAATGTTCACTGCTCAAAGATTTCAGGTGCCAAGGATGCACCTCTTGCAAGGTCAAACTGTCCTCCTGCGTTCACATCACAAGCACTACTTCTATTTCTGTTTTTTCCCTCACCATCTCATTGCATACTGTACTCCAGTGATTTATTTTATTTATTTATTAGTCAAACAAGTATAGTATTTATTTTTTAAATTTTTATTTATTTATTTATTTGTCCAATACACAAAACACATCGAGGGGAATGGGCATGAAGTATTACATACAAGGAAAAGATACGAAAATGGGGGAGAAGATATATGAAAGGGAGGAAAGATATATGACATATGGGATAAGGGGAGACAAATTGGACAGGGGACGAAAGGCAGGCTAGTGCACTTATGTACGCCCCTTACTGACCTCTTAGGAACCTGGCGGGGTCAATCATGGATAGTCTAAGGGTGAAATGTTAGGGGTTAGGGGTTGACACTACTGAGTCAGGTAATGAGTTCCACGCTTCGACAACTCGATTGTTAAAGTCATATTTTTTTACAGTCAAGCTTGGAGCAATTAATATTGAGTTTGAATTTGTTGCATGCTCTTGTGTTGTTGCGGTTGAAGCTGAAGTAGTCATTGACAGGCAGGATGTTGCAGCATATGATTTTGTGGGCAATACTTAGATCGTGTTTTAGGCGTCGTAGTTCTAAGCTTTCTAGGCCTAGGATTGAAAGTCTGTTTTTGTAGGGCATTCTGTTTTGAGTGGAGGAGTGAAGGGCTCTTCTGGTGAAGTATCTTTGGACATTTTCTAGGGTGTTGATGTCCGAGATGTGGTGTGGGTTCCAGACAGATGAACTGTATTCAAGGATGGGTCTGGCAAATGTTTTGTAGGCTCTGGTGAGTAGTGTGAGATTGCTGGAGCAGAAGCTGCGTAGGATCAGGTTAACAATTCTGGAAGCCTTTTTGGCGATGTTGTTGCAGTGGGCTTTGGCACTTAGATCGTTTGATATTAGTATTCCAAGGTCTTTAACTGAGTGGGGGTTGGCTGTGATATTTTGTTTATTCAGTTTTATAGTACATTATTCAGTATTATAGTACATATTAACATAAATAATATAACATAAGTAGAACGTAGTAATAGAAAGGATAATAAGAAAGTAGGACAGGGACATTAGGCACATAGGTGCACTTATGCACGCCCCTTACAGACTTCTTAGAAAAGGGGAGAGGTCAATTGTAGATAATGTAAGGTTGAAGATTTTGGGGTTGGGGGAAGCAACAACAGAGTCAGGTAATGAGTTCCAGGCGGTGACTACTCTATTGCTGAAATTGTATTTTCTGCAATCAAGTTTGGAGCGATTTACATTCAGTTTGTATCTATTATATGCTCTTGTGTTGTTGTTGTTGTTGTTAAAGGTGAAGTAGTCACTGACAGGGAGTACATTATGATGTATGATTTTATGAACAACAGTTAAATCAGTTCGGAGACGACGTAGTTGTAAATTTTCTAGATTTAGTACTTGAAGTCTGGAGGAGTAGGGTAATTTGTTACGTGAGTAGGAGTGGAGGACTCTTTTTGTGAAGTATTTCTGGACTCCTTCAATTGTATTAATATCTGATATGCAGTGTGTATTTCATACAGGTGAGCTATATTCTAGAATAGGTCTGACGAATGTTTTGTATGCTCTGGTTAATAAATCAGTGTTTCTAGAGAAGAAGCTACGTAAGATTAGGTTTACAATTCTTAAAGCCTTTTTGGCAATGCTGTTACAGTGGGCTCTAGTACCTAGGTCATTGGAAATGAGTACTCCAAGGTCTTTGACTGAGTGAGGGTCCACTGTTAGTTCAGTTTTACTGAATGGGGAACCTCTTTTTCCTCGGGTGCCGAAAGAGCATGGGTGTGCGCTATTGCACATGTGTGTTTTCCCACAACCATAATTCAATGCCTGGGGAGGGCGAAAACAGTTTCCCCCGCCTCCCGGAGGCCCTCTGAAGGCAAGAAACAGCCTGTTTCCCAACTTCTGGTGGGCCCAGTAGGCTCGCGTTTTGCCCTCCCCAGATCCCAAAGGTTTCCCCGGAGCCAGGAGAGGGTAACAATGCCCCCCATCCCCCTGGAGGCTCTCTGGAAGCCACAAACACCCTCCCAGAGCCTCTGTGTGAGCCAAAAATCAGCTGGCCGGCACAGACATGCACATTGGTGCTGAGCTAGGGCAATGGCTCACGTGCCAGCAGATATGGCTCCACGTGCCACCTGTAGCACCTGTGCCATAGGTTCGCCATCACTGCCCTATACTCCTTTTATCTTCAGGTATCATCTTGACAGAGACCTGTTTGCAAAATCCCATGAATTTTCTATACTGCCGGGGGCGGGATTTTATTTCCTTCTGTGATCCATCATCCCAACCGTGGAACCTATAGAAACATTGGGATGTGCAAGCAGTGTACCTACTGCCATACATAGTACATTTGCATAACCATTGTTGATTGGCCAATATAGCAGTGCCAGATTTGAATGCCTGTCACTGATTCGCCGAGCTGCAGGGAAACCCTTAAAAGCAGCATCAGTTAAAAAAAAAGCAAACTCCATGTTTGCTATGATTAGGAAGGGAATCGAAAATAAGTCTGTAAGGGTTGTGTTGTATTGCCTCTGTACAAATCAATGGTGAAACCACACTTGGAGTACTGTGTATAGTTCTGATCACCCCACCTCAAGAAGGATATAATAGAACTGGAAAAGGTGCAAAAAAGGGTAACAATTATGATCAAGGAAATGGAGCACCTCCCTTATGAAACCAGGTTGCAAACGCCTTGGTCTCTTCAGCCTTGAAAGACGGCGTTTAAGGGGTGACTTGATTGAAGTGTATAAAATCATGCAAGGAATAGAAAAGGTGGATAGAGAAAAATTATTTTCTCTATCACACAATACTAGGATGAGGGGGCACTCCCTAAAGTTCATAGGCAAGAAAGTGAGGACAAATAAAGGGAAATATTTCTTCACCCAGAGGGTCACTGGTTTATGGAATTCACTTCTAGAAGTGGTCGTAACAGCCTGGATGGCTTCAAGGCAGGATTAGACAGATTCATGGATGCCAAGTGTATCGGTGGTTATTGAAGTGGATGTCCATGTGCCACCTCTATGTTGGCTGAGGCAGGCAGGATTCCCTTGGGTACCATTTGTTGGGGGGTCAAGAGAAAGGGAGGGTTTTGCCTTCTCTTTCTGTTCAAGATCCCCATGTACAATTGGTGGACCACTGTGTGACACATAATGCTGGAGTTGATATATAGAGCGCTGGTGAGACCACATTTGGAATACTGTGTTCAGTTCTGGAGACCTCACCTACAAAAAGATATTGACAAAATTGAACGGGTCCAAAGACGGGCTACAAGAATCGTGGAAGGTCTTAAGCATAAAACGTATCAGGAAAGACTTAATGAACTCAATCTGTATAGACTGGAGGACAGAAGGAAAAGGGGGGACATGATCGAAACATTTAAATATGTCAAAGGGTTAAATAATGTCCAGGAGGGAAGTGTTTTTAATAGGAAAGTGAACACAAGAACAAGGGGACACAATCTGAAGTTAGTTGGGGGAAAGATCAAAAGCAACATGAGAAAATATTATTTGACAGAAAGAGTAGTAGATGCTTGGAACAAACTTCCAGCAGACGTGTTTAGTAAATCCACAGTAACTTACTTTAAACAGGCCTGGGATAAACATATATCCACCCTAAGATAAAATACAGAAAATAGTATAAGGGCGGACTAGATGGACCATGAGGTCTTTTTCTGCCGTCAGTCTTCTATGTTTCTATGATGGGCTTTGGCCTGATTCAGCATGGCTCTTCTTATGCTCTTAATTATTTGAAGTTACAAAAGACCCTCCAAAAGCTACTTACATCCCAGTTTTTAAGTTCCAATGTCCCCTCTGCAAGGGTGATATAAGGCACTGACCCATATTTATGGCCACTTGCAGCGCCCGCGTCACATGACAGCAATTTACACCAGCATTGCTGGAGACCAGTTCTTAGTTCTGTTTTCCAGCAAAACCAGCCCATCACATTGAACCGATCTAAATGCAGTTCATAAAATCATCTGCCACATTGTCCTACCTGTCAATGACAGCTTCAATCACAACAATACACGAGCACACAATAGATATAAACTTAATATAAACCTCTGCAAACTAGACTGCAGAAAATACGACTTCAGCAACAGAGTGATCAATGCCTGGAATTCACTACCCGACTCTGTGGTTTCTTCCCCAAGCCCCCAAAACTTTAACCTTAGATTGTCCACTGTCGACCTCGTCCCATTCCTAAGAGATCTGTAACAGGCATGCATAAGCACACCACTGTGTCCATGGCCTCTGTCTTACTGTCCTATTGTCCCCATTTATACTTACTTACTGTTATCTTGGATATGTTTGACAACTAAATAAATAAAATAAAATAAATATATGACAAACAATGAATTTGCTTAACAACTACGTGATTTGCTTAATAACCACCATGAAAAAGACTGTAAAATTGTATCCAGTCTTCTGTGTCTCTTTTTATAATTGTCAACCTCACAGTCATAATTCGAGAACTCAGTGTATGATTAAGAAAAAAGTCAATCAAATTGCTGTGATCGTGTAATAATAATAATAATAATAATAATAATAATAATAATAATAATATATTAGATTTGTATGCCGCCCCTCTCCAAAGACTCGGGGCGGCTCGCAACAATGATAAAAACAATATTATACTAGCACAAGTCTAATATTGAAAGAAATAACTAAAACCCTATCATATTAAAACCAAACAACACAAAAATACCAAACATCAATTATAAGGAGCCTGGGGGAAAGATGTCTCAAATCCCCCATGCCTGGCGGTATAGGTGGGTCTTGAGTAGTTTACGAAAGACAAGGAGGGTGGGAGCAGTTCTAATCTCCAGGGGGAGTTGATTCGAGAGTGCTGGGGCCGCCACAGAGAAGGCTCTTCCCCTGGGGCCCACCAGACAACACTGTTTAGTCAACGGGACCCGGAGAAGGCCAACTCTGTGTAATGACCTTCTATCCTTTTTTATTGGGTGTCACACATAATGATGAGAACAAAGATAGCTTTTGAACCCAGCTTCCCCCAGATCATCAATGACAGAGGTACCACACTGATTATTTTTCTCACTCAAAGCAAACTGAGTCCTATCTCCATTTCGTGTCATTTTCATATCTAAAACTGACTGCTTTAAGGTCAACTACAGCACAACACGTATGAAAGTTGCACTCAATGGAAAGTTGGATAAAATTTTCCTCATCAGTTTGAGTGTCAATTATTTGTAGCTAAGTTATTATTTTGAATGCTGAGCCAATGTTCTGGTTTGAATAGCTGGCTTATTCTTGATTTTTTTTTAAAATGGTTTTCTATAACTGTCAGCCTGATTTGTGAGATAGTTTTACTGTTGTTTGTAAAGTTTTTAAAAATTGCAACGTTGCATCGTTTGCTTTATACAAGCCATTATGGGAGGGAATTTTGAAAGGTTGGAGGAAAATATTGAAAACAAAACCAAGCAGTTATTTGGGGTTCATCTGAATCTTCTTCTAATCTAGTAACTGGACTGTTGCTGACCATATCAATGGCCAAAAGAATGTAAGAAAAAAAACAGGCTGCCCTTGAATTGAACTCAAATCTCCGTGAGTCCATGGACACGTCCATGCAGTAGTGTTGGCAGCAGGACAAAAATGGCTGAGGATTGAACTCTGAGATGTTTTTTCCAACGCCCTAATTTACTCCCTAACTCTGGAGCATCCTGATGGTTTCACATTAAAGCGCTAACTAGAACTCAACTATGTTTACTTCTAAACTCAAACCAGGCTCAAGCAATTTCACATCACAATGATGCATGGTAAACCTCAAGACACAACCATAATGCATCCTGCCCATTATGGTTGTATGTTGTGAATGCAATTTGATGACTTTTTTCCCCTGGTGGTGGTTGTTAAGTGAGCACCCTTCATGGCACCGGAGCAGGGTATCTACGAGACCGTCTTCTGCCGCACGAATCCCAGCGACCGGTTAGGTCCCACAAAGTGGGCCTTCTCCGGGTCCCGTCAACAAAACAATGTCGTTTGGCGGGGCCCAGGGGAAAAGCCTTCTCTGTGGCGGCCCCGGCCCTCTGGAACCAACTCCCCCCGGAGATTAGAATTGCCCCCACCCTCCTCGCCTTTCGTAAGCTCCTTAAAACCCACCTCTGCCGTCAGGCGTGAGGGAACTGAGATATTCTTTCCCCCTAGGCCTTTACAATTCATGCATGGTATGTTTGTATGTATGGATATTTGGTTTTACAATAAGGTTTTTTTAGTTGTTTTAGTATTGGATTTACATGCTGGTTTTTTATTACTGTTGTTAGCCGCCCCGAGTCTACGGAGAGGGGTGGCATACAAATCCAATAAGTAAGTAAGTAAGTAAGTAAGTAAGTAAGTAAGTAAGTAAGTAAGTAAGTAAGTAAGTAAGTAAGTAAGTAAGTAAGTAAAGAAAGAAAGAAAGAAAGAAACAAACAAACAAACAAACAAACAAACAAACAAACAAACAAACAATGGTCTTTAAAGTAAATCAGCGGTTCGCTATGGCCACACTTTTGCCCAGAACCAGAAAGACAGCCAGGTGCTTGAAATTGGATCACTGCAGAGTGGGGACCAGGCCATTTAAACGTGGAATCCAGATTGTAAGTTCCCTTGAACTGGGTCAGTCAGAACTCTGAATGGTCGCTAAGCAACCAGTTGTAATTGAGAATTATTATCAAGGTCTGACATGCATCATTGTGATGTGAAATTGCTTGAGCCTGTATTATCAGCTTGCAAATAACCTTTCTTGTTAGGCAGTGATGAAGCATTATTATTATTTATTAGACTTGTATGCCGCCCTTCTCCGAAGACTCGGGGCGGCATACAAGTCTAATAAATAATAATAATATTTATTATTATTATCATGTCATCCAATGATTGCTATTTTCTATTAGTTGTGAGTCAGGGGGTGGGTTCCACTTACCTTCGCCTCCGGTTCGCATTGCGACATTTCGTGCACGTCCCCTTGAGTGATTTCACTTTTGCGCATGCTCAGAAGGTAGATTCAGCCCAAAACATAGATGTAGAGCTGGTCAGCTATGCTTCGGGCAAAGAAAGTATTAACCGGAGGGTGGGGGGAGGAACAGAATGACAAGAAGCCATCAAAACACAGGAAAATGGGCCTAAAATTCAGAAAAAAGATGGTGGTGAGCACAAACTGGCACAGACAGAATTGGATCCATGACACCAAAATTACATCAGCAGCGGGTTGCTAACAGTTCAGGCTATCTGGTCCAAACCAGGAGTGACCTACCCTGTATGTGTATGTGTTCAATTTATTTATTTATTTATTTATTTATTTATTCATTCATTCATTCATTCATTCATTCATTCATTCATCCATCCATCCATCCATCCATTCATTCATTCATTTATTTATTTATTGTTAGAGTTGAAAGGGACCATGAAGGCCATTGAGTATAACCCCCTGCCCAAGCAGGAACCCTATAGCACATCAGTAAAGTGGCAGTTCAATCTTCTCTTAAAAATGTCCAGAGTGTAGGATTTCACAATGTCTGCTGGTAGGTTGTTCCATTGGTTGATCGCTCTGACCGTCAGGAGGTTCCTCTTTATCTTCATGTTGATTCTCTCCTTGGTCAGCTTCCAGCCGTTGTTACTCGTCCAGCTCTATGGTGCCATGAAGAATAAAGTGATCCCCTCCTCTCTGTGACATCCCCTCGTATACATAGACTGCTATCATGTCTGCTCTGGCCCTCCTTTTCTCTAGGCTATCCATGCCCAGTTCCCTCAGTCTCTCTTCGTAAGTCTTGGTTTCCAATCCCTTAATCATCTTGGTTGCTCTTTTTTGCACCTTCTCCAGAGTTTCAATGTCTCTTTTGAAGTGTGGTGACCAGAACTGAATACAGTACTCCAGGCAGGGCCGGCGATAGATGGGTATTACTGGGAGTCCCGTACCGGGCCCGGTGAAATTGACCAATTAGAGGGCCCGCAGTCAGCAGCTCCTTGCACATGCGCAGACTGTCACCTCAGAAAAGAAACAGGCCGGGCCCTTTTGCGCATGTGCAAGGAGCTGCAAATTTGGCGCCAGAAGGCCGGGGCCCCTAATTGTTCAAAAAGTTGTGAGAAGAGGAAGCTGAGTTTCCTTCTTAGCGCCTTTCAAGTTTTCCGGCAACTGCAGCGCCCCGCCCGGCTGGAGCTTCCCTAGCGGCTGCAGCAGGTGAGTTTTGGGGCTGGTGATGTAGGCGAAGGTGGCGTGCTGGCCGGCCAGAGCCAGGATTGGATAAAGCAGAGGTGGGTAGATGGCTGGCAAGCCGCCGAGGGAGGCCGGCGGGGGCAGGTTGAGCAAGCCGGGCTTGGGGACAAAGGCGGCGGCGGGCAGGGGGACCAAGCCCGGCGGGGCGCAGGGCGAAGGCGTCTCGGTGCGCAGGCAGGCGCCGGGGCTGCTGGCGGAGCTCTCCGGGGAGACGCTGGGCACCGGCCGCGCTGGCTCCTCGGCCAGGAGAGCGTCGATGCGGAAGTTGTGGGATTTCTCCATGGGCTTCTGCATGCCGGCTTCTGGGCTGCCGCTTCGGCCCTGCTTTGCAGGGCCTTAACGCGGCTCTACCTTTTCCCGGGGCGGCGGCGTTGGGCGATGCAGCCGCTGCTCCAGCCCCTTCCTCGCAATTCACTCACACACACACACACCTGCCCGATCGGCTGGGTGCGCCGCTGCCCCCCTCTTCTACAAGCCGCTACGGCGGGGTGGCTCCTCCTTTCCCTCCCCTCCCCTCCTCCGATTTGGGGCTGGTGGGAGGGTAGCAGCAGCGGAAGGGCGGCGTGCAGCGGGAGGGTGATGGCGGCCGCAGCCGCAGCAGGTAGTAGGCCCCTCTCCCCCCTCTCTCCTCTCAGCAGTCGCAGGCAGCGGGTAGTAGCCGTGGGGCAGCGGCAGAGTGGTCAGCTGTGAGACGGAGGCTGAGCTCTGGAACAGAGGCACTGACCGCGGCGGCTGGACAGCATTTACAGAGTCTAGCAACATGTCTAGCCGCCGCCGTCAGTGCTCCGTTCCGGACCTCCGCCTCACAGCTGACGACCTTGCCGCCGCCGAGAGAAAGAGAGAGGGAGAGAGGGGGGAGAGAAAGAGATAGCAAGAGAGGGAGAGAGAGAAAGAGAGAGGGAGAGAGGGGGAGAGAGGGAGAGAGAGAAAGAGATAGCAAGAGAGGGAGAGAGAGAGAGAAAGAGAGAGGAGAGAGGGGGGAGAGAAAGAGATAGCAAGAGAGGGAGAGAGAGAAAGAGAGAGGGAGAGAGGGAGGAGAGAGAGAGAGGGAGAGGGAGAAAGAGAGAGGGAGAGAGGGGGGAGAAAGAGAGAGAAAGAGATAGCAAGAGACGGAGAGAGAGAAAGAGAGAGGGAGAGAGGGGGGAGAGAAAGAGATAGCAAGAGAGGGAGAGGGAGAAAGAGAGAAGGAGAGAGGGGGGAGAGAAAGAGAGGGAGAGGGAGAAAGAGAGAGGGAGAGAGGGGGGAGAGAAAGAGATAGCAAGAGAGGGAGAGAGAGAAAGAGAGAGGGGGAGAGAGAGAAAGAGAGAGGGAGAGAGGGGGGAGAAAGAGATAGCAAGAGAGGGAGAGAGAGAAAGAGAGAGGGAGAGGGGGAGAGAGAGAAAGAGAGAGGGAGAGGGGGGAGAGATAGCAAGAGAGGGAGAGAGAGAAAGAGAGAGGGAAAGGGGGGAGAGAGGGGGAGAGAAAGACAGAGAAAGAGAGAGGGAGAGGGGGGAGAGATAGCAAGAGAGGGAGAGAGAGAAAGAGAGAGGGAAAGGGGGAGAGAGGGGGAGAGAAAGAGAGAGAAAGAGAGAGGGAGAGAGAGAGAGAGGAGATAAAGGAAGAGGAGAGATAGAAAGGAAGAGAGAGAGAAAGAAAGAGGGATAGAAAGAGAGAGAGTGAGAGATGCTCAGTGAGCCTTTCTTTGAAGTTGCCTTTCTTTCTTTCTTTCTTTTTCTCTCTTTCTTTCTTTTTCTCTCTTGCTCTCTTGCTCTTTCATTCTTTTTTCTTTCTCTTGCTTTCTTTCTTTCTCTTTCTTTCTCTCCTTCCTTCCCTCCTTCCATTTCTTTCATACCCCCTCTCTATTTTTATTTCTCTTTCATTTTCTTTCTCTCTCTCTTTCTTGCTTTCTTTCTTGCTCTTTTTCTTTCTCTCTTTTACCTTCCCTTCCTCTATTTCTTCTTTTCTTTCTCCTTCGTACCTTCTTCCCTGCCTCCCTTCAGTCCTTCCTCTCTTACTCTCCCCTTTCATAAGTTTCCTTGCTTCCTTCCTCTGTTCCTGTCCCTTCCCTCTTTCGTTCCTTCCCACCCTCCGTCCATTCATTCACCCATTCCTCTCTTGATCGCCCCTTTTACCATTCCTCCCTCCCTCCTTCCTTCCTTCACAGCTCGCCCTCGCCTTTCTTCCCTTCCTTCCAGATGGGAGTGCCCCCTCAAGACACCCGCCTGACTGCTGGTACCCTGCTTTTTCTCTCCCCTCGTCCTTTCCAGCTCCTCGCGTTTGCTGGCTGGGGAATTCTGGGAGTTGAAGTCCAGATATCTTCAAGTTGCCAAGGTTGGGAAACACTGGCCTATGGGACCGCCTCGCTTGGCGTGAGGTGGGAAATGATCCCCGGGGGATGGAGTGGCTTGGCGACTTAAAATAGTTTTAAAATGGCGGGGGGGGGGGCAGACACTTAGGCTGTATGGGGCCCCAAAATTCCTGATGGTGGCCCTGACTCCAGGTGTGGTCGGACTAGGGCGTAGTAGAGTGGTATTAAAACTTTCATGGTCTTGGAGTGTATTCCCATCTTGATGCAGCTTAGCATTGTGTTGGCTCTTTTAGCTGCTGCTGCACATTGTTGGCATTGTTAAACTCACCTACCATAAAATATGGTTTCCCTCTCTGGTTTCTGATGCATAGAAATAGTTGCATCCTGCACACAGGCGACACGCATGGCCAGGAGATGGCAAAACCTTCTGACTTCAGGTCCCATCATCTCGTCTAGTAGCTTGACCACAGCACATTCCCTTAGTGCACAAAAATCTTGTGAGATCTCACATGGATTCTCCCACATTCATGAAACGTGGTGAGATTTCTCCAGGAGGCTTCTGTATTTACTCATGAGTTGTGAAACAGCATCTGCAAGGGAGGTTTGGACGTGTCTCTTAAGGATCTGAGGCTGTCGGATTTCTCAAGCAGTAAAAAACAAAATTACTCTGAGCAGCAGCCCTGTTTTTTCTCAGATTTGTATGATTTGTATGATTTATCCAGGAGAAAGTCAAAGGAACAACAGAAGAATTGTGACCTATATTTTACTTTCAGAGTTGTTGTGGTTAGCTCTGGCCCAGCTCCTGCCCCAAGGACTGTGGATGTGGGGGAGACATCCACATGCTGGAGGCCTGTTTTGCTCCCGGTGGAATCTGCTGATGAAGGCTCCTCTGACCAAAAAGACATGAGTGACAGGGAGGAGGAGAGTGTGGCAGACAGCCTCCTGCCGCACGAATCCCAGCGACCGATTAGGTCCCACAGAGTGGGCCTTCTCCGGGTTCCGGGGGAAGAGCCTTCTCTGTGGCGGCACCGGCCCTCTGGAACCAACTCCCCCCGGAGATTAGGATTGCCCCTGCTCTTCCTGCCTTCCGTAAACTCCTTAAAACCCACCTTTGCCGTCAGGCATGGGGGAACTGAAACATCTCCCCCTGGGCACGTTTAATTTATGCATGGTATGTCTGTGTGTGTGTCTGTTAGCATATGGGGTTTTTAATATTTAAACATTTTAAACTTGTCTGATTACCCATGATTTGTTTCTACATGTTGTGAGCCGCCCCGAGTCTTCGGAGAGGGGCGGCATACAAATCTAAGTAATAAAATAAATAAAAAATAAAAAAGCCGGCTGGGTGACCTTGGTCCAGTCACTTTCTGTCTCTCAGCCCCAGGGAGCCGATGATGGCAAAACACTTCTCAAATTTTGCCAAGAAAATTATAGGGACATATCCCGCAGTCTTCAAGAATTGGACATGATTAAACAGAAGACGTTAATAAGAAAACAATTAATGCTATAATCATGCATAGTTGCATACTATGTCCCAGCCATCCTTTAGTCCAGCACACCTCACATACACCACAACATTGGAAATCCCCAGGTCTGAACCGATCCAGATGCAAAGTGTAGATTTCCCACACAGCTCGGCCTTGCGGTTTGGCCCTTGTCGAAAGGTAAGACCTTGCCTGTCGTTTGATTTAAAATTAAATTCCATTCCACCCCCTCTCCTTTTTTTTTTTTAAGAATCCACTCAAATCAACAAGGTTTTTTGTGTACTTGATGCCTTCGGCTTTTCCCAGATTTTGGCTTGCATTAAAGAGTGGTAAAGGCAGACGGTCCAAAGTCAAGACTACAAAAGAATAAAGATGAATTGTATGGCGTGATTTCACCTGGGCCCAGAACCAAGAGCTGCAATGAGCAGCAAATTCTTCTCTCCTCTTTGAAAAATGACTCCATAGATATCTTTATATATATTCAAATTCAGCAAAAAAACATGTGACACATACAGATAGAATTGTCGGCTATCAATAAAATTAACTGCCTTGGAAATGGCCCTGGGTTGGGCCGAGAGGCAAATAAGGAGCTGTGATGTTCCTTCAATACACCAGGGTGATTTGACACAAAAATATGTAACCCTTCCCTGGTGCAGAACTGAAGGGATTGGATACTGTAACCTAGAGGATAATTCTCTGCCTTACAAGGCAAAGGTTGCAGGTTCAAGTCCCAGTGGGTATGGCTAGCTGATAAGGCCAAAATAAGGCCGAAATAGATCTATCCTAGTCTCCCTTAATTTTCAAATTCAGCAAAAAAAAACATGTGACATATATACATACATATACATATACATATTCCCTTTATTTTGTCCTTTTTTAAAAAAAATATTTTTATTCATTTTTAACAAGTTTAATATACACACAACATAAAACAGTGCATAGTGAAATGTGCCCACCACCCCGACACACACACATACCCCACCACCAATCAGGGGTGTTTCTTATATGATCCACTTTGATCCAAGAGCAATATATCTATTTACATATTATAGAGTGATTCCAATTTATTTCTTGTACCTTGGTCTCGGATTCTACTCATCATATATCATCTTACCTTGTCCCCCCATCCCATCAGTTGTCTCAATTCAGTTTCATTATCCAAGTTTATCCTTTTATCCATAATTTCAAATTGAATATGGTCCACCATGTACCTATACCAATTTTGCATTGTCCATTTTGTCGCATCCTTCCAACCCAAAACTATTACCGCCTGAGCGTTTCTATTGCTGCTTGTTTTATTTCTCTAAATGACATTCTATCCAAGTAGAAACCATATAGAAAGATGGAAAGATGGCTACAAATAAATGCAATATGCAAATATCTTAGCGAAAGGGAGAATTGAGGGAGGAGACAGGGTTAGAGAAAATAATAAGAGAAAAAAGTGAGGGTATAAAGGCACAAGCAACCAAAATATATAGGTTGCTAGTGCAGTCAGACGGGGACACAATTGAAGGACTGACAAAATGGCAAAATGAGATACAAGTAGAGGTACAAGAGATGGAAAATATAGAAGAAAATATAAGAAAAAGTAAAAATACAAGAATTAGGGAAATGAGAAGGAAAATATTACATAAGTGGTATTATACTCCTGTTCAACTCGCACACTTTCAGCAGAATGTCAGGTGTATTTGTTGGCACGGGTGTCAAGATAAAGGAGTGTTTATGCATATGTTTTGGGAATGCCCCATAGTGCAGGAATTTTTGCAAAAAGTGCAAGAGGACATAAATAGAATGCTAAACATACAATTGATAATCACTAAGGAAATGGCAGTACTAGTTAAAAGCAATGGGATGGGAGAACATAGATATCAACAGGAGGAAGGTCCAAAAAAAAAATCAAGGTGATGACCAAGATCTTATGGTCACATCTTGAATTTAGATTCCCTTGAAACATACCATTACTAACCATGTGGCACTTCAACATCAGTCACCCAATGACTCCAGAGTTGAGTGGGGACTAGAACCTGGGTCTCACCAATGCCAAGAGGCCCTGATGAAAGTTGTGCAGTTGACAGGGGGACCCTGTAATCTATAAAAGACTTTGGGGGTGTCCTTGGGCAAAATCGGAAAGCTATTAAGAGGAGAAGGAAGACACCATTGAAATAGTCAAGAAGCCATTACAGGTGGGTTTGACTTGTGACAATTGAGACCAGCATTTCCTTTGCTAATCAAGGGAGTGTTAAATAAGTTACACTTGATTTTACAACCTTTTTTTTTTGCCATGGTTGTTAAGCAATTCAGTGCAGCTGTTAAGCGGCTGAATTCTGATCAGTTGGGATGCTGCAACAGTCTGTAAGTGTCAGGAGCAATGTAAAAGTTATCAATCAACAATTACCTTTAGACAATCCAAAGATCAAATCAGGCATGGGAAAGAAAAAAGAACCAGGGTGGCGCAGCAGGTAGAGTGCGGTACTGCAGGTCACGGAAGCTGACTGTAGATCTGTAGGTCAGCGGTTCAAATCTCATCATTGGCTCAAGGTTGACTCAGCCTTTCATCCTTCTGAGGTGGGTAAAATAAGAACTCGGGTTGTGGGGGCAATAGGCTGGCTCTGTTAAAAAGTGCTATTGTTAACATGTTGTAAGCCGCCCTGAGTCTAAGGAGAAGGGCAGCATAAAAATCAATCAATCAATCAATCAATCAAATACATACATAAATACATAAATACATAAATACATAAATACATAAATACATAAATACATAAATACATAAATACAAATAAACTCAATGGAATGGAATAGAATAGAATAAAGAAGGGAAGAGAAGAAAAGAGAATGGGATGGGATGGGATGGAATGGAGGAGGGAGGGGAGGGGAGGGGAGGAGGAGTATTGGGGTCCTACCGGTGTGCTTGACGCCATTGCACCAGTAGCCAAAATGGAGCTGCATGCGCAGCTTTGGGAGACCAGTGGGTGAGCACGCGCACCCATGCAAGATTTGGCTTCTGTGTATGCGCAGGAAGCCAAATCTTACATGAGGACACTCGCACATGTGAGATTTTGCTGATTTTCGGAATTCAGGACCATCCATGGATGGAAATAGAAGAAATCAAGACGATGCCTTTGGCTGCTCGATGGAAAGCCTCACCCATTTATCTGTGTCTAGTAACATATGGTGGGGCTTTGGTCACCCACTCATGGGTACCATCTTGTGTTTCTAAAGTCTTGTTCCAAATACTCCTGACCGGGTTGAACCTGGGTCTCTTCTTTCCCTATAATTAAGATTTAAAAAATAAACCTGGCATGACTAAACCAGATGTCACTTCCCCAGGCCAAAAAGTCTGCAATTTGCTTGAGTAAAGAAAGAAAGAAGAAGGAAGGAAGGAAGGAAGGAAGGAAGGAAGGAAGGAAGGAAGGAAGGAAGGAAGGAAGGCAAGGGAAGGCCAATCCGTATGAAATTCCATGGGTCGGAGCCATAAATATTTACTGGAATTAATAAGGGCAGTTTGACCTTCGCGGGAAAGAAGAGTGAGTTTTTTTTTCTAAGTAAACAGATTGTACTCAAAGAATGCAATTTTGAAATCTAATTTCAAATGGGAAGTCTTTCAGTTCGAGATATTTACACAGGCTTGTTTTCATGCAGAGTATCTTCAAAAATGTCATAAGTATAGAATGGCTGGCTTCACCCTTGGCCCTAAACTATGGTTTGATGAAAAGGGCCATAACTGAATGCATTCAGACATAAGAAACTAAGAAGAGCCATGCTGAATCAGGCCAAAGCCCATCAAGTCCAGCATTCTGGGTCACCCAGTGGCCCACCAATTGTCCTTGGGGATCTTGAGCAGAAAGAGAAGGCAAAACCCTCCCTTTCCCTTGACCCTGAACAAATGGTACCCAAGGGAATCCTGCCTATCTCAACCAACATAGAGGTGGCACTTAGACATCCTTCAATACACTTGGCATCCATGAATCTGTCTAATCCTGCCTTGAAGCTATCAAGACTGACAATGTTCTGTTTCCAGGCATAGGGCTACAAGATTAGCAGGAGCCCATGGGATGTTGTTCATTTATAAGATGCATGATTAGTCTAGGTTTTATACAGGGGTGGGCTTCAAAAATTTTAGCAAGGGGTTCTGTGCCCGGTTGCTGGGTGGGTGTGGCCATAGTGGGCGTGACCTAGTCCAGGGGTAGGCAAAGTTGGCTCTTCTATGACATGTGGACTTCAACTCCCAGAATTCTTGAGCTAGCATGGTTGGCTCAGGAATTCTGGGAGTTGAAGTCCACATGTCATAGAAGAGCCACTTTGGCTACCCTTGACCTAGTCTACCTCCTGCACCATGGTGGGGGGAGGGATTTTCACCCTCCCGGACTGCAGTTCCTACACTTACCTGCATCCAAAATGGGCTGTGTGGGGACTCCGGGGAGGGGAGGGGTAGGTGTGGCCAGCCAGGAATGGGATTTGCAGGTTATGTGAACTGCACAGAAACTTAACTAGACATTCTCCCAAATCCCTAAGAACCCCCAGCAACCCACCCCGGTTTTGTATCTTTCCTCTCTCTCTCTCTCTCTCTCTCTCTCTCTCTCTCTCTCTCTCTCTCTCTCTCTCTGTCTCTCTCTCTATCTATCTCTATCTATCTATCTATCTATCTATCATCTATCTATCTGTCTGTCTATCTATCATCTATCTATCTATCTATCATCTATCTATCTATCTATCTATCATCTATCTATCTATCTATCTATCTATCTATCTATCTATCTATCTATCTATCTATCTATCATCTCTCTCTCTCTATCTATCTAATTTATCTATCTATATCTATCTATCTATCTAATCTATCTCTATCTATCTATCTATCTATCTATCTATCTATCTATCTATCTATCTATCTATCTATCTAGTTAGCTAGCTAGCTACCTAGCTACCTACCTACCTTATCTAATCTAATCTAATCTAATCTAATCTAATCTACATAACACCCAATTCCTGAAGGACTGTGAGCAGCTTACAACAGAAAGAAAGACATCTAAAACAATTTAATAACAATTAAAACTCCTTTAAAAAGACACATATCTTTTGGGGCCGGATCTAAGAGTTGTCATTTGGTCAACAGCCCCAGGCCTTTAGGCTTTAGGGCTTTCCAGAAGGCAAGTAGGGTGGGGACAGTACAGATCTCCAGAGACAGCTGATTCCAGAAAGTGGGTGCCATCACAGAGAAGGCCCTCTCTTGTGGCCATACCATCCAAAACTGCTTAGCTGATGGAAGCCGGAGAAGGCCAACCCTGTGGGCCCTTATCGGCTGCTGGGAGCTGTTCTGCCGGCATATCTCAACCGCCTGTAATTACAGGGTAATTAGTCCAGGAAGACACACACCACACGATAAAAGGAAACCCCAAAAGTTTTTATAAACAGAAAAACAGAAACAGCTCCCTTTTTAAATGTCAAAGGGATTTTCTGGTACACACAAGGCACAGGTTAAATGCAATCCAATTGCTCACCCAATAACTGGGAAATTGAGTCCAATTCTAAAGTCCAGAGAGTCCACACACAGAATCCTGAACAGCAAATATCATGATCTTGACAAAACAATGAATCAGATAAACTGCCATGAGGCTAAAACACCAGGCTGCACTTTTATCTGTAGCACTAATTACAGCAGCCCCACCCAACCACAGGTGGCCTCATTTTCTCTTGTAATAATCCTTCAGTTGTTGTCTCCTATTCATCACTCTAGGCATGCATGGATGTGTCATTAATTTTTGTTCAGAATCCAGGGATGATACAGATGATTGATCTCCTCCTGGGCTGTCTGCCAAACTCCCCTCTTCCCTGTCACTCACGCTTCTTTGGTCAGAGGAGGTTTCGTCGGCAGATTATACTGGGAGCAAAACTGGCCTGCGGCATGTGGATGTCTCCCCCACCTCTACCTCCACATTCCTTTGGGCAGGAGCTGGGCCAGAGCTAACCACGACAGGAGCTATGTGGCAGAAGGCAGTCCCGAAGATAGTCTAGCCATGTAGAGCTTTATAGGTGATAACTAACACCTTGAACTGCGTCTGCAGATTGACTGGAAGCCAGTGCAGCTCAGGGAGAGTTGGTATGATGTGGGTGTACCTGGGTGCACCCACATCAACTTGCGTGGCTCCATTCTGGACTAGATATAGTCTCCAAACGCTTTTCAAAGGTAGTCCCATGTAGAGCGTGTTGCAATAACGTAATTGTTTGGGAGAGGGGTTTATTTTATTTGGCATGTAATCTCCCCCAAATGCATTCTTTGTAACTATAATTTGTTTAAATTTTAAGTACTTTTAGTTTTTTGACACTAGTAGTTTTAGATACTGTTACTTCCTTGTAACTTAATATAATTGTATTTTAGATACTGTTACTTCCTTGTAACTTTAGACAGTATCATACTTAATATAATTGTATTTTTTCGTTGTCATTTAATAGAGGTTATATCCTGGACCTCACATATAGATGTTAGATTATTTTACATGTGGTTCCCTTTTGTGACCTTCTGAGAGATAAAGTGAATGGAGAAGCCAGGTTCACTTAACAAGCATGTTGCTAAAAATTAACTGCAGTGATTTACTTAACAAATGTCTTACTTAGCAATGGAAACTCTAGGCTTGTTATTTTATTTGGGTATTTATGGTTCATGATGTATCTCTAAATCCTACCATTCTGGTTTGTAATGATTTATGTTTGGGGGGCTAACAGTTAATAAAATTCCATATATTCCAATTCAGTTGAATTGCTGTCATAGATAACAAACAGAATAAAAGTTAAGACTGTCTTAACTTTTATTTTGTTTGTATAAAAATAGTGTTATATCTATCTCGGGAGAATTTCTGCGCCATTCCTGACCGGTCCAGCCTGCCAGGCACCCACCCGCTCGTTGGACCTAGAAGGCAAGGTCCGGAGGGGGGGAGCTGTTTGACTTGGGAGCGCGTGTTTTCTTGACCCTTTTTCGCTCTTCCGCGAAAGCGGGTCCTTGCTCCATTCGGCCAGCCGAGCCACCCGGGCGGGCTTCCAAAAGCCAGCAGGAGTTTGGGGGGGCGGAGGGGGGACGGGAAGAGGTGGAGGACGGAGAGGGTGGGAAGGCTCCGAGCCCCCCCCCAACTCCACCCGCCCTCCATTCTCCTTGTTGCCCGCAAGAGGCGGGGAGCCCGAGATTGCGGCGCGTCCGGACTTCTCAGCGCAGAAGCCCGCTGCAAAGCCGGAGGAGTTCGCCGGCAGGTCCCGCCCGAGGAAGGTCCAGGATGGGAAGGTGGCAAGTCCCGGCGCATCTCTTGCTGGCCATCTGGGCAGGGATGCTGCAGCCGGGGGCGCCGCTGGCCAGGGGCTCCCCGGAGCAAAACAAGCATCGTCTGCAACACAGCTCCTGCACCTACACCTTCCTGCTGCCGGAGCTGGCGGGCTGCGAGGGGGCGTGCAGTCCTCCCGCCGCCGCCCCGTTCCAAGTGTCAAACTCGCTCCAGAGGGACGCACCGCCCTTGCCCAAAGCCCAGTGGCCCGTCCAGCGGCTGCAGCAGCTGGAGACCGTACTGGAGAACAACACCCAGTGGCTGCAGAAGGTGGGGGCTGAGGGCGAAGGACCGGGGCAAAAGCTGCGGGGGGGGGGATTGAAGGGGTGTCACTGGGAAGAGGGGTGTGTGTGTGCGTGTGAGTTTTATGCATTCACTGTACCACTTATTATTATTATTATTATTATTATTATTATTATTATTATTATTGTCAATACAACACAGCAAACGAGATCACTATGCTGGATTTCGTATTTCATCACCAGTCGGACGCTTCCCAAGCACCTAAGGACTGCGTGATGTAGCGGCAAATTATCTATGCTGATCCCAGTAAAGCGGCCTTTTGCAATTGACAGATGGAGATTTTGTCAATTCCAATGGTTTTCAAATGTATGCTGAGATCCTTTGGCACTGCGCCCAGGGTGCCAAGGACCACTGGGGCCACTTTCATTGGCTTATGCCACAGTCATTGCAGCTCGATTTTTAGATCTTCATATTTCACTAATTTCTCTAGCTGCTTCTCCTCAATTCTGCTGTCCCCTGGGATTGCGATGTCGATGATCCATGCTTTCTTTTTCTCCACAATCAAGATGTCTGGTGTGTTATGCTTCAGAATTCGGTCAGTCTGAAGTCGGAAGTCCCACAGTAGTTTTGCTTGCTCATTTCCGACCACTTTTTCAGGCTTATGATCCCACCAGTTCTTTGCCACTGGTAGATGGTAGTTCTTGCACAAGTTCCAGTGGATCATCTGTGCTACAGTATCGTGTCTATGCTTGTAGTTAGTCTGTGCGGTGTTTTTGCAGCAGCTGAGTATGTGATCGATTGTTTCACCTGTTTCTTTACAGAATCTGCACTTTGGATCGTCTGTTGATTTTTCAATTCTGGCTTTGACAGCATTCGTTCTAATGGCCTGTTCTTGTGCAGCCAGGATTAATCTTTCTGTCTCCTTTTTGAGTGTTCCACTTGTAAGCCATGACCATTGCCTTCAATCTTCTCCAAGAACTGGCCATGCAATGCTTTGTTCCACCAGCTGTCCATACGACGTTGAGTTACAGTTGTGGTTATTGTTGTTGTTGTTGTTGTTGTTGTTGTTGTTGTTGTTGTAAGGAACCTTGCAGGTCATCTAGTCCAACCCCCTGCTGCTGCAGGAGACCCTACATCACACTTGTCCATAAGCAGTCCAGTCTTTTCTTGAAAGTCTCAAGTGTTGGGGCGTGTGGCAAGCTGTTCCACTGGTTGATCGCTCTCACTGTCAGAAAGTTCCTCCTTATTTCCAGGTTGAAATTCCTCCTTATTTCCAGCCACTCGGTCGGCTTGGCTTTAGGGTGTGGGGTGGAGGAGTAAAAAGGATGGTGTCAACTCAGAACAGTCCATGCTCTGGTGCGATGTTACAACCAGGATTTAAAGTTAACTGGTGTGTGTGAATGCAGGAACAATTTTCAATGGTTGGGGTGTAAGGTAAAACTAAAATAAGGTCTTTCTTTGATGGAGGTCCCAGGACTGTGCTGTGCCGGTCTGGTTGCAATAGTGGCCCAGGAAAGACACGGAGAGAGAGACAGACACAAACACACAAACACACACACACACAGGCCATAGGGCCTTCATCTGCACTGCACTGAAGCCTTGCGAGAAAAGCAACAGGCTGTGAAAAGGGCCTTTGGTGGCTGGCACATGGCTTGGCAGGTTTAACAGCAGCTTGGTTGTGGTTTAATGTATTCTTGAGTCCCAGCATAAATCGTTTGATTGAACGGATTGTGAGGATTTATGACTTGGGATGTTGGGCAGACCGGCGGCAAATGAGTCAATAAACCAACATGGGAAATCAAGATGAAGACTTTCTTCTTTCTTTCTTTCTTTCTTTCTTTCTTTCTTTCTTTCTTTCTTTCTTTCTTTCTTTCTTTCTTTTTCTTTCTTTCTTTTTTCTTTCTTTCTTTCTTTCCTATCTACCTACCTATCTATCTACCTACCTACCTATCTATCTATCTATGCTGGCTGGGGAATTCTGAGAGTTGAAGACCTCCAAGGTCCTTTCCAACTCTCTTATTCTATTATCTCAACTTTATAAGTAACTCAAGGCAGCTCTCTTCCAACAACAACCCTCTTTTGAGGTGAGTTAGGCTTAGGAGAGAGTGTCCAGCCAAAGTCACCCAACCAGTTGAAATGCCTAAAGCAAGATTAAAGCTCAGTGTCCTGGTGATTGGCCCCCAAAGTTGCCCAGCCAGATTCCTGCCTAAGGCAGAACTAGAACTCACAGTCTCTGGGTTTCTAGCCTGGTGCCTTAAACTTTTAGACCAGATTGATGATCTCTAGTGACGTGGTTAAATGGATGAGTTCATGCAGTGTACTAAACTAAAATCAAGCAAATCACATTTTGGTTTGACAGCAAAAACAGCACTCCTTACTATGACTGATGATGTTACCTAGTTTGGTAATGAAACGTCTGAAAGAAAATAAGCAAGTTCAGAGATCACCAAGAAACCCTCATTTCAACCCCAAGCTCCAAATATTCTCCTTTTTGGTACATTTAGTTTTATTACATTGGGTGACTCTAACCAAACTTCTGATCCTTAAACCTTTATTGCGGTTCTTCTTCTTATTGTTGTTATTAATACTCTGTGTCAATAGGTCTGGTGGCTTTAATTTTAATCCGTGTGAGCTGAAGTACTACAAGGCCTGGCTTCCTCATCCTAAAGCAAGGATGGCATATATATGAATAGGTGGGACAGGGGGAGGGGAGAATTCATTGGGAGGAGTGGTCATCCCAGATGAGTGGGTGAGATTTTCAAAAAAGTGGTCAAGACTGGGATCTTTCTTTCTTTCTTTCCCTATCGCTTGGAAAGGAATTTTCTTGGCTATTCAAAAACTTTCTACTGCAAGTTTGATAACTGAATAGCAGAAAACTCAGACTGCAGTATTAAAATAGCAGGAAAATTACTTTTTGACAGAGATTACTCATGCCTGGCATTAAATGGATATGATTACCATATTTTTCGGAGTATAAGATGCACCTGAGTAGAAGATGGACCTTAGTTTTGCTGGAGGAAATTAAGGGGGGGGATCTACCTACCAGGTGTTTACCTGGCTAGTGTCCTTAGTCTTCAGCACATCATTTATCCCCTGGTTAGGGCTGAAAAAACCTTTTTCGGAGGGAATAGCAATGAAAACAAGCCTGCAAAGATTTAAGGCTGGGAAAAAATCCTTAGGAGTAGCAATGAAAAAATCCTGCAAGCCAGGAAGATTGTTAACACCTTGTTAGGGCTAAAAAAACCTTTTTCGGAGGTGGGTTCATATTACATTTGAACAAATCATGTTATAGCCTTGGGGGATGTAGGGGGGGCTACTGCCCAGATCTCGGGTGGAACGCAGCGGGGTAGCGGAAATGGAGCTCCATGCCAGAGCACCCAATTTCCACTGAAAGATGTTGACAGAAAATGCATAAGCCAGGCCCACAGTGTGGTAGTCAACATTTTGGTAGCCGTTAACTGGGGGCATGTGTGCAGCCAGCATCACAAAGCTCTCGGTCTGTATAAATTTGATGGCCAAGATTTTTTTGACCCTTCAAATTTAGGGTGTGACAAAGAGATGCAGGAGAGTTGTAGCATCATTTAGAATTGTGTTCAACCAAGAGCCTCTGGATCTAGTATGTATGTTGTTGGCTAACAACTTAGGCCCTGTAAGATTTTGGTCCTCAACTTATGATCAAAATAGGTACAGATAGTCCTCAACTTACAAACAGTTCACTTAATGCCCGTTTGAAGTTACAATGCCACTGAAAAAAATGACTTCTGACTAAAATAAAAAACTATGATATTCCGGGGGTGGAGATTTGACGTCACGTAGCGTTCGGAGTTCGAGTTCGGCATTGGGTTCGCCCATCACTAGTGACAACTGATTCATATTTATGATGGTTGCAGTGTCCCTGGGGGGGAAACACAGTGGGGGTAGTAAGTTTATTGAATACTTAATAGTGTTTTTATTGTCCTTCCTTCTCTAGTATCTTAGCATGATCCTTAATTGCTTTTAAAATAGGAAATAATTAAATAGTATGTTCTTCCCCATATAAACGCTTTAATCATTTTAATCATTCCCCAAAACTGAGTTTTTATAGCAATTAAAGAAAATTGAGCTACTTGCCTAATCTGTTCTCATACTGAACCTTGTGGGTTCAGTCCAAAATCTTAAAATGTTACTGTGCTCCTCAACAAATACAGTAATGTTGTCTTTCATTTGTCCTATTCATCAAATAATGTGACTTAATCAACTGAAAAAGAATCCAAGCACCTATTTGAAAACTTATCTAGGTTGGTAAACCATTCCCTCTCAGTCACATGACCTTTAATCCACACCCAGTCACATGATTGTCAAGCCACTCCCACCTGGTCACGTGGCTAGCAAGCCATGCCTACCTGGTCAAATGACCATCAAGCCGCACCCACAAAATAAGCCACACAGTAAAAATTCTGGCAGCAGGCCAAAGTCTCCAAATGAAACGATGGCTTCAGCCTGACAACCGGTCCGAATCAGCAGGAATCCACCTCTGCTTTAAACCCAAAGAGATCTTCAGATTGCAGCCCTGGAGAATCCCATGGCTGTACAGACACCCGACAACTCTTTCCTCTCCGTCTCCAGCCATTGGCAGAAGTTAAGACCATTTGCGGAGCTTCATAGGCTGGCGATAGGCCCAGTGATGCTTCTGCCTAAATGCTTGAAAAATATCTGAATGGTGGAGCAGAAACCAGGCAATTTCCTGCCAAGGACTCGCTGAACCTCTCTCCATGTTCCAGCAGGCCAGTTATTGAAATAGAATTCTGGGTCTTCAAATAACAAGCCGGACAGTTATCAGCACACCAGCACACATACTGTCAGGAAAGGCGAGAGCAGGAGGAGGAAAAGAGGGTGATATTTTTAGGGCTGCATTTGTATCTACTGTTCGTGTTCCAGGCTACGGATTTTGACAATGTTCTAACCATTTTAATGGCTGGCATAATATTCCTTTTTAAAATGTGTGCGTGCCATGTTTAAAGCTTGTCTTAAGATTACTGAAGAGTCCGGAGGCAGCACGGTTAACTGACAGTTCCTTTATTTCAACTCTTTAATGAAAGTGACTTCAGCTGGAACGCGTCTGGGTTTTACAGAGAAAGACGCTCCTTATATACATTTCAGGCTCCCGCCAAAACTGAACTGTCAGCGCCTTAGCCAATCAGGCGCGACTACTATTTTTAACTATTTTAACCAGAGACAGCTTTTTACATAAAGGCAGCTATTTACATAGGGATTCAACACCCCTCCCTCCTTAGTCAGAAAAAAAAGTTATTCAGCAAGCCATGTGACAAAGTCCTCCAATCTGCTTGGTCTGCATACAGTCCTTTCGGACCTGCGCAGATCATTTGAGTCCTCGCATTCAGCAGAAGAGGAGGTTGGTTCGCTAGCACCTCCACTGATTGTCCAGGGCTGAGGCTGCGCTCCGGCCCCCAGTCTTGAGTCGGCAGGCACAACACCGACTTCCGATGAGGAAGATGGCTCGGCGTCGCTGGAGGGAGACTAGCGAGGGGGAAGAATCCGTGTTAGAGTTTTGTTCAGACGAAGCCTCTTGGCACCTTCGTAAGTGGTCGATGTGCCTTTTCCACATTCGGCCATCGTCCAAACGTACAATATAAGCCTTTGGCGCTGTCTGTTGCACAATTGTTCCCTTTAACCAGTTCAAACCCCCATCAAAATTCTTAGCAAAAATACTTTGTCCCAAATACAAGTGTCTTTCAGGATTTACAGACATATAAGCATGTGTACAATACATAGGATGCAGTCTATCCAGTGAGGATCTAAGTTTTCTCCCCATCAGAATTTCAGCAGGACTTTTGTGGGTGGTAGAGTTAGGGGTGATATGTTGTGCCAACAAAAATTGGTCAAGGTGTTGTTGCACTTCCCCAGGACCTGACCTGGGCAAGGCCTCCTTTGCCACACGAACATACCTCTCTGCCAACCCGTTAGCCCATGGGGAGTAAGGCGAGATGAGGGCATGCCTGACCCCCAACTGATCTAAGAACAATTCAAATTGCCTGGCTGTCAATTGGGGCCCATTGTCTGACACTAATATGTCAGGACAGCCATGGGTGGCAAACAGATGGCGCAAAGCCTTAATAGTAGCATTCGTAGTTATGTTATTCATTACAGTAATCTCGACCCACTTAGAATATGCATCCACAACTATCAAGAAGTATTGGGACCCAACTGGGCCTGCAAAATCGATATGGATTCTGGACCATGGCCCTGTAGGTTGCTCCCAATCCACTGGCGTGGTCTTGAGGGGATTTGGCCTTGACTCTTGGCATGGGTCACACTTGGATACCCACTTTTCAATGTCTGCATCCAGACCAGGCCACCATAAGTGCCCCCTAGCTAAACTTTTCATCCTCACGATAGCCCCACATGTAACAGAGTTAAGACTTTGGTTCTCAGACTTACAGGAATGATGACCCTGTCTTCCCACAAAAGACACCCTTTTACATATGACAGTTCAAGTCTCTTACTTTTGAAATCAGTCAAGTCTTCTCCCAGGGATTCGTTATGCCAACCCCTTAATACACAATTAATCACTTTTTGTAAAACTGGGTCTCGCTGAGTGTGTTCAGCTACCTCTTTTGCGGTTGTTAGTGGGTTGTCTTCAAGTTCTAGAATTAACACATCTGCAGATGGGGCTGGGTCCTCTACTGTTTCTGCTATGGGGCACCTACTTAACCCATCTGCGTGATTGATTGCTGTCCCTCCTCTATGCTTAAGATCATAATTGTAACCTGAAAGGAATATAGCCCATCTAATTAGTCGTGGTGACATAAAAGGAGGTGTGGGTTTGTTAGGGGCTAGAAGGCCTAGCAAAGGTTTGTGGTCAGTTATTAGTTCAAATTTTCTGCCAAATATATAATTGTGGAATTTTTTTACTGCAGCCACCAAGGCTAAGGCCTCTTTATCTAATTGGCTGTAGTCCCTCTCGGTGCTGGACAATGTTCTAGAAAAGAATGCAATTGGGGCTTCTGTGTCATTAGGCAAGACATGTGCCAGGACACCCCCGACCCCATATGGGGACGCATCGCACGTAAGCCGTACGGGTAGCAAAGTGCTATACTGTATTACTACACTTTTAGAAGTCAATAAGTTTTTTATTTGTGAGAAAGCTTCACACTCAGTTTTCCCCCATGTCCAAGGAGTTCCTTTCTGTAGCAGCCGGTGTATAGGCTCTGCTGCTGTTGCTTTCTGCTTTAAAAAAACAGAATAGAAATTTAGAAGGCCTAAAAATGCCTGTAATTCTGTCTTATTTTGAGGCTCTGGGGCTTCTTTTATGGCTTTAATTTTCTCAGGAGTTGGATGGATACCTTCCCCATTGATCCTATAACCTAAGAATTCTATACTGCTGGTTCCCCAAATGCACTTGTCTGGTTTAATTCTGAGACCTTTATTTTGCAGTCTAGCTAACACTTCTCTTATTCTTTGGTTTAACTGGGATTGGTTTTCCCCTGAAATTAAAATGTCATCAAAGTAGGGGATGGTGCCTTTTATTCCAGCTAATAATCTTTCCATAAGGCTTTGAAAAATTCCAGGGGCTACGCTTACCCCAAATTGTAACCGTGTGCATTTAAATGCACCTCTATGGGTGACTATATTCTGCGCCAAGGCGGTAGGCCCATCGACAGGCAGCTGTTGATAAGCTTGTGCCAAATCGATCTTGGCAAATACTTTCCCTTCCCCCAGGGAGTGAAGCAGTTGTTGCACAACTGGTATAGGTTACGGATGGTGTTGTAAGGCCTTGTTAAGCGTAGACTTGTAATCAGCGCAAACTCGTAGCGAGCCATCAGGCGTCATAGGAGTAACGATAGGCGTCTCCCAAGGGGCTTGGTCCACAGGGACCAAAATGCCCTGACCTATAAGCTTGTCCAGTTGGAGATCTAGTTTAGGAAGAAGTGGCAGGGGCACTCTCCGAGGTTTGAGCCATACAGGGGGAATTTTAGGGTCGAGAGAAAAAGAGATTGGTGGGCCCTTGTAAGACCCCAAAGTGGGGCTAAATACCTCAGGGAATTCTTCTAAGAAGTTTGGAACACCCATATTTTTGACATTGCAAATACCAGAGATTTCAATACCCAAGGGGACCATCCATTCTAAACCCAAAAGGGAGTGCTTAGCTCCTGAGACCACAATTAGAGGGAGATTACAATTTAAATTTTTGAACAAAATTGGTACATCAACTTTCCCCAATACAGGAATAATACCCCCTTGAAAATCCTTAATAATTAATGCAGTAGGATTAAGAGCAGTTTTAGTGAGATTAGGCATATACATTTTGAGTTTTTCCCAAGGCATAATAGTATATTTAGAACCAGTGTCTAGTTCCATCTGGCACGGTTGTTTGTTAAGGAGCAGAGAAATAACAATCTTGCCCCCGTTGGTTGTAACCGTGCTATTGATTGAAAGGGCTAAGTTACCTCTTGCGTAGTCGTGGTTGAAGTTGGAGTAGTTCTTTCGGCCGAAAAATCGAGAACTTCTGTTGTCGCGCACCTGGCCTTGTTGGTTCAGGGAACGAGGGAAGCGTTGTGTGGAGAAAGATTCTTCTGGCATGGGGGCTCTGCAGGCCTCGGCGATGTGTCCCTGGCGGTTGCAGCGGCGGAAAATTGCTTCACGGAACGGGCACCGTTGGCGTGGATGGTTTCCCCCGCAGCCGGAGCAAGGGACAACAGGGCGAGGTGTCCTCAGTGGTCTCGATATGTCCTGTTGGAGCAGGAAACAGTTGTCTTCGGAGGTGGCAGCTTGACCGAGGTCGCCTGGAGACTCGGCGCGGGAAGTTTGAGAGTCGATTTGAGCGACGACTTCCTGCTTGTCATTCTTCTTTAGTTCTTTGGCAGCGGCTTCGGCGACTTCTGCTGTCTGGGCCAGTTTGATGACAGTTTGCAGAGAGGGCTCATCTTCTGTGAGGAGCTTATTTCTGACGGTCGCGTTTTTCATGCCGAAAATGAGGGCATCTATCAGGCGAGCTTCTGGGTTGTCAAATTTACATTTTGACAGCACCGTTCGAAGACGTGTGGTCCCACAGAGTGGGCCTTCTCCGGGTCCCGTCAACTAAACAATGTTGGTTGGCGGGCCCCAGGGGAAGAGCCTTCTCTGTGGCGGCCCCGACTCTCTGGAACCAACTCCCCCCGGAGATTAGAACTGCCCCTACTCTCCCTGCCTTCCGTAAAGTTCTTAAAACCCACCTTTGTCGTCAGGCATGGGGGAACTGAAACATCTCCCCCGGGCACGTACAATTTATGTATGGTATGTTTGTGTGTGTGCTTGTTAGTATATCGGGGTTCTTTTTAAAACTTTTTTAAATATTTAAATTTATTTGACTCTATTTGGATTTGTATGATTTGTTTATGCCTGTTGTGAGCCGCCCCGAGTTCACGGAGAGGGGTGGCATACAAATCTAAATAATAAATAATAATAAATAAATACTGGTTGATTGACTCGTGGTCGAGTTGGCCCATTCGCGAGAATTGATGCCGGAAAACGATGGCTGTTTTCGTGGGCTTGAAATGGGCGGCGAGCTTGGTTTTCAAGGCGTCCCAAGCGACGGAGTTTGCCGGCAGCGGATCTGTCAAAGTCTGGGCGAGATCGTACATCTCCGAGCCGCAGTAGTTCAAGAAGATCGCTCTCTTTCGGTCGTTGTCGGTGTCTCTCATTCCGGCAGCTTCGAGGAAGATCTCGAATTTTGAGATGTAGCCGTCCCAGGTGGACTTCTCCGGGTCGAAGAATTCAGGAGCTCTTCCGACAGGCAGGTTGTCCATAGTGGAGAGCGCGGGTTCATTCGTCCGTCGTCGCCGGAGACCAGGGTACTTTTGACGGTTCCTTTATTCAGCTCAGAGAAAGTGACTTCAGCTCAGAGAAAGTGACTTCAGCTGGAACGCGTCTAACTTTAACAGTGAAAGGCGCTCCTTATATACTTTTTCAGTCGCCCGCCAAAACTGAACTGTCAGCGCCTTAGCCAATCAGGCGCGACTGCTATTTTTAACCATTTTCCTCAGATACAGGCTTTACATAGGACTTAACACCCTCATCATCTTGAGGCTCGACTACTGTAACGCTCTCTACATGGGGCTACCTTTGAAAAATGTTTGGAAACTTCAGATCGTGCAGAATGCAGCTGCGAGACCAGTCATGGGCTTTTCCAAAAATGCCCATGTAACACCAACACTCCGCAGTCTGCATTGGTTGCCAATCAGTTTCCGATCACAATTCAAAGTGTTGCTTATTACCTATAAAGCCCTTCATGGCACCGGACCAGGGTATCTATGAGACCGCCTTCTGCCGCACGAATCCCAGCGACCAGTTAGGTCCCACAGAGTGGGCCTTCTCCGGGTCCCGTCAACAAAGCAATGTCATTTGGCGGGGCCCAGGGGAAGAGCCTTCTCTGTGGCGGCCCCAGCCCTCTGGAACCAACTCCCCCTAGAGATTAGAATTGCCCCCACCCTCCTTGCCTTTCGTAAACTCCTTAAAACCCACCTCTGTCGTCAAGCGTGGGGGAACTAAGACATCTCCCCCTGCCTATGTAGTTCTAGTGCATGATATGACTGTATGTATGTTTGTTATATTGGTGTTTCTTGCTTTTAGATTTTTAATGTGTAATTGTTATCTTAGATTTTTTTAATTATTAGATTTGTCAATATATATTGTTTTTGTTGCTGTTGTGAGCTGCCCCGAGTCTGTGGAGAGGGGCGGCATACAAATCTAATAAATCAAATCAAATCAAATCAAAACAAAAAAGTAATCTGTGAACTCAAATGGGCTAACTTACAGAATGTATCCAAAATCTGGGATTTGTGAATCCTGTGGAGTTGAAACTGGGCAAACTTTTTAAAATGTCATATACATTATCATAAAGCAAGCTATGACATTATTACAGAATATCATAAATGATTTCCTCTGGTTAACTTGGGCAATCCCTGATAGTTGACTGCATTATATAGTTCAACTTTTAAGGCAGATATATCTCTGAGTTTCTCCTTGAATTTGGAGCTCCTTCATTATTGTGAAGGCATTGAGAAATCTGGTAAGCAAATATCTCTGAAATGTTGACTCGTCACTTGTCTCGCCTCACTTTGAGTCTGTAAAATTCTAAGGAAGTCTTTGGCGCTTTCTGAGCTTAGTTGTTTTGTTGTGGATATTTCATTGCCAGAATAACAGAGTTTATTTATTTATTTTATTTATTATTTAGATTTGTATGCCACTCCTCTCCACAGACTCGGGGCGGCTCACAGCAAAGTGAAAAACAATTTTCAACAAATCTAAATTACTATTTAAAAATATTTTAAAAAACCCATTTTCTAAACAAACGTACATACAGACATACCATTCATAAATTGTAAATGCCCGGGGGAGATGTCTCAGTTCCCCCATGCCTGACGACAAAGGTGGGTCTTAAGGAGCTTACGAAAGGCAAGGAGAGTAGGGGCAGTTCTAATCTCCGGGGAGAGTTGGTTCCAGAGGGCCGGGGCCGCCACAGAGAAGGCTCTTCCTCTGGGGCCCGCCAACCGACATTGTTCAGTTGACGGGACCCGGAGAAGGCACCTAGGGGATCTTCTGATCCAACTCGCTCAGATAGAAAACCTTATACCATTTCAGACAAAGGAAATGAAATGAAATGCAAAAGATGAGAGAATAGAAGGGGAAATTATCAAATTTGCAGATGACAATAAGCCAGCAGGAATAACAAATAATACAGAAGACAAGATCAGGGTCTAAAAAGATCTTGACAGACCCAAAAATTAAGCCCTATCCAGCAACATGAAATTTAATATGGAGAAAAGCAAGGGTTTTACATTTAGGCAGGAAAACCCAAAGGTACAAGTGCAGATTAGGTGAAACCAGCCCGAACCCATAACGACCCACTGTTGACATCATGATGACATCACAGAACCAATTCAGTTGGTGCTGGTCCATGAGTACCACCATCTTTTTTAACCCTGCTGTTCTGTTCGAAAAAACTCCCTAATGTTATGTTCCCGGGTCTATTTGACCCGGACTGCAAATTGATCATTTTAGGTACTTATATTTGGTCTTTTTGAAAGCTTTTTTCACCTGGAAACAAGTTTGAACATTTCTGCACACAATGGAATGAAAATTGAACTGAAAAAATTAATCCTTATTGGTTTATTTTGCACATAAATGTGCCTCCCCCCCATTTTTGTGAATTTGTTTTAGGTTTATTGATAATTTTGCCTGCAAAATGCATTCTATTTTAGTAAAGTTGGTGTGGGATTGGTAGCTTGAACATTTCTGAACATAATGATATGAAAATTGAATTGAAAAAAATGATCCTTATTGGTTTATTTTGCTCATAAATGGGCCCCCATGCTTATACTCAAATAGGCTTATACTCGAGTAGGCTTATACTCGAGTATAAGACAATATGGTTTATATTAAAAAATAAACCAATAAGAATCATTTTTTTTCAGTTCATTTCTATTTTTCTTATGTTTAGGATTGTTCAATTTAGTATATCAAAACTTTTGGGGGAATATTCCTTAGAGATTTGTAGCCTAAAAAAAATATAAATTGACAAAATATTCAGAAAGCATGGGGGGAGGGGTTTTTGATCAAAATAAAAATATAAGCCTCACTTTTTTCAGTTCAATTTTCATATCATTATGTTCATAAATGTTCAAACTAGTTTTCCAGTGGAAAAAGTTTTCAAAAAGACCAAATTCAAGTACCTAAAAAAATCATTTTGGTCCGGGTCTATATGACCCGAAACAGAGTCAACGTGATTTTTTTTTTTGCCCAGAAAATTTTTATTCACCCACAAATATTTTTATGATGATCAGGCATGTTAAAATGAGTACATGAATGCCTAAGATATTAAAAATATTTCAGATTTGAAGCCTGCGTAAATATAAAGTGAAAATATTTGCAAGCAGCCAAGGGGGGGAGGACTTATTTATGATTGTAAACAACCAATAAGAAACATTTATTTCAGTTCATTTATATTTTTCTTATATTCAGAAATGTTCAAACTACCAATCCCACACCAACTTTAGTAAAATTGAACACATTTTGCAAGCAAAACTATCCATAAATTGAAAAATATTTCACAAAAACAGGGGGGGGGGCATGCATTCTATCAGCAAAATAAACCAATAAGAATTACTTTTTTCATTTCAATTTTCATATCATTGTGTGCAGAAATGTTCAGACTACTTTCCAAGTGAAAAAAGTATTCAAATTGACCAAACATAAGCACTTCAAATGAAGAGTTTTTGGTCCGGGTCAGGGTGACCCGGGAACATAACAAGTGTGACTTTTTTGTTTTCAGCAAGAAAGAAACCCCCCCCCCCCAAAAAAAAAAAAATTCTCATATAGAGAACCCCTGAAATGATGAAAAGTCGTGAAATTTCAAGTTTCAGATATGCAGGGAAAACTTTTTACAGGGACTCAAACTTGGCTTCGGGTCACATACAACCCGAACAAAAAAACAGCAGGGTTTTAAATGACTGAATTTTGAAAGTTGAAGTCCACACACCTTCAAATTGGCAAGGTTGAGAAACCCTTTTGAGAGAGTTTAATTCTCTTCAAAATTAAGACTTGATCCACAAAGCCTAAATCTGTGGCTTTACTTGGGCAGAATTAAATGGATTTTAAATATGGTTTCCCACTTGGGACAGGTTATCCAGAAAACTAGTTTTTAACATCCGTAGCTTGCTACCAAGTTACCTCCCAAGTAGTCTTGTGGTCTGGATATTAGGGGAAAATATATCAAATTATTTACTCCAAGCATCAACAAACCTCCTATTTAATCAAAGCCCAAATAAGGTGGGTAAAATGGGTTTTGTAAAATAATAATAATAACGACACATGAATTAAATGTTAATTTAATGTTTTATTTCATGACTATGGAGATTCTCCCAACCAGATCATGGTTATTCCTAAGGTGCTTTTTCTAGGCAACTGGACTTTCTTGTTATTTTCCTTTGAAAATGTTTTGCTTCTTCAGTTTTCTGAAGAATTGAAGATTGATGAGAAACACAAATGTTTTTTTTTTAAAGAAACCAAAACCTCCGGTCGTGTTTTAGAAAAAGCCTTTTCAGGATATTTTTATTTAAACTGAATTTGAATAAAAGAGTCATTGTTAGGTTGGGGGGAAAAAAGAGTGTCAAAATAATGTTAACTCAACAATTTTTCCATTATACTTTTATTGAATAGTAATCCCTGGAGGGGACACACACACACACACACCAAGAATTAAGTGAAGAATACAGAAGGTTGTAAGAAGGAACAGAAAAAAGAAAGGCAAAGAATTGAAAGCTGTTCCTAATTTCCAAAATAACATGAGGGTTGACAAAATTCATTTTCCCATGAACATAATAAATAAAAACTCTCCAGATGTGACAAAACTGTGATTCTGGCCCCTGAAGATTCATTCTCCTAATTTTACCAATAAATATTTTTAATCAAGTGGTTCAAACAACCCTGTTACTATTAATGAATTATAAATAGAGTTTACAGATATTCCCAACACTGAGACATAATGATCAAGAAAGCCATTGCGTTCCTATTTTCCAATGTGGCATCAGATTATCGCTCAAGGTCACAGCCCCATCTTACACGAGCATTCAACCATTTGTTTTGTAACAATACTAATTTTACTAAAAAAAATAAAATCCGAACAAAATATTATTCTATCACATGATCATAACTTAGACTCGGGGTCAGCAACCCACGGCTCTGGGGCCGCATGTGGCTTTTTCATCCCTCTGCCGAGGCTCCTTGTCACTCAAAATATGCATCACAACCAGCAATGTGTGATGCCTGCCAGCACACGATTTATTGAGCTTTCCGACTCCCGGTAAGCCAACCATGGATAAATCTAAGAAAATAAAAGTTTCAGGAGAAAACAGAACATTTAATTCAACTACATATGATAGTTCTGTGGCTGCTCGGGAAATAGGCACGGGAAGGCTTTTGTGGCTCCCGGTGTTTTCTTTTGGGTCCAAATGGCTCTTTGAGTGTTTAAGGTTGCCGACCTCTGACCTCGGGTAAAATGATCCCTTATCTCTACAGCCCCTCCAACACCTTGAGGAATGAGGAATACTTGTTAATCTAGCTAGGGTTAGATGCCACTGGTATAACCCTATGCATTCATTTCTTGGATGGAGATAGAAAGGACGTCTTCAGATTCCCATAGTGCAGCATTTCTAAACTTGGCAATTTATGGACTTCAACGCCCAGAATCCCCCAGCCCAGCATGCTTTAAAATTAGAGAGAGAAGAGATGCCATCTGTCAAAATGGCCTTTTTCCCCAGGTGTAAGATGTGGTCCTGGTAAAGGCTTTGCCAGTTTTGCTTGTTTTTTTAAAGAAAATAGTGACCTGAAAGGGTATATAATTTTTTTTAAATTATTGGGGTCTAATATAATATCTGAAAAAGTCCACAAGCTATGGAGCTTTGATTAAACAATGTAATAATCAGCAATTTATCTTCATGATGTATCTCACCTTCTACTTTAACTCTTATAATACCTAACTTGTCAAAAGCCATGTCTTCTGAAAGTGGCCTGGCTTTAATGGTCATTTTTTTGGAAAATCAATGGAATCATTCCTCAGAAAGATATTTGAGTGCTAGCCAGCCAATTTATCCTGAGAAAAATAAACAGTCTGTGCCTCATGCAATATCTTTTTAAACATTATAAAAACTGAAACTCAATCACTGTAACTTTTCTAGTTACCAGTTTAAAAAAAATAGCAACTCTCTTTCTTCTCTAACCTAATGACTCTCTAATATGTTTAACTACAAGTATTTTTTTATTACAGTGTTCCCTCGATTTTCACGGGGGATGCGTTCCAAGATTGCCTGCGAAAGTCAAATTTCCGCGAAGTACAGATGCGGAAGTAAATACACTATTTTTGGCTATGAACAGTATCCCAAGCCTTCCCTTAACACTTTAAACCCCTAAATTACAATTTCCCATCCCCCTAGCAACCATTTAGATTATTACTCACCATGTTTATTTATTAAAGTTTATTTTAAAAAATGTTTTTTAAAGGCAGACAAAAGTTTGGCAATGACATATGACGTCATCGGGCAGGAAAAACCGTGGTATAGAGGGAAAAACCGCAAAGTATTTTTTAATTAATATTTTTGAAAAACCGTGGTATAAACGTTCCGCGAAGTTCGATGCCGCAAAAATCGAGGGAACACTGTACTGTATTTTTTATTACTTCTTTCTTAGACAATGGCAGATAGTTACCTAGGGAGGTTACCAAGGCAAAGCTGTGATCTTGGATTATTTTGAGACCCTGCACATAAAATGTACAACAAAACAAATATGTTGCATTCAAAGTGTTGGTTATGACCTATAAAGCCCTTCATGGCACCGGGCCAGGTTATCTCTGGGACCGCCTTCTGCCGCACGAATCCCAGCGACCAATTAGTTCCCACAGAGTGGGCCTTCTCTGGGTCCTGTCAAGTAAACAATGTCGTTTGACGGGACCCAGGGGAAGAGCCTTCTCTGTGGTGGCCCCGGCCCTCTGGAACCAACTCCCCCCAGAGATTAGAATAGCCCCCACCCTTCTTGCCTTTCGTAAGCTTCTTAAAACCCACCTCTGCCGCCAAGCACGGGGGAACTGAGATATTCTTCCCACCCTAGGCTTCTACAATTTATGCATGGTATGTTTGTATGTATGATTGGTTTTAAAACAAGGGTTTTTAGCTGCTTTAGTATTGGATTGTCGCATGTTGTTTTTACCACTGTTGTTAGCCGCCTCGAGTCTACGGAGAGGGGCGGCATACAAATCCAGTAAGTAAGTAAATAAATAAATAAATAAATAAATGACTAAGTTGTAAGAATGAGGCAACGCTACAAATCTTGCTTGATCTATTTTGTAAATCCCCATGAATTAACAGTGATTTAAAGTTTAAAGATTGGGAACTGCTATTAAACCAGTGGTTTAAAAACTGTTTTTTGAATGCTAATCTAAAATATTGATTGACGTTGCTTAGATTTCAATTAATACCACTTGTCAAATAATAATTGAAATGTTTACTGAATGTAGATGCAATATCTTAACATTTAATTTGTGTGTGTGTGTGTGAATTTTACTAGACTTAACTCTTGGATGAGCATCTCCAGGTCTGTATTTCAGGATAATACATAATAACTGTCTTTTTCAAGAGCTTCGGAAATATTGGCAATAATGAACTGAATTATTCTGAATTCTGTGCCTAAAAGTTACAACAATTAATCAGTTGAAAGGCTTGCCTCCAGAAGTTGTGGATGTCCCAACAGTGGAGATTTTAAAGTTATGTAAAGTTTATTCAGAGAGGTTCCTTTCTTTTCTTAGTATAATGTTAAATCAGTTTTTCATTCAAAGTCATCCCAAAGGAAAGCTCTTACAATGCCATACAAAATGACAAACATTTAGAGCCATGTAAAGAATTTGTGTAAAAGAATGCCAGAACAGCGAGACAAATATGGTCAGTACACAACACGGTTGTTTTTGTTGTTGTTGTTAATGTCAAAAGATGACTAGGCTTAGCAGACACCGTAAAATAATTCTTTTGCGTGAGATGATCTTATGTGTTATTTAAAAGGCTTCAGTCTGAGAAGCAGCTTGCCCTTGAAATTAGTAATAGACAATACAATTTAATTCCTGCTCCAGTTTGTTTTTAATCATTCTTAAGTAATTCCACCCAGAACTGTGGGCAGTCGGGTAATGTATTAATTTAATAACTTTTTGTTATGTCTGTCCCGGTTTTGATCATGGGAACATCTATATGCATTTAATTACTTTTTTAAAAAATGTTTATCTCAATGATTTTTTTTTTAAAGGAAAAGAGAAGGGAAGACATTTCTAAATGTTTATTTTCTCAATATCTGAATAAGTAAACACAAAGTTTGTTTTCTGTTTTGTTTTTGGGTTTTTTATTTTTTGCAACTGAGCGCTGTAGAAATGGCAGTAATGAATAATGCATCAAATAAATACAGTACATGAAAACATATCCTATAAATGAAAACATATCCAGAACAATGGTGGAAAAGTGTAAATATCAATGGATTTCCATTCCAGGTTTACATGTTATTTATTTATTTTATTTATTTATTCATTTGTCCAATACACAATACATACGGAAGAGAATAGACATGAAGTAATATATATAAAGATAATATGTAAAAATAGAGGAGAAGATATATGAAAGGAAGAAAATATATATGATATATGAGATAAAGGAAAGACAATTGGACAGGGGACGATAGGCACATCAGTGCACTTATGTACGCCCCTTACTGACCTCTTAGGAACCTGGAGAGGTCAATCGTGGATAGTTTATAGACATGCCATTTCAATCTGTTCCTGTCAAAGTTTCCCAAATCTGGTTCTTCTATCAATGTCCACCGATAACAATCTAATACAATCTTATTTTCTTAGAAATAAATCCTGTTAATTTACTTCCGTGGTCACGTGGAACCTCTGCAAATTATAATGCCAATATATCCGGATGTTGGGAAGGCCAAGGTTTAGAACTGCAGTCTTAAGTGGGTTTATTCTTTCTTCAAACAACCATTTGACTGGGATGGTGTAAGGATTAGATACAGGGGGCTCCAACTAGTGATGGGCTCCTATGAGTACGGTCAGGTACACAGAACTGGTGGAAAAAGTTTGGTCAAGTACGCAGAACCGGGAGAAAAAAAATTGATTTTTTTTCCTTCTTTGTTTCCCTTCTGGGTTCTCGGTATGTTTTTCCTAACGCGGTAAATGAGGTTGAATGTGTATATTTTTAGAAGAGCTGTGCGTGTGTATGTGTGTGTACATACACAAATAGTTTATATAGCAGATAATGTATATTTTTGAGTGCCTAGGTGTAATATGTAGGTACACATATGGCATATACAGTGATACCTCGTCTTACAAACGCCTCGTCATACAAACTTTTCGAGATACAAACCTGGGGTTTAAGATTTTTTTGCCTCTTCTTACAAACTATTTTCACCTTACAAACCCACCGCCACTGCTGGGATGCCCCGCCTCCGGACTTCTGTTGCCAGTGAAGCACCCATTTTTGCACTGCTGGGATTACCTTGAGGCTCTCCTCCATGGGAAACCCCACCTCCAGACTTCCGTGTTTTTGTGGTGATGCAGGGGAATCCCAGCAGCACAAAAACAGGCGCTTTGCTGGCAATGGAAGTCCGGAGGTGGGGTTTCCCAGCGAGGGGAAATTGCAGCATCGCAAAAACACAGAGGTCCAGAGGTGGGGTTTTGAGGACTTCGGTGTTTTTGCAATGCTGCAATTTCACTGATGCTCCCTTCGCTGGGAATGCTGGAATTCCCCTGCAGCATCACAAAAGCACAGAAGTCTGGAGGTGGGGTTTCCCATGGAGGGGAGCCTTAGGGAAATCCCAGCAGCGCAAAAAAAGACGCTTCGGCTGGCAAAAGGGGTGAATTTTGGGCTTGCACGCATAGTTACAATTCATGCTTGATTGATGGACCTTTTTAATTAATGCACAATTCTTTTTATTTTATTTTAAAAGCTTTTATTGAACATTCATAAAAAGAAACAATGGTACATACAGAAAATAGAGAGATATCTTAGTCTCTCTTTCCTTGCTTATTTTACTTTATATACAATTTTACATCTTATGCGGTTTTTCATATTGATATATTTCTTGCTTTTCTAACCTAATTCTATGTTCATATGTACCGTATATACTCGAGTATAAGTAGAGATTTTCTGCACAAAAAATGTGCCGAAAAATCCAGCCTCGACTTATACTAAAGTCACTGACTTTCACTGACCTGAAAACGGCCCTGCAGCATTTTCCAAAGCTCCACAGTTCCGATGTGAAAGGCAGGAAGGAAAGAAACCTCATGGCTGGCAACACTAGGTTTTTTCTTCTTCTTCATGGCAATACCCCTGAGCTACCTGATTAGCAGCAGGCTGAACCAATCACAGATCCTCCTCTATACAGAAAGGAGGCACTGAGAGAGCTATCTGATTGGCAGCAGGCTGTAACAATCACAGCTCCTCCTCTACAGGAAGCACTGGGGGAAGGGGCGGGAGGGTTGAAGAGTCTTTCAGAAGGAAGGAACCATGGCTTCCTCTCCTAATCAAGCCAACAACAATATTTTACAAGTAAATAAAATGTACAAGTAAAATGTAAGTTACCCATTTAAATTTGATTAACAGGATTTGTTATTTTGTAAGAAATGGTTGCTTCAAGTGGGGATAATTCTGTGTAATTAAACTTTTTCTTCCAACTATACTTATACCCAAGAGGATTGCTGATGCTGACTTGTTTAAAACAATACAAAGGTTAGGATAATATTATTAATACAGTGGTACCTCAAAATACGAACCCCTCGTCTTACGAACAACCCGAGATACGAACCCGGGGTTCAGAAAAATGTTGCCTCTTCTTACGAACTTTTTTCGTGTTACGAACGGCAAACCCGAACTTCCGGGTTCGGCGTTCGGGAGGCTGCTGGGAAGCCCCGCAGCCCGGCTGTCACCTTTTAAAACAGCCAGGGGGCTTCCCAGTTGCCTCCCGGAGCCAAACCCGGAAGTTCGGGTTTGGCGTTCGGCTTGGAGAGGCTGCTGGGAAGCCACCCGGCTGTTTTAAAATGTGACAGCCGGGCTGCGGGGCTTCTCGGCGGCAGCGGCAGGTACGTAAGACGGAAAACGTTCAGGAGGCCGCTTTGGGTTTTTGGCTGGGAGGGAGGGCAGGAGGTCCGACGCTGGGGGAGGGAGTCAGGAAGGTCCTCTTGCTCCCCCCCTCAGCGAAAAACACAAAGACGGTCTGCCATCGCATGACAGGCAGGGCGGAGCAGCGTGGAGCAAAGGGAGTATGAAACCGCCAGCAGCTTCAGTTTCCCATTGCTCCGCGGGTGGCGGCAGACCGCCTTTGTATTTTTGGCTGGGGGGGAAAGCAGGAGGCGCAGGATCAGGCCGGCGGCGGGCACGGGAGAGGCAACAGGTCTGCATCCTGGGCGGGTGGGCGGGCCGCGGGCGAGGAGGCGCGACCGAGCGGGCCGGCTCAGGCTCTGGCTAGGACGGGGCGGGCAGCGGCTGGGCGCGGCAGCGAGGGTGCGTCTGACTCGGGGCTGGCGGTGCCTGACGCAGTGGGGAACAACAGCGTGGGAGGCAGGAGAGGACCAGGCAACCGGAGCAGCGTTGTCGCTGCTCCCGGCTTGGCTTGCCTGGCCGCCTTGGCTTCCCTGGCCGCCTGGCGCTGCGATCTTCCAATCTTCCCTTGGCGATCTTCTGATCTTCCCTGGCTTCCCTGGCCGCCTGGTGCTGCGATCAGAAGATCGCAGCGCCAGGCGGCCAGGGAAGCGGCCAGGGAAGCGGCCAGGGAAGCCAAGGGAACATCGGAAGATCGCAGCGCCAGGCGGCCAGGGAAGCCAAGGGAAGATCGCCAAGGAAAATGCCCAGCCCAGCCCCCCCTCCGGAGGCGTTTTCCTGGAAGGAATGCCATCCACCACCGAGCTTTTCGTAATCTGTTTAAATTTCCTTCACTCCCCCCCCCAACATTCCCCGCCTTGCCTCGCTTGACTGGCCAGAGGACATGACATTCACCGTCTCCCGTGCCTCCTTTGGCTTTGCGATTGGACGCGCCTGCCGCCGCTCTGCCCAATCGCAAAACCAAAGGAGGCACGGGAGGCGGTGAATGTCATGTCCTCTGGCCAGTCAAGCGAGGCAAGGCGGGGAATGTTGGGGGAGTGAAGGAAATTTAAACAGATTACGAAAAGCTCGGTGGTGGTGATTGCACTCCTTTTAGGAAAACGCCTCCACGGGGGCTGGGCTGGGCATTTTCCTGGAAGGAATGCCATCCACCACCGAGCTTTTCATAATCTGTTTAAATTTTCTTCACTCCCCCAACATTCCCCGCCTTGCCTCGCTTGACTGGCCAGAGGACATGACATTCACCGCCTCCCGTGCCTCCTTTGGCTTTGCGATTGGACGCGCCTCCCGCCGCTCTGCCCAATCGGAAAGCCAAACGAGGCACGGGAGGCAGTGAATGTCATGTCCTCTGGCCAGTCAAGCGAGGCAAGGCGGGGAATGTTGGGGGAGTGAAGGAAATTTAAACAGATTACGAAAAGCTCGGTGGTGGATGGCATTCCTTCCAGGAAAACGCCCAGTCCAGCCCCCGTGATTGGCCAGAGGACATGACATTCACCGCCTCTTGTGCCTCCTTTGGCTTTGCGATTGGGCAGAGCGGCGGGAGGCGCGTCCATAGGCTTGGTCGGGTCGCCGCATCACCCTCCCTTCGCCAACCCTTTGGCGGTCACCGGTGGGCTTAGGGTGCCTCGGCACCGACTTCGCTGCCCCTTCCCGAGCCCAGCCCCGTGACATTCGCTTTCCTCCCGCCGGCAGCCGAGACTTATCGTGGGCTCCTTCGCAACCTCGGAGAGCTTCCAGGGCATGAAAGCTCACGAAAACCAGGAAGTTCTCCGTGGTTGCGAAGGAGCCCACGATCAGTCAACTGCGGGCGGGAGGAAAGCAAATGCCAAGGGGCTGGGCTCGGCTCCCCCCTCGGCTCTCCGCCTTACCAGCCCCGCCACGGAAGGCTCCATTCTGTTCCCTGAATAGAGACCGCCGGCTGCTCAATCGGGCCGGCAGGGAACAGAATGGAGCCTTCCGCGGCAGGGCTGGTAACGGGGGGAGCCGAGCCCAGCCCCGTGACATTCGCTTTCCTCCCGCCCGCAGCCGAGACTGATCGTGGGCTCCTTCGCAACCTCGGAGAGCTTCCAGGGCATGAAAGCTCACGAAAACCAGGAAGCTCTCCGAGGTTGCGAAAGAGCCCATGATCAGTCAACTGCAGGCGGGAGGAAAGCAAATGCCAAGGGGCTGGGCTCGGCTCCCCCCTCGGCTCCCCCCCTTACCAGCCCCACCGCGGAAGGCTCCATTCTGTTCCCTGCCGGCCCGATTGAGCGGCCGGCGGTCTCCATTCAGGGAACAGAATGGAGCCTTCCACGGCGGGGCTGGTAAGGGGGGGGAGCCGAGGGGGGAGCCGAGCCCAGCCCCGTGGCATTCGCTTTCCTCCCGCCCGCAGCCGACTGATCGTGGGCTCCTTCGCAACCTCGGAGAGCTTCCTGGTTTTCGTGAGCTTTCATGCCCTGGAAGCTCTCCGAGGTTGCGAAGGAGCCCACGATCAGTCGGCTGCGGGTGGGAGGAAGGCGAATCCCCCGTGGGCTCCGTTACATCTTCCGCTGCCAGCCAGGCCATGCTGGCGGCAGCGGAACAATCGCCTTCCTCCCGCCCGCAGCCGACTGACCGTGGGCTCCTTCCCGAGCTCCCTCCCTGAGCCTCCCGTTCTCTCTCTCCCCCCCCTCGCCCCTTCGCCTCCCTGTGTTCCTAGGAGAAGTGCTGGGGATTGAGGCAAGACACACCTTCTGCTCCTCACCAGCACTTCTCCTAGGAACACAGGGGGGCGAAGGGGCGAGGGGGCGGAGAGAGAACGGGAAGCTCAGCATTCCGTCAGCCGCAGCGCTGGCTGTCAACTTTTCTTTTTAAAACTGGGCAGGAGCTGACTTGCCTCCCCAGTGCTAAAAAGAAAAGTTGACAGCCAGCGCTGCGACTGACGGAATGCTGAGCCTCCCGTTCTCCCCCCCCCACCTTGCCCCTTCCGGTTTCGGCGTTCGGGAGACCGCTGGGTTCCCAGCTGTCTCCGAACGCCAAACACCAAAGCCGAACTTCCGCGTTCGGCTTCAGGAGACAGCTGGGAAGCGGCGCGGCTCTTTTAAAAGATGACAGCCGGCCTGGGGGGCTTCCCAGCACCCCTGAACCCTGTGCTGGGAAGCCCCCCAGGCCGGCTGTCACCTTTTAAAACAGCCGCGCCGCTTCCCAGCAGTCGCGGAAAGCCGTTTTTTTGCGGGGGGTTTTTTGGTTGCACGGATTAATTGACTTTACATTGTTTCCTATGGGAAACAATGTTTCGTCTTACGAACCTTTCGTCTTACGAACCTCCCCCCGGTACCAATTAAGTTCGTATCTTAAGGTACCACTGTAGTATGAATTTTGTCATTAATCATTTGTTCTACATAATTAATATGAATAGATTTACCTTTTTTAAGAGTATGGTTTCTCCTTATGCAAGATAAATATCATGTAGAAGAAAGATTTTACTATTAAAAAAATAAATTTTTAATTGGTTTTTGAATTTTATTTATTTTGTTTTTCTTCTGAGCTCTAGCATTTTGGGAGTTGCTTGGTCTTTCATTTCCCAATGAAAACTGTAGTTAAGCCTGTCCTTGTGTTGTGCAAGTAAGGAGTTTTCATCATATCTTCTGACAGTTAGTTGGTGTCCATGGATTTATATTGCCATATAAATTGGCAATACTGTACCTTAATAAGCTGTGGGCAAGGCTGTACTTCCTATTAATTGTCCTATTTTTCCTAATCATTGTGTAATACCATCAATGGGCAGTAAAGCGTATAGATTCAACTCAAATCAACTTATTTATTTTTTAAAAATTTTATTTTATATGACTTACAAACATTTAGACATCAAACAATACAACATTAAACATTTACACTTGATATATTTACAAAATTTATTTTTTTTAACAATTCTATTTACTATACCTTTTTCTTAATTTCCACCCAGTTGTAAATTTTTTCCCACACTTTGTAATAGTCCTTATTTTGTTGGTTTTGAATTTCGTATGTTAATTTGCTAAATTTGGGGCAGTGTAATATTTTTTTAATTACCGTTTCTTTGTTTGGAATCTTATCTTGTTTCCAGACGTGCATATGCTAATCTTGCAGCAGTAAGTAAGTGATTTATTAAGTAGTAGTTTTCTTTGCTATGTTTGCCTCTAATTATGCCTAATAAATACATTTCCGGTTTTATTTCAATTTTATAGCCCAATATTTCTTCCATCCATGCCCTAATTTGAATCCAAAATTTTTTTGCTTCGTTACATTGCCACCATATGTGGTAGTATGTTCCCACTTCTTTTTTACACTTCCAACATTTGTTACTAATGTTTACATTCATTTTGGCTAGGCGCGCTGGCGCATAATGCCATCAGAAGAACATTTTATAAAGATTTTCTTTATATGATGTTGACAAAGTCATCTTATAGTTAACTGACCATAGTTTTCCCCAGTCTTCTACCTGAATTGCATATCCCAAATCAACTTATTATTACAGTCAATTTACACAGTACAGTAGTCCCTCGCTATACCGCGCTTCACCTACTGCGGCTTCACTTCATTGCGGGTTTTCAAGGAATATTAATGAGAAAAATCATTCATGGATCTTCACTGGTTCGCGGGTTTCTGAGGAAGTCGATCGGCAGATTTAAACAGCCCGCCGAACTCAATCGGCAGGTTTTTTTTTAAAAAAAAATCTAAAATTGTAAATACTGTATTTAAATACTGTATCTAAAATAAATACTGTGTGGGAAGTGTTTATAAACACTTAAAACAATGAAAACTTACCAAACAATTACAATATAAATACTTAAATAAGTACTATCAGTCGATAAATTCCCCATCGTGGATTTCACCTATCGCGGTCGGGTCTGGAACGTAACACCAGCGATAGGTGAGGGGCTACTGTACAGCTTTAATGCATATTTTTGAATTTGAGTCTGCAATACCCAATTCAGCCACTAGGGGAAATAGATTCACTACATTGCTCCGTTTCCCAATGAACCTGCAATACCTCAGTGAGCCACCGGAGGACAGTATGTTCAATACATTGTATTTTATTCCGGATTGTGGGATCACAGCCCACCAAACAGTAATTTCTCCATCTATCAAAAGCATCTCAGAAGTCATCAGTGACTTCGTATAATTGGTGGCAGCCAAATACTGAGACCCCTTTATAAATTCACAAACCATTCATCCATAATTTCATCTGGGAAAATATAGACATTTTAGACCAATGCAGATCTGCTACCAGGTGTAAGAGTTACTGTCCATTGTGCAGTGGCTCCCTGGGATGTCTGGGTGTCATACATAGTGCTATAAATTATTTCAGGTTATTTGAGGGACTGTCTGTCTTCCATGGTTTCTGTTCTCAACAGAAATGGTGTTGTGTAGGAGAGGAAGGGATGGGGCAGAGTAAAATATAGAATCTGTACTTTGCCACAAGAGATCCATGTCCAAACCCCCTTGAATTCCACTGACCTTTATCTTCTGCCAATTTAGTGCTTCTTGCTAGTTGAGAAGATTATTGTACATAAGACTTCAATTAATTGTTTATGCTGCAATCTACACAAATGATCCCGATTCTTTGCACCTGGTGTTGCAATCAAATTTATTTTAAGCAATGACATCAGATGTATCCAGTGAAGGGCTACCAAATTTTTTACTATCGCACTGTGGGTGTGGCTTATGCATTTTCTTTCCACATCTTTCAGTACAAATTGGGTGCTTTGGGGTGTGTTCTCTCGGGCTCTCTGGTAGACTCCTCCAAAAAATTCACAGGTACAAATTTCAGACACACACACACACGTTTGAAAATTCAAAACAATGTTCTTTATAATGAAAAGTCACTTAACCTAAGCCCTCTTTTGGTATAGCAAAGAGCACTTGTCTCCAAACCAACTGGTAATTTGTACAAGTCCCTTATCAGTTCTGTGATACTTAGGTTGCAGCTGTGAGGCAATTCAGTCCTTCTTTCACAAAGTGAAATACACTTTGCTCTGGTTTAGTTTCAAAGCGGGGAAAAATCAGCACACAAAAGGTCCAAGTCAGTAAAGCAGGCACGAAACACAACGATCAGATAATCCTCCACAATGGCCAAACCCACAGGCTGGTATTTATAGCAGCCTCACTAATTACCAGAGCCCCACCCAACCACAGGTGGCCTCATTTTCTTTGATAATAATCTCTCAGTTGTTGTTGCCTATGCATCGCTCTCCGTATGTTTGGCTGTATCATTAACTCTTGTTCCGAATGCAAGGAGGAGCTAGATAATTGATCACCTTCTGAGCTGTCTGCCACACTCTCCTCCTCCCTGTCACTCATGTCTTCTTGGTCAAAGGAGTCTTCATCAGCAGATTCCACCGGGGGCAAAACAGGCCTGCAGCATTTGGATGTCTCCCCCACATCCGCAGTCCTTGGGGCAGGAGCTGGGCAGAACTAACCACAACAGGGTGGAGTTCCATTTTTGCTACCCACTGCGTCCCCCCACCCCCAGTCCGGGCAATAGCCCATCCCTGGATGCATCCCAGGAAGTCGGTCTTCTCTGTCATAATGTCTGTTACAGGAACCATCACCTTATGAAAGCAGGTTGCAACGCCTTGGTCTCTTCAGCCTTGAAAGACGGCGTTTAAGGGGTAACTTGATCAAAGTGTATAATATCATGCATGGGATAGAAAAGGTGGATAGAGAAAAATTATTTTCTCTATCACACAATACTAGGACGAGGGGGCACTCCCTAAAGCTCATAGGTAAGAAAGCGAGGAAAAATCAAGGGAAATATTTCTTCACCCAGAGGGTCACTGGTTTATGGAATTCACTTCCAGAAGAGGTCATGACAGCCTGGATGGCTTCAAGGCAGGATTAGACAGATTCATGGATGCCAAGTGTATCGGTGGTTATGGAAATGGATGTCCAAGTGCCGCCTCTATGGTGGTTGAGGCAGGCAGGATTCCCTTGGGTACCATTTGTTGAGGGTCAAGGGAAAGGGAGGGTTTTGCCTTCTCTTTCTGCTCAAGATCCCCATGGACAATTGGTGGCCCCCTGTGTGACACAGAATGCTGGACTCGATGGGCTTTGCCCCGATTCAGCATGGCTCTTCTTATGTTCTATGTTCTTATCACACCACCCAAGTTCTGAATGGCCGAGCTTGACTGGCCTTTCTTAAGGTGGTGGAAACCTGGTTCTTCCCCATCCCCAGGAATAAGATTTTGTGGTGAGCCCATCTGGTTGTTTTGATTTGAGTGTTGCTCAGTGATGATGAATTGGGCTGTTTTTTATTCTATGCCCAGAATCTTGTGACAATATACATTCATATAGTCCAGTATTGGGTCCCTACCAGTACGGAAAAGGACGGGGCAGTGGTAGCAAACGGTGAGCTGTGCATGCAGTTTCGCTTATCCTGCATGTGCGCCCGTACAGCCCAGCCTGTTTATGCTTCTTTGCATGCGCAGGAAGCAAAATCTTCCAAGAGGATGTACACATATACACATGAGATTTCTGTGATTTTTTTGCTTCTGCACATGCATGAAAGCAAAAATATCTCCAAAATCTCACACGTCCCCTCGTGATATTTTGCCTCCTGCTCATGTGCAGAAGCAAGAACACACTGGGGCACATGCGCACGCATGCAGGAGCACCGAAGCTGCCTGCACATTGTACTGGTAGCAGCAGTAAGAGCAATCTGCCTCTGATATCGTCATATACAGTGATACCTCGTTGTATGAACCCCTCATCATACGAACTTTTTGAGATACGAACCCGGGGTTTAAGATTTTTTTGCTTCTTCTTCCGAACTTGTTCTGTCGGGCTCTCTGGTAGACTTCTCCCAAAAATTCACAGGTACAAATTTCAGACACAGACATGTTTGAAAATTCAAAACAATGTTCTTTATAATGAAAATTCAATGAAACCAAGCCCTCTTTTGGTATAGCAAAGAGCACTTGTCTCCAAACCAACTGGTAATTTGTACAAGTCCCTTATCAGTTCTGTGATACTTAGCTTGCAGCTGTGAGGCAATTCACAGTCCTTCTTCTTTCATAAAGTGAAACACACTTTGCTCTGGTTTAGTTTCAAAGCGGAGAAAAATCAGCACACAAAGTTCGAAGTCAGCAAAGCAGGCACGAAACACCAGGATCAGATAATCTTCCAGAATGGCCAAACCCACAGGCTGGTATTTATAGCAGCCTCACTAATTACCAGAGCCCCACCCAACCACAGGTGGCCTCAGTCCTTGGGGCAGGAGCTGGGCCAGAGCTAATCACAACAGAACTATTTTCACCTTACGAACCCGCCGCTGCCACTGGGATGCCCCGCCTCCTGACTTCCATTGCCAGCTGAAGTTCCTGTTTTCGTGCTGGTGGGATTCCCTCTATGGGAAACCCCACCTCTGGATTTTGCGATGCTGCAGGCGAATCCCAGCAGGGGAATCCCACCAGCGTGAAAACGGGCACTTTGGCTGGCAACGGAAGTCCGGAGGTAGGGTTTCCCAACAAGGGAAGCTTCAGTGATGCTGCGATCCCAAAAACGTGGAAGTCCAGAGGTGGGGTTTCCCATGGAGGGGAGCCTCAGGGGAATCCCACCAATGTGAAAAAGGGCGCTTCGGCTGGCAAAAGGGGTGAATTTTGGGCTTGCACGCATTAATCACTTTTCCTTTTTAAAAAAAATTATAAACTTTATTAATTTTCAATAAAAAATAGAATAGAATAGAATAGAATTTTTATTGGCCAAGTGTGATTGGACACACAAGGAATTTGTCTTGGTGCATATGCTCTCAGCGTACATAAAATAAAATACAGTGATCCCTCGATTATCGCGAGGGTTCCGTTCCAAGACCCCTCGCGATAATCGATTTCTTGCGATGTAGCGGTGCGGAAGTAAAAACACCATCTGCGCATGCGCGTCCTGTTTTCCATGGCCGCGCATGTGCAGATGGTGGGGAGACGGCAGTTCGGAGGCTGGCAATGGTTGTTTTTCATGCCGGCCACCCCCCCCCAGCGCCTCCGGACTCCTCGCCGCTACCCCCCACCCGATTCTCCCCTCCCATCCCTCCCTCCTTAGAACGTGGATTTTTCACCCTCTCAAGTTGCTAGTTCTGAGTAAGAACACTTCCCCCACTTCTGATTTTCAATTCCATTTAGAACCTGGATGTTTTGCCATCTCAAGTTGCTAGTTCTGAGTGAGAACACTGTCGGGATGGAGAGACCCCCTTACCTTAGACAAGGCGCTCAGCCCGTGAGGAGTGAGCCGGGAGCTTCCAGAGGAGATGGGTATTGAAGTACAGACAAAGCATGTTCAAATGAACAATTAGTTTTTATTAGAAAAGTATAAAAACAATAAAAGTCTGAAGAGACATAAAAAGCACATCCTCTGGCTAAGGATGTACGGAGGAAAAGATGTCTCCTAATTAAGGACCGCCCTTCTTCTTCAAGAAGAGACAGGATGTGAGCAAACAGGTTACATCACACAGGAGGAGCTATCTTACTAGACAGAATTAACTCTCTAACTACTGGATGTTTCTCAATGTCGTTGGGGGCTGGCAATTTCCAGCGCGACACCCCTTCTTTGTCAGTCATCAGAGACAAGAGGGACATCAGGACATCAAGACATCAATTCACTTAAGGCACAATTTGTTGGTGAGGTATTCATGTTGATCAGCTGGCAATGGCTTATTCAGCAAGTCAGCGATCTGCTCAGTAGTAGCCACATACTGAAATTTCACGAAACCATCTTTCACCTTCTCTCGGATATTTTGATACCGAATGTGAATGTGCCGTGAACGAGCTCCAACAAATTCAGCTTCAGCAATGAATGCAACTGAAATATTATCCTCCATAATAACAATTGGTGTCATAGGACCTTTCCAAATACTATCAATGAGAGGAAAAAGAGACATTAATGCATTACAGCAATCAGAAACACATGCATATTCAGATTCAGTTGAAGAGCAAGAAATAAACTTCTGCTGCCTAACTTTCCAAAAGAAAGGACAACCATTTAAAAACATGATATAACCAGAAGTACTTTTTCGTGTTTCTGTGTCACTTGCCCAGTCAGCATCAGCATAACAAATCACTTCAGGATACCCAACATGATCTGGCTCAAGGTACAGCTTCTTGCCTTTCGTGAGCTTCATGTATTTGAGCAGCTTCTTTATGCAAGACCAATGAAACGTGGTAGCCTTTCCAACGTATCTGGACAGTAGATTCACACTCAGTGAAATGTCAGGTCTCGTCCAGCTGCTGATGTACAATAGCGATCCAATCACTGACCGGTACAATGTTTTGTTCTCAAAATCAGGATACTCTTCTCGGGTTAACCTGTAAAAGTCAGTTTGCATAGGAGAACGACAAGTATGCGCATCAGACATGTTACAATTTTGCAAAAGCTGGTCAACCTTACTTTCTTGTGAAAGAGAGAACCCCTTCTCAGTTTTCTCAAACTGAACACCTAGATAATCATTGATATGCCCTAGGCTTTTCAAGGTGAAATGTTTCTCAAGGCCCTTAGCAAAAGTTTGACTAGTGCTTTCATTGAGACCCACATAAACAATATCATCAACATAAACAAGAACAATTTCATAAGTCTTACCTTGCCCTTTTGTGAACACGCATCCATCAGATTCGGACTTAATAAAGCCCATTGAATTTAGCTTTTGGGATAATAATTTGTACCAGCAGAGGGCGCTCTGCTTGAGGCCGTATAAAGACTTGCTCAGAGACCAAACCTCTCCTTCTCGGTTCTGGAATCCAGGAGCACCCTTGACGTAGATCTCTTCATTCAGATCAGCGTTCAAATAGGCAGTCTCTACATCGAACTGAAAAACCTCTAAACCCAAAGCAATGGCAGTGATTAGGGCAATCTTGACACTTTCATTTCTGACAGTGGGTGAGTATGTGTCTGTGTAGTCTTCCGGATAAACTTGAGAGAATCCTTGAGCTACGAGTCTAGCTTTATACAGCTTTTCCTCATTAGGCTTTTGTTTGACTTTATACACCCAGCGTGTGCCAATGACTTTCTTCTTGCTAGGAGGCTCCACCTTCTGGAACACATTAAGTTTCTTTAAACAGTCCAGTTCGTGTTCCATAGCCTCATGCCATTTTTCTTGTTCAGAGTCAGGCAAAAGTTTGATCTGGTGAAAATGATCAGGTGGAAGTGTAAGATTGTTACACATGAAAAGATAAGGAGAGTCAGATACTTGCTGTGCAAATCTCTTTGGAGGAGTTCCTTTGGTAGTTCTCTTGGAACGTCTGGGAACGCTGGTCCATCCTTCATCATCATCTCCGCCTTCAAGTTCATCACCAGAGGTTTCCTCGGCAACTGTCGAAGGCTGTTCATCATCTGGAACATCAGGAATATCTGGCACAGATCCCTGGGCATCAGGAGTCTGGACACTTTCCTTAGGAAAATAAACTGAAGTATCATTACTATGTATACTGGACCAATTTGTGTCTTCCTCAAATTTGGCTGAATTAGAAATGTAAACTCTGTGATGAGAGTCAGCAAATTTGTGGTACTTGGAGACTTCATCAAAGCCGATGAATCTCATTCTTTCTGACACAGGACCTCCTTTTCTTCTCTGTTCAACTGGAATGTTAACAGTGGCATAACAACCAAAAATGTAAATATTTTGAATGTCAGGTTTCTTGCCATGGAGCAAGTAATAAGGAGCGTCTTGAATGACGCTACTCCATGTTCTGTTAACAATGTAATTAGCATACCTTAATGCTTCGCCCCAGTATGAAAAGTCCACGTTTGCATCCTCAATGAGACAACGAAACATTGTCTGCAGAATCCCGTTCCTGCGTTCGCACACACCATTCTGCTGTGGCGTCCTGGGTGATGAGGTCTGCTGGCGGATTCCATTCCTGGCCATCCATCCTTGGAACTGTTGCGACATAAATTCGCCTCCACGATCACTTTGAATCCGCTTGATCCAGACGTCGTGTTGGGTGAGTATCTCTGCAGCAAAGCCTTTAAAAGCCTCAAACGCCTCTGATTTTTGTTTTAAAAGAAAAACATAGCCAAATCGTGAGTAACTGTCAACCACAGTTAAGAAATACTTATGTTTACCAACAGTAGGCCGAAATGGACCGACAACGTCGGTGTGGACCAATTCAAAGATGCGTGTACACAGCCGGACAGCAATTTTGGAGACTGGGGAGTGCGGGGACTTCGCGGAGTTACAAATTTTACAATCTAGGTAAACCTTGCAAGCCCCATCAATTGTGAAACCATCAACATATTGAGACATCTTTGCTAAGACGGGGTAAGAAGCATGCCCCAAGCGACGATGCCATCTGTGAATGCACCTGGAATGAAAATATTTATTTGTTAACATATGTTTAACATTTTTAACAGCATTAGGAACCTCAGGGGTTTCATTGGTTTTAGGAACCTTTGAACTAGCGGTGGCACCAGGGTTTCTCTCTGGACCTGTGCATACGCCCTTTGGAACGCTTATACTTACACTACCTTTGCTGGCAGGTTTGGGTTGCAAATAAAAGACACCTTTGATGGGGATGGCAGTAGCAAGAAGTTTGCCATCCTTGATAATGTTGGTGTCAACAAGTTCATAGTTTATTACAACCTTCAATTCTTCTCTCAGGCAATATCCACTAAGGATGTTGTTCTTGGCAGTTGGAACGTAGAAAACATTTGAGATAAGGGAGTCCAGTTCTTTGACGAAGACTTTTCCTTTTCCTTCCACCTTGGAACGTAGATCACCAACTCCAAACACTTCCTTGACATCTGTCGGGTGTAGCTCACTGAAGGATTCCTTCCGGTACGCGATGTGTGCCGCTGCTCCACTGTCTAGGGTCCATAACTCACGAATGTCGTAGAGTGGACTCTTGTCAGGAACAATGCTGAGGTGGATGGTACCAACATAAGTAGGTTTCTCATCTTTGGAGTCTTTGGGAGTTGACTTTGCAGCTCCAGAACTCTTTCTTCTGGATCCTTTCTTGTGTGCGCCTTTAGGCTGGGTTGGATAAGGTGGATGATCAGTCTCGCCAGACTTCACACTTTGCACATCAGGAGATTTGCGAGTGTCATCCTTCTTAAAAGGTTTCTGGCGTGAGTACTTTGGAGTACTTATTTTCTGCTGACCGCCCTTGGCCAAGTTAGATTTAAATGCTGCTGACATAGGTCTAAGGCCAGTGTTCAGCAACTCTGCTTCTTCAGTTAGCATGTTACAGAGTCTCTGAGTAGATTTCTGGGCCATTGGGAGTATACTGAACTTGTAAATAACTTCCTTCCATTCAGGAGTACATGGGTTGAACAAAACATCAGAGTCTATAGACATGAGTATAAAGATCAGTCCTATCCTGCAAAGCCATACTTTAAAATCCAGTTGATTTGGTAACAGCACAAACTCAGCTTTCAGAGTAGAAGAGGTGATGGCATGCCTTGTTGATGCAGTCAGCTGGACCGCTTGGAGTTGCTGGGGTTGAGCCCCAACTCCTCCTGGCAAACCTTGTGGCTGTCTCACCTGGGGAAGTTTCGCTTGTATCTGTGGGATAAAGACTGGAGGTCTCTGCGATGAAACAGAAGAATCTGGAACATGAGGGACCGATTGCCTTTGCATCTTAGCTGTGAGGGAAAGTCTAAATTCATTAGGCTTCACATCAAATGCATTTGCTTCAGGAATTAACTGTGCCATTGGCGCATTCCATCCACTAGTGGCCGCTGCTGCGTAACTTGTAGCAGTGGGGGAAAGCCTCCCCCTTTCTCGGCTTGCAGTTTTAAATTGATTGATTCCAAAGCGTGAATCTCCTTCTCATCCTTCTCAATGAGCTGCTCAATTGTCTGCAAGTTTAGGGACGTTCCCTTTATGTTAGCAGAAGCGAGAGAGCTGAAATCATCTAGGTGCCTTGTCTTGGCTTGTGCCTTAACATGCGTGCCAGATGATTGTGAGGGGAAGAGATGGTATGCAAATTGCAGGGGGGTCAATTTAAACTATGAAAACTATGAAAACTATGAAAACTATGAAAACTATGAAAACTATGAAAACTATGAAAACTATGAAAACTATGAAAACTATGAAAACTATGAAAACTATGAAAACTATGAAAACTATGAAAACTATGAAAACTATGAAAACTATGAAAACTATGAAAACAACTATGAAAACTATGAAAACTATGAAAACTATGAAAACTATGAAAACTATGAAAACTATGAAAACTATGAAAACTATGAAAACTATGAAAACTATGAAAACTATGAAAACTATGAAAACTATGAAAACTATTTACAGGGCTAGCCTGTGTCACCAGAACCAGCAGGTGAAGATGTGGAGGTGACGTTGATCAATGTTGCTCCTCATCCCGGAAGCCTCCAATTCCCGCAGCTCCCAGCTCGACAATACAATGGTCGCTGTCATCGGACCCTGGGCAAAAAAAGCACAGATTGAATCTTTTAATAATGGAGAAAGAAACAAAAGAATAAACAAGCAAGCACATTCCTATTAAAGGCTCCAAATTAGTGCAAATACTTACCGACCATTGCATTGTCAGATGTTGCAGGAGGAGGAATGCCAGAGGTAAGGCTGTTGGAAGGAAGGGAAGAGGGAAGGCTGTCGGAAGGAAGGGAAGAGGGAAGGCTGTCGGAAGGAAGGGAAGAGGGAAGGCTGTCGGAAGGAAGGGAAGAGGGAAGGCTGTCGGAAGGAAGGGAAGAGGGAAGGCTAGCGCAGGGAAGACGGACACAGGGAAGACGGACGGAAGGAAGGGAAGCGGGACTGGCATCCTCCTCCTGAACCAGGGAGATGCGGGATTGGGAGGGATCCGGGACGTAGGGGGCAACATATATCACCCGGACCTCCACATCTTCAACTGGTGGCTCTGGTGACACCCGCTGCCATCGCCTTCTGTGGGTTGAAGAAGACAAAAAGAACAAAATCCCAGTGAGTGTTCCATTGCTTTGTCAAAAGGACAACAAAGTCCATTCTTATAGATTGGGGGTTGGGCTAGAAGACCTTCAAGGTCCCTTCCAACCCCAAGGGAGACTATCCTTCCTCCCATTAGCCCAACCAGGATTTGAGGGGTGGGCTTTCCAGGGCCCCAGGCCTCCCTCAGTTGTGGGGACGCCACTACCCCGATCAGGAGCCACTTACTTGCAAATGTGCAAAAGTTTCCAGAGAAGGAAGACAAGGTATAAAACGATTAGCAGAATTGTTACGATAAAGAATCGTTCGTTTTCCATGTCTGAAAGAGAAATGGGGAGGGGGAGAAGAGTAAATTTCTGTTCTCCGTGGTTGGTGCTTCCCCACCAAGATTAAATATTTTTTTTTTGTTTTGTTTATTAGATTTGTATGCCGCCCCTCTCCGTAGACTCGGGACGTCTAACAACAACAATATAACAACATATAACAAATCTAACATTTAAAAGAACTAAAGACCCTTATTAAAAGCCCAACATACACACAAATATACCATGCATAAATTGTATAGGCCTGGGGGGAAGGAATAATTCAATTCCCCCATGCCTGACGACAGAGGTGGGTTTTAAGGAACTTACAAAAGGCAAGGAAGGTGGGGGCAGTTCTGATCTCTGGAGGGAGCTGGTTCCAGAGGGTCGGGGCTGCCACAGAGAAGGCTCTTCCCCTGGGTCCCGCCAGACGACATTGTTTAGTCGACGGGACCTGGAGAAGCCAACTCTGTGGGACCTAACTGGTCGCTGGGATTCGTGCGGCAGAAGGCGGTTACCTCAAGGGGGGGATGGGACTTTTTGCCTACGCCAGTTGGATGAAGCTCTTTCCTCCGCAGCAGCAGGAGACTTACAGAATGATAGAGAGGGAAGGGACCTCAGTGGCCATCTAGTCTGACCCCCAGCTCAAGCAGGAGAATGGAGGGGACTGCAAAGACCATCTAGTCTGACCCCCAGCTCAAGCAGGAGAATGAAATAGAATGATAGAGATGGAGGGGACTTCAGAGGCCATCTAGTCTGACCCCCAGCTCAAGCAGGAGAATGAAATAGAATGATAGAGATGGAGGGGACCTCAGAGGCCATCTAGTCTGATCCCCAGCTCAAGCAGGAAAATGAAACAGAATGATAGAGATGGAGGGGACCTCAGAGACCATCTAGTCCAACCCTCTTCGTAAGCAGGAGAATTGGTCTTCCGGTCAGATTCTTGGGCTGCTAAATTGGCTGGTGGAACTCCTTGCCTCACAACACGCTAATCCTTTAAAAGCTAATTTGGGAACCCAATCAGAGCAGTCCCCTCAAAGGAGGGGTGGGAGAGAGTGCTAGATAGCATTTTCTTAGCAAAGGACAGATGTGAAGTTACTCGTTACTGTCTGGGACCCCTTTATGACCTGCTCCTCATGGTAATCTTTGGAATTTTTACTATGCGTGGAGCATTTATGACAAAAGACATGGGAGTAGGGGGCCACCCTCCACCCATACACATTTAACAAGAGTTGGAAGGGACCTTGGTGGTCATCCAGTCCCACCCTGACCTTCCACCCATACACATTTGACAAATTCTGACCTGCTAAATTGGCCGGGGGTACACACTGCTACATGGTCCTCTCTCAAACTCCCTTTGCATTTCTCTCTGTCTCTCTGTCTCTCTCTCTGTCTCTCTTTCTCTCTACCCAGGGTCCCTTCCAACACTTGTTAATTTGTTTGGGCATCTGTAGATGTCACTGACTTGAGAAGGGGGTTGGACTAGATGACCTCTGTGATCCCTTCCATCTCTCTGATTCTGTAGAAATCTGCTTGAGAAGGGGGTTGGACTAGATGATCTCTATGATTCTAGATGACCTCCTTAAGGTCCCATCCAATTCTGTAAGGGTAACAACCGTTCTGATTGGATGGTGGCGAAGTGTCCCATGTGGCCCAAAGGCTGTGGCTGAATGTGGATTTTTGTGGCCAAAGGGCTGGGGCCAAGAGCTAGGGGCCTTTGGGCGAGGGAGAGAAGGCAGCGGCCGATCAGCTGCTGCGGAGGAAAGAGCTTTGTCCAAATGGCGTAGGCAAAATGTCCTAAACCCCCTCAAGGTGGAACTCCTATGGAAAGAAGAAGAAAAAATTGCCAGGACTAAAAATCAAGTCCTGCTTACCATAGTTCCCTCTAAGCTGAGCAGTGAGCAATCGCTCACTTAAAAATCATCAACCCTACCAATTCCTAACATCTAAACTAAACAAAAATAAAATTATGTTTAAATGGCTGATACCAGAAGGGATACTCATAACTCTACTGGACAAAAAATACAAAATAACGACACCGGAAAATGCAAAGGAATTTTATGAAGAATTATTAAAACCCCTTGGAGAAAGATTTTCAAAAGAAATAGAAGATAAAGATACAACAAACACCGAAGAATCAAGTTTAGAAGACATCATCCAAGAAAAAGAGCCAGAAACAACACAAACTGAGGAAAATGACCCACAGAAACTACAAAACAAACATGACAGACAAGGACCGATCACAAGGGCAAAAACCAAAGCCAAAAAATAAAAATGGCAGAAAATTAGATATTACAACACAAAAAGACAACATTACCATATTCTCAACGAATATCAATGGATTGAATTCAGTCAGAAAAAGAGAAAAAAATTTCCACAAACTCCTAAGCCATAATTTCCACATTACATCACCTACAAAAAGATAATGACAAAATTGAACGGGTCCAAAGACGGGCTACAAGAATGGTGGAAGGTCTTAAGTATAAAACGTATCAGGAAAGACTTAATGAACTCAATCTGTATAGTCTGGAAGACAGAAGGAAAAGGGGGGACATGATCGAAACATTTAAATATGTTAAAGGGTTAAATAGGGTTCAGGAGGGAAGTGTTTTTAACAGGAAAGTGAACAAAAGAACAGGGGGACACAATTTGAAGTTAGTTGGGGGAAAGATCAAAGGCAACATGAGAAAATATTATTTTACTGAAAGAGTAGTAGATCCTTGGAACAAACTTCCAGCAGACGTGGTTGGTAAATCCGCAGTAACCGAATTTAAACATGCCTGGAATAAACATATATCCATTGTAAGATAAAATACAGGAAATAGTAAAAGGGCAGACTAGATGGACCATGGGGTCTTTTTCTGCCGTCAGTCTTCTATGTTTCTATGTTTCTACATGTCTACAAGAAACACATATCGTAAAAAAAGACATCATGACCTTATTACTCCCAGGTCTTGGCGAACTTTTTACCTCATCAGCATTAGTTGAAAGGAGAGGAATAGCAATATATGTCAAAAGTCAATATAAACCAAAACTTATATATGAAGAACCTGATGGCCAAATTTTAATGGTACAAATAACGATAAAAAACGAACAATTAACAATAATAGGAATATATGCACCCACTATTAATCAACCAGCATTTTACACACAACTACATAAAAAAATTCTAGAACTAAATTTAACAAATTTTATTATAATAGGTGATTTCAACGCAATACACAACAAAAGCAAAGACCATAAGAGTAGCAAACACCACTGTTCTCGAAAAATCCTCCCATCTACATTTGATCACCTAACATACGAATTTGCCCTTCAAGATATATGGAGAACACACCACCCGGAAAATACACAATACTGTACACTTTTTTCTCATACCCACACAAATCCTGGTACCGCATAGATATGGCTTGGTCCTATTCTTATATCATAAACCAAACAAGAGAAATAAAAATCTTACCTGCCACATGGGCCGACCATAACCCCATACTCTGAACTCTCAATAACCAAGACTCTATAACATACAAAAGATGGACTATGAACTATTCCACCATAAATGAAGAACAGTTTAAAACCAAAATAGAAAACGAATTACCACCTTTTATAACGACCAACTGCGAAGGAGATACAACTTTACAGGTAGTTTGGGATGCAATGAAAGCCTATATACGTGGAATATATATATCCTACTCAGCCTACACTAACAAACAAAAAAAAGAGAAACTTAACAGTCTTAACATAAAACTACAGGAAGCAGAAACAACATTACAGCAATATCCAGATGACCCAGCAATACTAATTAAAATCAAAACCATAAAACATGAAATAAATCTAGAAACTCAACAACAACTCACTGCCAAATATAAAACCCTAAAACAACTAAATTTTGAATTTGCTAACAAACCCGGTCGATGGTTGGCCTTTAAACTGGCGCAACAAAAAGCTGACAAAATTATAGAATCTCTTTATGACAATTCGGGCTTACTGAAAACAAACACAGAGGAAAAGAAAAACATAATACAGCAATATTATCAAGACCTATACAATTCAGACAAACCAGATAATTCTGCAATTAAAAAATACTTAGCTCTAAACGAAACATTTCAGATAACAGAGGAACAAAGAAAAAAGCTAAATAGAAATATCACTTTTACAGAAATTAAATTGGCTATTGCAAAACAACACAATAATAAAACACCAGGACCTGACGGTATTCCTTCAGAATTCTATAAGCACCACCAGGACATACTAGAACCAATAATGCTAAATTTATATAATCAGGCACTACAACAAGGCAAACTTCCGAAAACATGGTCCGAAGCCTACATTACCATTATACCAAAGGAAAACAAAGACAAAAAATACTTAGAAAACTACCGGCCAATTTCATTACTAAACACAGACTACAAAATCTTTTCATCTATAATTGCAGAACGCTTCAAAAATATATTAAATAATATCATACATCCGGACCAAAACGGATTTTTACCAAAAAGAAATATAAGCAATAATACCCGAACTATACTTAACACCATAGAATACTATAACGAAAATCGTGATAAACCAGTGGCACTCATGTTTATTGACTTGAAAAAAGCCTTCGACTCCCTTTATTGGGAATATTTTATAATACAAATCGAACACATGAAATTTGGAGATAACTTTACTAATTTAATAAAATCTATTTATTCCCAACAAACAGCAAAAATACTTTTCAACAAAGCCATCACAGAAGAAATAACAATAACGAGAGGAGTACGCCAGGGATGCCCTTTAGCACCTTTAATTTTTATATTAGCTATCGAAACATTTTTAAAAAATATAAGAAACAATGAAAAAATAAATGGACTTAAAATAAAAAAGAAACATTTCAAAATTCAAGCGTTCGCAGATGATATAGTACTTACAATTCAAGACCCCCTTAAATCAGCCCTCATTCTAATGAGGGAAATCCATAGATTTGGGGAAATAACCGGTCTTAAAATTAACCTTGATAAAACTCAAATTATAACAAAAAACATGACAGTAGAACAAAACTCTATACTGGAACAAACCCTTAATATAAAAATAGTGAAAAAAACCAAATACTTGGGCATTACGATCTCAGCGAACAATAACACTCTGAAAAAAGATAATTACGACAAACTCACACAGGACATACAAAAAGATTTAAATAGATGGACAAATTTTAAATTATCACTGATGGGTAAGATTGCTGCAATAAAATCAAACATTCTCCCCAGATACCTATATTTATTCCAGGTAGCCCCAATTAAATTAAACAAATCATTCTTTGAACAACTGCACAAAATAATTAGGAAATTCATTTGGACAAAAAAAAAGGCAAGAATAAAATTAAAAAATTTGCAAGATCACAGATCAAGGGGAGGCTTTGGCCTGCCCAACTTCTATCTTTACTATCAAGCTACTATTTTAACTAAACTTAAAGATTGGATAACATTACAAAATACAAGATTGCTTTCCCTAGAAGGATTTAACCTACAATCAGGATGGCATACATTCTTAATGGTAGAACCAAATGAAATTCCAAAATACTTTAAAAATCATCATATTAGGAATACACTAATATCGACATGGCAACAGATAAAAAAACCTATTATCTAGCAATTCCAAAATGGCTATCCCCAAATGAATCTTTCATATATCAGACACCTCTTTCAGTACCAAAAATAATAACCTACTCTAACCTGTTAGATACTGATGATAACATTCTCACCAGACGACAACTACAAGACAATGGAATACATATAGACTGGTTCACATACATACAAATAAACACAAAATATAAACATCACAAAAACACACTTGGCTTCCAAAATACAAATCCTCTCGATTTAATAATACAGTGATCCCCCGCTTATTGCATCCCCGACCATTGCGAACAGGGTACTTCGCGATTTTTGAGCAATTGCTACCATCTCGATCGTTGCAAAACGCTTTACAGGGTAATTTGCGATTTTTGAGCAATTGCTACCATCTCGATCGTTGCGAAACGCTTTACAGGCTACATCGTGATTTTTCAAAAAAAAATAAAAATTAAAAATACAGTACTTGCCCGGTTTTTCCCGCCCAAACTGACCACACTGATGTGTGGCATTGCTGGTTGGCCGAAATCTCGGCCAATCAGCTTTGCCATTGCAATGGCAATGGTGATACAGCAAAATTTCAGCCAATCACCATTGTCATTGCTGATGGGCAGAAATCTCGGCCAATCAGTGCTTTGCTTTGCTTTCCTTTGCAACTTGCAACTTATGCAGCCGTTTCTGTCTTGGAACTTTGTGAGCTGTTGGTCGGGGTTGTTGGTCGGAGCTGTTTCTTGCATTGGAGCTCTGTCTTGGATCTGTTTCTTCGATCTCTTGCTTGGAGCTCTGTCTTGGATCTGTTTCTTCGATCTCTTGCTTGGAGCTCTGTCTTGGATCTGTTTCTTCGATCTCTTGCTTGGAGCTCTTTCTTGGATCTGTTTCTTCGATCTCTTGCTTGGAGCTCTTTTGTGAAGACTTCGTGGAAGATGGCACCTAAACGTTCCATGCGGAGTGGAGCCGGCGATGCTAAAAAGACCCGGAAGATGCTGACAATTAAGGAAAAGATTGAACTTTTGGACATGCTGAAAGCGGGACATTCTAATGTAGAGGTTGGTCGGCATTATGGGATCAACGAATCGACTGTGCGATACATTAGGAAAGAGGAGAAGAAGATAAGGCAAAGTTCTCTGATATCATTCAACAAGGGTGCAAAAAGAATAGTGACGCCTAGAAACAAACGCCTTATGAAGATGGAAGCTGCTTTGTCTGTGTGGGTACAAGACTGCCGCAAAAAGAGCATTGCTTTGGATACCAACACCATAAGGACCAAGGCACAGCAATTGTACAACCGTCTTGAAGACACAGAAGGAGGCGATGCAGATGAGGGAAACGCAGGTAAGGGCTGAGGTTTTTTATTCTGTCATTACATACTGTATTTAAGTGTTAAGTGTTAAGGGTGGAAGGATGGATGGATGGATGGAAGGAGGGAGTGATGGATGGAAGGAGGGAGGGAGGGATGTTAGGAGGGAGGGAGAGAAGGGAGGGAGGGAGGGAGAGAAGGAGGGAGTGATGGAAGGAGGGATGGATGGAGGGAGGGAGGGAGGGATGTTAGGAGGGAGGAAGAGAAGGGAAGGAGGGAGGGAGGGAGAGAAGGAGGGAGTGATGGAAGGAGGGATGGATGGATGGAGGGAGGGAGGGAGGGATGTTAGGAGGGAGGGAGAGAAGGGAAGGAGGGAGGGAGGGAGAGAAGGAGGGAGGGATGGAAGGAGGGATGGATGGATGGATGGAGGGAGGGAGGGATGTTAGGAGGGAGGGAGAGAAGGGAAGGAGGGAGGGAGGGAGTGATGGAAGGAGGGATGGATGGAGGGAGGGAGGGAGGGATGATAGGAGGGAGGGAGAGAAGGGAAGGAGGGAGGGAGGGAGAGAAGGAGGGAGTGATGGAAGGACTGTATGCTTTCATTCAAGTCACTTCTCTCTCCCTTTCCTGCCATTCTCTGTAGATGACTCTGAAGACCCCCAGCCATCAACATCTTCTGCTTCTTCAGCCCCAGCCACATTCACAGCAAGCAAAGGGTGGTTTGACAGATTTCAACGGCGCTATGGCCTGAAGAGTGTGTCATTGCATGGAGAAGCTGCCTCAGCAGATACAGGTGCAGCTGAAAACTTTGTCCGGCGCACCTTTAAAGATCTAATTGCAGAAGGGGACTACCATCCAGAACAGGTGTTCAACATGGATGAAACAGGCCTGTTCTGGAAGAGGATGCCTTCACGGACTTTCTTGATGCAAGATGAAGCCAAAGCCCCTGGCTTTAAGGCCATGAAAGATAGAGTGACTTTGGTCATGTGTGGGAATGCAGCAGGCTTTTTGCTGAAGCCAGGGCTAATTTATAAGTCACAAAATCCAAGAGCCCTCAAGAACAGAAATAAGAATGCATTGCCAGTGTACTGGATGCATAATCCTAAAGCATGGATTACAAAACCCCTCACGCGGGACTGGTTTCATCACTGCTTCATCCCACAGGTGCAGGTTTATTTGGCTGCCAAAGGACTAGATTTCAAAGTGCTTCTCCTAATGGACAATGCCGGAGGCCATGATGATCTGGCAGATGAACATGATGGGGTGCAAGTCGAATTCTTGCCACCAAACACCACATCGCTTATCCAGCCATGGATCAAGGTATTATCCGCGCATTTAAGGCACTGTACACGCGCAATTCTCTTGGAAGCATTGTGGAAGCAATGGAAGCTGATCAAAACTTCACATTGAAGGCCTACTGGCGTCAGTACACAATTGCATCTTGTCTGAAGAACATTCAGAGTGCCTTAGTGGATATGAAGTCACAGACAATGAATTCCTGCTGGAGGAAATTGTGGCCAGAAGTGGTGCATGATCACAGGGGATTTGCTCCCGAAGAAATTCAAGATACTGCAGTCCAGAAGTCTGTGAAGCTGGCACAGGCACTGGGTGGAGAAGGCTTCGTTGACATGACACCAGAGGAAGTCAATGGTTTGATAGATGAGCATGGCCTACCGCTGACAGATAAAGATCTGGAGGAGCTGACCAGGTCAGCGAGCGAAGAAGAGGAGGGAGCTGTAGAAGCTGAGGAAGAAGAAGATGTTGGCCTAACGCTAGAGCGGCTTGCAGAAATGAACACAACTGCTGCACATCTGCAACGCATGGCGGAACTTTGGGATCCCAACATGACTCGCTCTATACACTTTAAGGCCTCCCTTGACAACACCATTGCACCATACAGAGCCTTGTTAGCCAAGCAAAAGAAAACGCGCCAACAACTGCCCATAACTATGTTTGTCACGAAAACCAAGAGGTCTGCCACAACATCACCTGCAGCGTCCATTGTAGACATGGTGATAGAAGAAGATCCCGATTTATCCTAGTTATGCTAACCCCCCCCCCAAAAATGTAAAAAATGTAAATAAATATTTTTATTGTTTCTATCAGGATGACTAAGTGTTATTCAATGTGTACAGTACAGGTTACAGGTACAGGTAGAGGTACAGTAAGGGGATGGGAAATGGTAATTTGTGGGTTGAAAGTGTTGGGACAGAGTGGCATAGAGAAGAATGAATGAATGACTGAGTGAATGAAATTCAAACACAGGTGAGGGCTGGGGGTTTTTATTCTGTCATTGCTTAAGTGCTTTTTACGAAAGGAAGGAGGGAGGGATGGAAGGAGGACATGAGAGCCAAAAACCAGGTTAAAAATGGACTTTAAAATCAAAAGTGGCAGGTTTACTCACTGAAAGCTAGGAACTTGACCAGAAAAAACCAGGTTAAAAATGGACTTTAAAATCAAAAGTGGCAGGTTTTCTCACTGAGAGCTAGGAACTTGACCAGAAAAAACCAGGTTAAAAATGGACTTTAAAATCAAAAGTGGCAGGTTTACTCACTGAGAGCTAGGAACTTGACCAGAAAAAACCAGGTTAAAAATGGACTTTAAAATCAAAAGTGGCAGGTTTACTCACTGAGAGGTAGGAACTTGACCAGAAAAAACCAGGTTAAAAATGGACTTTAAAATCAAAAGTGGCAGGTTTACGTACTCACTGAGAGCTAGGAACTTGACCAGAAAAAAGCAGGTTAAAAATGGACTTTAAAATCAAAAGTGGCAGGTTTACTCACTGAGAGCTTGGAACTTGACCTGAAAAAACCAGGTTAAAAATGGACTTTAAAATCAAAAGTGGCAGGTTTACTCACTGAGAGCTAGGAACTTGACCAGAAAAAACCAGGTTAAAAATGGACTTTAAAATCAAAAGTGGCAAGTTTACTCACTGAGAGCTAGGAACTTGACCAGAAAAAACCAGGTTAAAAATGGACTTTAAAATCAAAAGTGCCAAGTTTACTCACTGAGAGCTAGGAACTTGACCAGAAAAAACCAGGTTAAAAATGGACTTTAAAATCAAAAGTGGCAAGTTTACTCACTGAGAGCTAGGAGCTTGACCAGAAAAAACCAGGTTAAAAATGGACTTTAAAATCAAAAGTGGCAGGTTTACTCACGGAGAGCTAGGAACTTGACCAGAAAAAACCAGGTTAAAAATGGACTTTAAAATCAAAAGTGGCAGGTTTACTCACTGAGAGCTAGGAACTTGACCAGAAAAAACCAGGTTAAAAATGGACTTTAAAATCAAAAGTGGCAAGTTTACTCACTGAGAGCTAGGAACTTGACCAGAAAAAACCAGGTTAAAAATGGACTTTAAAATCAAAAGTGGCAAGTTTACTCACTGAGAGCTAGGAACTTGACCAGAAAAAACCAGGTTAAAAATGGACTTTAAAATCAAAAGTGGCAGGTTTACTCACTGAGAGCTAGGAACTTGACCAGAAAAAACCAGGTTAAAAATGGACTTTAAAATCAAAAGTGGCAGGTTTACATACTCACTGAGAGCTAGGAACTTGACCAGAAAAAACCACGTTAAAAATGGACTTTAAAATCAAAAGTGGCAGGTTTACTCACTGAGAGCTAGGAACTTGACCAGAAAAAACCAGGTTAAAAATGGACTTTAAAATCAAAAGTGGCAGGTTTACTCACTGAGAGCTGGGAACTAGACCAGAAAAAACCAGGTTAAAAATGGACTTTAAAATCAAAAGTGGCAGGTTTACTCACTGAGAGCTAGGAACTTGACCAGAAAAAACCAGGTTAAAAATGGACTTTAAAATCAAAAGTGGCAGGTTTACTCACTGAGAGCTGGGAACTTGACCAGAAAAAACCAGGTTAAAAATGGACTTTAAAATCAAAAGTGGCAGGTTTACTCACTGAGAGCTAGGAACTTGACCAGAAAAAACCAGGTTAAAAATGGACTTTAAAATCAAAAGTGGCAGGTTTACTCACTGAGAGCTAGGAACTTGACCAGAAAAAACCAGGTTAAAAATGGACTTTAAAATCAAAAGTGGCAGGTTTACGTACTCACTGAGAGCTAGGAACTTGACCAGAAAAAACCAGGTTAAAAATGGACTTTAAAATCAAAAGTGGCAGGTTTACTCACTGAGAGCTAGGAACTTGACCAGAAAAAACCAGGTTAAAAATGGACTTTAAAATCAAAAGTGGTAAGTTTACTCACTGAGAGCTAGGAACTTGACCAGAAAAAACCAGGTTAAAAATGGACTTTAAAATCAAAAGTGGCAAGTTTACTCACTGAGAGCTAGGAACTTGACCAGAAAAAACCAGGTTAAAAATGGACTTTAAAATCAAAAGTGGGAAGTTTACTCACTGAGAGCTAGGAACTTGACCAGAAAAAACCAGGTTAAAAATGGACTTTAAAATCAAAAGTGGCAAGTTTACTCACTGAGAGCTAGGAACTTGACCAGAAAAAACCAGGTTAAAAATGGACTTTAAAATCAAAAGTGGCAAGTTTACTCACTGAGAGCTAGGAACTTGACCAGAAAAAACCAGGTTAAAAATGGACTTTAAAATCAAAAGTGGCAAGTTTACTCACTGAGAGCTAGGAACTTGACCAGAAAAAACCAGGTTAAAAATGGACTTTAAAATCAAAAGTGGCAAGTTTACTCACTGAGAGCTAGGAACTTGACCAGAAAAAACCAGGTTAAAAATGGACTTTAAAATCAAAAGTGGCAAGTTTACTCACTGAGAGCTAGGAACTTGACCAGAAAAAACCAGGTTAAAAATGGACTTTAAAATCAAAAGTGGCAAGTTTACTCACTGAGAGCTAGGAACTTGACCAGAAAAAACCAGGTTAAAAATGGACTTTAAAATCAAAAGTGGCAAGTTTACTCACTGAGAGCTAGGAACTTGACCAGAAAAAACCAGGTTAAAAATGGACTTTAAAATCAAAAGTGGCAAGTTTACTCACTGAGAGCTAGGAACTTGACCAGAAAAAACCAGGTTAAAAATGGACTTTAAAATCAAAAGTGGCAAGTTTACTCACTGAGAGCTAGGAACTTGACCAGAAAAAACCAGGTTAAAAATGGACTTTAAAATCAAAAGTGGCAAGTTTACTCACTGAGAGCTAGGAACTTGACCAGAAAAAACCAGGTTAAAAATGGACTTTAAAATCAAAAGTGGCAAGTTTACTCACTGAGAGCTAGGAACTTGACCAGAAAAAACCAGGTTAAAAATGGACTTTAAAATCAAAAGTGGCAAGTTTACTCACTGAGAGCTAGGAACTTGACCAGAAAAAACCAGGTTAAAAATGGACTTTAAAATCAAAAGTGGCAAGTTTACTCACTGAGAGCTAGGAACTTGACCAGAAAAAACCAGGTTAAAAATGGACTTTAAAATCAAAAGTGGCAAGTTTACTCACTGAGAGCTAGGAACTTGACCAGAAAAAACCAGGTTAAAAATGGACTTTAAAATCAAAAGTGGCAAGTTTACTCACTGAGAGCTAGGAACTTGACCAGAAAAAACCAGGTTAAAAATGGACTTTAAAATCAAAAGTGGCAGGTTTACTCACTGAGAGCTAGGAACTTGACCAGAAAAAACCAGGTTAAAAATGGACTTTAAAATCAAAAGTGGCAGGTTTACTCACTGAGAGCTAGGAACTTGACCAGAAAAAACCAGGTTAAAAATGGACTTTAAAATCAAAAGTGGCAAGTTTACTCACTGAGAGCTAGGAACTTGACCAGAAAAAACCAGGTTAAAAATGGACTTTAAAATCAAAAGTGGCAGGTTTACTCACTGAGAGCTAGGAACTTGACCAGAAAAAACCAGGTTAAAAATGGACTTTAAAATCAAAAGTGGCAGGTTTACTCACTGAGAGCTAGGAACTTGACCAGAAAAAACCAGGTTAAAAATGGAGTTTAAAATCAAAAGTGGCAGGTTTACTCACTGAGAGCTAGGAACTTGACCAGAAAAAACCAGGTTAAAAATGGACTTTAAAATCAAAAGTGGCAGGTTTACGTACTCACTGAGAGCTAGGAACTTGACCAGAAAAAACCAGGTTAAAAATGGACTTTAAAATCAAAAGTGGCAAGTTTACTCACTGAGAGCTAGGAACTTGACCAGAAAAAACCAGGTTAAAAATGGACTTTAAAATCAAAAGTGGCAAGTTTACTCACTGAGAGCTAGGAACTTGACCAGAAAAAACCAGGTTAAAAATGGACTTTAAAATCAAAAGTGGCAAGTTTACTCACTGAGAGCTAGGAACTTGACCAGAAAAAACCAGGTTAAAAATGGACTTTAAAATCAAAAGTGGCAAGTTTACTCACTGAGAGCTAGGAACTTGACCAGAAAAAACCAGGTTAAAAATGGACTTTAAAATCAAAAGTGGCAAGTTTACTCACTGAGAGCTAGGAACTTGACCAGAAAAAACCAGGTTAAAAATGGACTTTAAAATCAAAAGTGGCAAGTTTACTCACTGAGAGCTAGGAACTTGACCAGAAAAAACCAGGTTAAAAATGGACTTTAAAATCAAAAGTGGCAAGTTTACTCACTGAGAGCTAGGAACTTGACCAGAAAAAACCAGGTTAAAAATGGACTTTAAAATCAAAAGTGGCAAGTTTACTCACTGAGAGCTAGGAACTTGACCAGAAAAAACCAGGTTAAAAATGGACTTTAAAATCAAAAGTGGCAAGTTTACTCACTGAGAGCTAGGAACTTGACCAGAAAAAACCAGGTTAAAAATGGACTTTAAAATCAAAAGTGGCAAGTTTACTCACTGAGAGCTAGGAACTTGACCAGAAAAAACCAGGTTAAAAATGGACTTTAAAATCAAAAGTGGCAAGTTTACTCACTGAGAGCTAGGAACTTGACCAGAAAAAACCAGGTTAAAAATGGACTTTAAAATCAAAAGTGGCAAGTTTACTCACTGAGAGCTAGGAACTTGACCAGAAAAAACCAGGTTAAAAATGGACTTTAAAATCAAAAGTGCCAAGTTTACTCACTGAGAGCTAGGAACTTGACCAGAAAAAACCAGGTTAAAAATGGACTTTAAAATCAAAAGTGGCAAGTTTACTCACTGAGAGCTAGGAACTTGACCAGAAAAAACCAGGTTAAAAATGGACTTTAAAATCAAAAGTGGCAAGTTTACTCACTGAGAGCTAGGAACTTGACCAGAAAAAACCAGGTTAAAAATGGACTTTAAAATCAAAAGTGGCAGGTTTACTCACTGAGAGCTAGGAACTTGACCAGAAAAAACCAGGTTAAAAATGGACTTTAAAATCAAAAGTGGCAGGTTTACATACTCACTGAGAGCTAGGAACTTGACCAGAAAAAACCACGTTAAAAATGGACTTTAAAATCAAAAGTGGCAGGTTTACTCACTGAGAGCTAGTACTCACTGAGAGATAGGAACTTGACCAGAAAAAACCAGGTTAAAAATGGACTTTAAAATCAAAAGTGGCAAGTTTACTCACTGAGAGCTAGGAACTTGACCAGAAAAAACCAGGTTAAAAATGGACTTTAAAATCAAAAGTGGCAAATTTACTCACTGAGAGCTAGGAACTTGACCAGAAAAAACCAGGTTAAAAATGGACTTTAAAATCAAAAGTGGCAAGTTTACTCACTGAGAGCTAGGAACTTGACCAGAAAAAACCAGGTTAAAAATGGACTTTAAAATCAAAAGTGGCAAGTTTACTCACTGAGAGCTAGGAACTTGACCAGAAAAAACCAGGTTAAAAATGGACTTTAAAATCAAAAGTGGCAAGTTTACTCACTGAGAGCTAGGAACTTGACCAGAAAAAACCAGGTTAAAAATGGACTTTAAAATCAAAAGTGGCAAGTTTACTCACTGAGAGCTAGGAACTTGACCAGAAAAAACCAGGTTAAAAATGGACTTTAAAATCAAAAGTGGCAAGTTTACTCACTGAGAGCTAGGAACTTGACCAGAAAAAACCAGGTTAAAAATGGACTTTAAAATCAAAAGTGGCAAGTTTACTCACTGAGAGCTAGGAACTTGACCAGAAAAAACCAGGTTAAAAATGGACTTTAAAATCAAAAGTGGCAAGTTTACTCACTGAGAGCTAGGAACTTGACCAGAAAAAACCAGGTTAAAAATGGACTTTAAAATCAAAAGTGGCAAGTTTACTCACTGAGAGCTAGGAACTTGACCAGAAAAAACCAGGTTAAAAATGGACTTTAAAATCAAAAGTGGCAAGTTTACTCACTGAGAGCTAGGAACTTGACCAGAAAAAACCAGGTTAAAAATGGACTTTAAAATCAAAAGTGGCAAGTTTACTCACTGAGAGCTAGGAACTTGACCAGAAAAAAACAGGTTAAAAATGGACTTTAAAATCAAAAGTGGCAAGTTTACTCACTGAGAGCTAGGAGCTTGACCAGAAAAAACCAGGTTAAAAATGGACTTTAAAATCAAAAGTGGCAGGTTTACTCACTGAGAGCTAGGAACTTGACCAGAAAAAACCAGGTTAAAAATGGACTTTAAAATCAAAAGTGGCAGGTTTACTCACTGAGAGCTAGGAACTTGACCAGAAAAAACCAGGTTAAAAATGGACTTTAAAATCAAAAGTGGCAGGTTTACTCACTGAGAGCTAGGAACTTGACCAGAAAAAACCAGGTTAAAAATGGACTTTAAAATCAAAAGTGGCAAGTTTACTCACTGAGAGCTAGGAACTTGACCAGAAAAAACCAGGTTAAAAATGGACTTTAAAATCAAAAGTGGCAGGTTTACTCACTGAGAGCTAGGAACTTGACCAGAAAAAACCAGGTTAAAAATGGACTTTAAAATCAAAAGTGGCAGGTTTACATACTCACTGAGAGCTAGGAACTTGACCAGAAAAAACCACGTTAAAAATGGACTTTAAAATCAAAAGTGGCAGGTTTACTCACTGAGAGCTAGTACTCACTGAGAGATAGGAACTTGACCAGAAAAAACCAGGTTAAAAATGGACTTTAAAATCAAAAGTGGCAAGTTTACTAACTGAGAGCTAGGAACTTGACCAGAAAAAACCAGGTTAAAAATGGACTTTAAAATCAAAAGTGGCAAGTTTACTCACTGAGAGCTAGGAACTTGACCAGAAAAAACCAGGTTAAAAATGGACTTTAAAATCAAAAGTGGCAAGTTTACTCACTGAGAGCTAGGAACTTGACCAGAAAAAACCAGGTTAAAAATGGACTTTAAAATCAAAAGTGGCAAGTTTACTCACTGAGAGCTAGGAACTTGACCAGAAAAAACCAGGTTAAAAATGGACTTTAAAATCAAAAGTGGCAAGTTTACTCACTGAGAGCTAGGAACTTGACCAGAAAAAACCAGGTTAAAAATGGACTTTAAAATCAAAAGTGGCAAGTTTACTCACTGAGAGCTAGGAACTTGACCAGAAAAAACCAGGTTAAAAATGGACTTTAAAATCAAAAGTGGCAAGTTTACTCACTGAGAGCTAGGAACTTGACCAGAAAAAACCAGGTTAAAAATGGACTTTAAAATCAAAAGTGGCAGGTTTACTCACTGAGAGCTAGGAGCTTGACCAGAAAAAACCAGGTTAAAAATGGACTTTAAAATCAAAAGTGGCAGGTTTACTCACTGAGAGCTAGGAACTTGACCAGAAAAAACCAGGTTAAAAATGGACTTTAAAATCAAAAGTGGCAGGTTTACTCACTGAGAGCTAGGAACTTGACCAGAAAAAACCAGGTTAAAAATGGACTTTAAAATCAAAAGTGGCAGGTTTACTCACTGAGAGCTAGGAACTTGACCAGAAAAAACCAGGTTAAAAATGGACTTTAAAATCAAAAGTGGCAGGTTTACTCACTGAGAGCTAGGAACTTGACCAGAAAAAACCAGGTTAAAAATGGACTTTAAAATCAAAAGTGGCAGGTTTACGTACTCACTGAGAGCTAGGAACTTGACCAGAAAAAACCAGGTTAAAAATGGACTTTAAAATCAAAAGTGGCAGGTTTACTCACTGAGAGCTAGGAACTTGACCAGAAAAAACCAGGTTAAAAATGGACTTTAAAATCAAAAGTGGCAAGTTTACTCACTGAGAGCTAGGAACTTGACCAGAAAAAACCAGGTTAAAAATGGACTTTAAAATCAAAAGTGGGAAGTTTACTCACTGAGAGCTAGGAACTTGACCAGAAAAAACCAGGTTAAAAATGGACTTTAAAATCAAAAGTGGCAAGTTTACTCACTGAGAGCTAGGAACTTGACCAGAAAAAACCAGGTTAAAAATGGACTTTAAAATCAAAAGTGGCAAGTTTACTCACTGAGAGCTAGGAACTTGACCAGAAAAAACCAGGTTAAAAATGGACTTTAAAATCAAAAGTGGCAAGTTTACTCACTGAGAGCTAGGAACTTGACCAGAAAAAACCAGGTTAAAAATGGACTTTAAAATCAAAAGTGGCAAGTTTACTCACTGAGAGCTAGGAACTTGACCAGAAAAAACCAGGTTAAAAATGGACTTTAAAATCAAAAGTGGCAAGTTTACTCACTGAGAGCTAGGAGCTTGACCAGAAAAAACCAGGTTAAAAATGGACTTTAAAATCAAAAGTGGCAGGTTTACTCACTGAGAGCTAGGAACTTGACCAGAAAAAACCAGGTTAAAAATGGACTTTAAAATCAAAAGTGGCAAGTTTACTCACTGAGAGGTAGGAACTTGACCAGAAAAAACCAGGTTAAAAATGGACTTTAAAATCAAAAGTGGCAAGTTTACTCACTGAGAGGTAGGAACTTGACCAGAAAAAACCAGGTTAAAAATGGACTTTAAAATCAAAAGTGGCAGGTTTACGTACTCACTGAGAGCTAGGAACTTGACCAGAAAAAACCAGGTTAAAAATGGACTTTAAAATCAAAAGTGGCAGGTTTACTCACTGAGAGCTAGGAACTTGACCAGAAAAAACCAGGTTAAAAATGGACTTTAAAATCAAAAGTGGCAAGTTTACTCACTGAGAGCTAGGAACTTGACCAGAAAAAACCAGGTTAAAAATGGACTTTAAAATCAAAAGTGGGAAGTTTACTCACTGAGAGCTAGGAACTTGACCAGAAAAAACCAGGTTAAAAATGGACTTTAAAATCAAAAGTGGAAAGTTTACTCACTGAGAGCTAGGAACTTGACCAGAAAAAACCAGGTTAAAAATGGACTTTAAAATCAAAAGTGGCAAGTTTACTCACTGAGAGCTAGGAACTTGACCAGAAAAAACCAGGTTAAAAATGGACTTTAAAATCAAAAGTGGCAAGTTTACTCACTGAGAGCTAGGAACTTGACCAGAAAAAACCAGGTTAAAAATGGACTTTAAAATCAAAAGTGGCAAGTTTACTCACTGAGAGCTAGGAACTTGACCAGAAAAAACCAGGTTAAAAATGGACTTTAAAATCAAAAGTGGCAAGTTTACTCACTGAGAGCTAGGAGCTTGACCAGAAAAAACCAGGTTAAAAATGGACTTTAAAATCAAAAGTGGCAGGTTTACTCACTGAGAGCTAGGAACTTGACCAGAAAAAACCAGGTTAAAAATGGACTTTAAAATCAAAAGTGGCAAGTTTACTCACTGAGAGGTAGGAACTTGACCAGAAAAAACCAGGTTAAAAATGGACTTTAAAATCAAAAGTGGCAAGTTTACTCACTGAGAGGTAGGAACTTGACCAGAAAAAACCAGGTTAAAAATGGACTTTAAAATCAAAAGTGGCAAGTTTACTCACTGAGAGCTAGGAACTTGACCAGAAAAAACCAGGTTAAAAATGGACTTTAAAATCAAAAGTGGCAAGTTTACTCACTGAGAGCTAGGAACTTGACCAGAAAAAACCAGGTTAAAAATGGACTTTAAAATCAAAAGTGGCAGGTTTACTCACTGAGAGCTAGGAACTTGACCAGAAAAAACCAGGTTAAAAATGGACTTTAAAATCAAAAGTGGCAGGTTTACTCACTGAGAGCTAGGAACTTGACCAGAAAAAACCAGGTTAAAAATGGACTTTAAAATCAAAAGTGGCAAGTTTACTCACTGAGAGCTAGGAACTTGACCAGAAAAAACCAGGTTAAAAATGGACTTTAAAATCAAAAGTGGCAGGTTTACTCACTGAGAGCTAGGAACTTGACCAGAAAAAACCAGGTTAAAAATGGACTTTAAAATCAAAAGTGGCAGGTTTACGTACTCACTGAGAGCTAGGAACTTGACCAGAAAAAACCAGGTTAAAAATGGACTTTAAAATCAAAAGTGGCAGGTTTACTCACTGAGAGCTAGGAACTTGACCAGAAAAAACCAGGTTAAAAATGGACTTTAAAATCAAAAGTGGCAAGTTTACTCACTGAGAGCTAGGAACTTGACCAGAAAAAACCAGGTTAAAAATGGACTTTAAAATCAAAAGTGGGAAGTTTACTCACTGAGAGCTAGGAACTTGACCAGAAAAAACCAGGTTAAAAATGGACTTTAAAATCAAAAGTGGCAAGTTTACTCACTGAGAGCTAGGAACTTGACCAGAAAAAACCAGGTTAAAAATGGACTTTAAAATCAAAAGTGGCAAGTTTACTCACTGAGAGCTAGGAACTTGACCAGAAAAAACCAGGTTAAAAATGGACTTTAAAATCAAAAGTGGCAAGTTTACTCACTGAGAGCTAGGAACTTGACCAGAAAAAACCAGGTTAAAAATGGACTTTAAAATCAAAAGTGGCAAGTTTACTCACTGAGAGCTAGGAACTTGACCAGAAAAAACCAGGTTAAAAATGGACTTTAAAATCAAAAGTGGCAAGTTTACTCACTGAGAGCTAGGAGCTTGACCAGAAAAAACCAGGTTAAAAATGGACTTTAAAATCAAAAGTGGCAGGTTTACTCACTGAGAGCTAGGAACTTGACCAGAAAAAACCAGGTTAAAAATGGACTTTAAAATCAAAAGTGGCAAGTTTACTCACTGAGAGGTAGGAACTTGACCAGAAAAAACCAGGTTAAAAATGGACTTTAAAATCAAAAGTGGCAAGTTTACTCACTGAGAGGTAGGAACTTGACCAGAAAAAACCAGGTTAAAAATGGACTTTAAAATCAAAAGTGGCAAGTTTACTCACTGAGAGCTAGGAACTTGACCAGAAAAAACCAGGTTAAAAATGGACTTTAAAATCAAAAGTGGCAAGTTTACTCACTGAGAGCTAGGAACTTGACCAGAAAAAACCAGGTTAAAAATGGACTTTAAAATCAAAAGTGGCAGGTTTACTCACTGAGAGCTAGGAACTTGACCAGAAAAAACCAGGTTAAAAATGGACTTTAAAATCAAAAGTGGCAGGTTTACTCACTGAGAGCTAGGAACTTGACCAGAAAAAACCAGGTTAAAAATGGACTTTAAAATCAAAAGTGGCAGGTTTACGTACTCACTGAGAGCTAGGAACTTGACCAGAAAAAAACAGGTTAAAAATGGACTTTAAAATCAAAAGTGGCAGGTTTACTCACTGAGAGCTAGGAACTTGACCAGAAAAAACCAGGTTAAAAATGGACTTTAAAATCAAAAGTGGCAGGTTTACTCACTGAGAGCTAGGAACTTGACCAGAAAAAACCAGGTTAAAAATGGACTTTAAAATCAAAAGTGGCAGGTTTACTCACTGAGAGCTAGGAACTTGACCAGAAAAAACCAGGTTAAAAATGGACTTTAAAATCAAAAGTGGCAGGTTTACTCACTGAGAGCTAGGAACTTGACCAGAAAAAACCAGGTTAAAAATGGACTTTAAAATCAAAAGTGGCAGGTTTACGTACTCACTGAGAGCTAGGAACTTGACCAGAAAAAACCAGGTTAAAAATGGACTTTAAAATCAAAAGTGGCAGGTTTACTCACTGAGAGCTAGGAACTTGACCAGAAAAAACCAGGTTAAAAATGGACTTTAAAATCAAAAGTGGCAAGTTTACTCACTGAGAGCTAGGAACTTGACCAGAAAAAACCAGGTTAAAAATGGACTTTAAAATCAAAAGTGGCAAGTTTACTCACTGAGAGCTAGGAACTTGACCAGAAAAAACCAGGTTAAAAATGGACTTTAAAATCAAAAGTGGCAAGTTTACTCACTGAGAGCTAGGAACTTGACCAGAAAAAACCAGGTTAAAAATGGACTTTAAAATCAAAAGTGGCAAGTTTACTCACTGAGAGCTAGGAACTTGACCAGAAAAAACCAGGTTAAAAATGGACTTTAAAATCAAAAGTGGCAAGTTTACTCACTGAGAGCTAGGAACTTGACCAGAAAAAACCAGGTTAAAAATGGACTTTAAAATCAAAAGTGGCAAGTTTACTCACTGAGAGCTAGGAACTTGACCAGAAAAAACCAGGTTAAAAATGGACTTTAAAATCAAAAGTGGCAAGTTTACTCACTGAGAGCTAGGAACTTGACCAGAAAAAACCAGGTTAAAAATGGACTTTAAAATCAAAAGTGGCAAGTTTACTCACTGAGAGCTAGGAACTTGACCAGAAAAAACCAGGTTAAAAATGGACTTTAAAATCAAAAGTGGCAAGTTTACTCACTGAGAGCTAGGAACTTGACCAGAAAAAACCAGGTTAAAAATGGACTTTAAAATCAAAAGTGGCAAGTTTACTCACTGAGAGCTAGGAACTTGACCAGAAAAAACCAGGTTAAAAATGGACTTTAAAATCAAAAGTGGCAAGTTTACTCACTGAGAGCTAGGAACTTGAGAGCAGGAAAAAACCATGAAAAATAACCATTGCCAGCCTCCGAACTGCCGTCGCCCCACCGTCTGCGCACGCGCGGCCTTAAAATAATTTTTAAAAAGATCGTGCATGCGCAGACGGTGTTTTTACTTCCGCAGCGCTACTTCGCGAAAACCCGCTCGTTGCAGAGGGTCCTGGAACGGAACCCTCGCAATAACCGGGGGATCACTGTTTTTGGACCCAATATAAAAATGATTTCTAGACTATACACCTACTTGTTAAAACAGGATACTATAAAGGAACAAGTGAAAGGGTCAATGATTGCATGGACACAAAATTTTGGATACATAATAACACTCACGGAATGGGAAAAAAATATACACAATCAACTACAAAATGACACTCGCTGTTTCCTACAAAGAAAATCTTTACAAAATGATATACAGATGGCACCTTCCACCAGCTAGGCTTTCTAAAATGTACCCAAACGTATCTTCTCTTTGCTGGAAATGTAAAAAAAATCAGGGAACATACTATCATATGTGGTGGACCTGTACATACGCCCAAAAATTTTGGACACAAATTAAAAAAATAATGGACCAAGTCATATTGACAAAGATTATAATTAAACCAGAGCTATTTCTTCTGGGCATTTTTAGACAGAAATTAAGTAAAGAAGACAGATACCTCACCATCCAAATACTAATGGCCGCCAGGCTAACATATGCACAATATTGGAAAAACGAAGGCATTCTGACAAATCTAACTATCATTACTAAAATTATGGAATGTGCCGAACTAACAAAATTAACAATGGAAATTCAGAACAAAAATGATTCAGAGTTCTACAAGGCCTGGGAGAAATGGTTCAGATGGCTATCCAACTCTAAGGAAGACAAAGTGAAAAATAACCAAAATTGTTTAAGATGAACCAAAATAAGGATATGTATAACCAAAAATCGGATCAAAAATAACTCAATCCCTGTCTGAGTTCAATCCACTTGATAACTATCAGAAATCTACTAATATTACAATCTATGATTAAATTCTACTAACAAAAACAATAAATATAATCCATCTAAGTCGTCACAACCCAAACGTCTGCTCGCTTGCAGGTATTACCTCTCATCCTGCTATATCTCTCTCTTCTTTCTCTTTTCTCTCTTTATTTTTTCTCTTTCTCTCCCTTTTCTCCCTATCTTTTCTCTTCCCACATTACTGTTGGATTATCAAATATTACAGCTATAAGATACTTAATTAAGAACTCTGAATACGAAATATTTACATATGGACAAATACCCGAAATGTACATACAATAATATATATAAGCTGTGATATAACAATATTGTTTATCCCACTCCCCTCCCACTTTTCTTTTCTGTACTCCCATCTCCGTTCCCCCTGTTTTATTCCTTTTTGTATAAATTAATAAAGTATATTTTTTTTTAAAAAATCATCATCAACTCAGAGTTTTCCAAACCTGCCCAGAAGCCGAGAGGGAAAGAGTGAGAGGGAAGGAGAGAGAGAGGAAGAGAGGAAGAGAGAGAAACAGACAGAAAAAAGAGAGGAAGGAAAAGAGAAAGGAAAAAAATGGGAGTAAGGAAGAGAGAAAGAAAATCAAAATCTAGTTTGAAACTAGCTCAACTATTTAAGTGGCATTTTGATATTGATAGAGTTGCCCTATTATGAGCTCACATAGACACACAGTACAGTATTTTATTTTGAAATTCTCTGAGGCAAAACAGGGTGGGTTGTTTGTTTGTTTGTTTGTTTATTTATTTATTTATTTATTTATTATTCCTGTGCCGCCCAGACACTATACTTTTCCGCCCACCCCCCAAAAAAAATTAGAGGGAACACTGCGCTTACTATTCAGTCGTCTCCAAATCGTCTCGAAACTTCAACTGTCAGCTTCCTATACAAGCTGTTTCTCCATCCACTAACTCAGTTGAAGTGAGTAACTGAAAAGAATCCAACAGAATCCTGGTATCATGTCTGCCTCTACTCAACTTTTGACCCCTCCCTCCCTTGGAATCCCCCCCACCCTTCAGCTCTCAAGGGAAGGGGAAGAGTTGAGGGGCCCTCAGCAGAGGGGAATCCGCAGGGTCCTGCCTAACTAGGGGATGGACTAGGAGACCTCCAAGGCCCCTTCCAACTCTGTCCCAGCCCTAGCAGCCAACACACAGATCCCCCTCCGGCTCAGGAAGGCCAAGAATAAGCCCCCTTTGGTGTTCTTGCCTGGGTCACGAAGCAGAGCCCCCAATGGGGACCCTGGGAGGGCCACGCTCTGTGGGGCTTCCCCAGAAGTGACCACCCTAGCCTTGGTTCAATCCCACCTGTGTCCATGGACTAGTCCAGTGTTTCCCAACTTTGGCAACTTGAAGAAATTTGGACTTCAACTCCCAGAATTCCCCAGCCAGCATTCGCTCTGTGGGGCTTCCCCAGAAGTGACCACCCTAGCCTTGGTTCAATCCCACTTGTGTCCATGGACTAGTCCAGTGTTTCCCAACCTTGGCATTCGCTGGCTAGGGAATTCTGGGAGTTGAAGTCCAAATTTCTTCAAGTTGCCAAGGTTGGGAAACCCTGGACTAGGCCATCCAGTTATATCCACCCCCATGGCAAAAACCGAATTCCTCCCTTTTTAGGCCTGGCAGGTTCCACTCCTATTGCCAAGGGAAGCTCAGGCACCAGACCCGAGGGGCAGCCCTTTTCCTTCTTCAGGGACGGGAGGGACCCCAGAAGCCCCATTCAGCCCAGATCCCAAAGGGGCTTTTCAAAAGGCAGCCGGGATTTCTTGGGGGGCGGTTTGAATGGAAAGGTTTATCCTCTTTGCAGAGTCGTTGGGTGGTGAGCATTGGGAAGGTCAGTCGTGAGCCCTCTGGGAGGCCTTGAAGACCCCTGGGGGTTTATCTGCACCCGCCGGGTCACCTGAATCAGGGGGCTTCCAGAGAGCCTTTGGGGGAAGCCTTTGGAGCCTGGGGAGGGCGGAACACGAGCCTACTGGGCCCACCGGAAGTTGGGAAAGAAGCCATTTCCAGGCTCCAGAGGGCAGGTAAAGGTCCGCCGGCCATCTGTGGCACCCATGCCATAGGTTCGGCATCACTGTCTTATGCAGACCTGGGCAAAGTGTGGACCGGGGGCCGGATGCGGCCCGCCCGCTGTCTGTGACCAGCCTGCGGAGGTTGGAAGGAAGAAAGGACGGACGGATGGACGGAAGGAAGGAGGGAGGGAGGGAGGTGGGAAGGTAGGAAGGTAGGAAGGAGGGAGGGAGGGAGGGAAGGAAGGAAGGAAGGAGAAATGGAGGGAGGAAAGAAAGAAGGAAGGAGAAATGGAGGGAGGGAGGAAGGAAGGAAGGAAGGAGAAATGGAGGGAGGAAAGAAAGAAGGAAGGAGAAATGGAGGGAGGGAGGAAGAAAGAAAAAATTCTCTTTTCATGCCCTTTTGCAAAAGTCCAATAAATGCTCATTTTTTAATTGTTCATTGGTTTCATTGGCCTTTCCAAGAAATTTAAAGCAACCCCCCCCCCCATTTCTCAGGGAGTGGGCAATTAATTTATAATTATAATATAATTATTTATTTATTGGCAAGAATTCTAAGAGAAATATTACACATCATGCCATCACATCATTTATCTCCCAAACCACTCTTGAACATTGGCTACTCTTGAACTACTCTACAAAAAGACCTAGACTCAGTTTCTGACTGGTCCAACACATGGCAACTCCAAATCTCAACCAGCAAATGCTCTGTCCTACACATCGGCAAAAAGAATCAGAACTTCAAATACAAACTGAATAAACAAATCGTCACAGATAATTCCCACTCGGTCAAGGACTTCGGGATACTAATAACTAAAGATCTTAGTGCCAAAGCCCACTGCAACAACATCGCTAAGAAAGCCTCAAGAGTTGTTCATCTAATCCTACGTAGCTTCTGCTCTGGAAATCTCACATTACTTACCAGAGCTTACAAAACCTTCACCAGACCCATCCTCGAATAAAGCTCATCTGTTTGGAACCCATATCGCATCTCAGACATTAACACCCTTGAAAATGTTCAAAGATACTTCACAAGAAGAGCCCTTCATTCCTCCACTCGAAACAGAATACCCTACGAAAATAGACTTACAATCCTGGGTCTTGAAAGCTTAGAACTACGACACCTTAAACATGATCTAAATATTGCCCGTAAGATCATATGTTGCAATGTCCTGCCTGTCAAAGACTACTTCAGCTTCAACCGCAACAACACAAAAGCACACAACAGATTCAAGCTTAATATTAACCGCTCCAAAATTGACTGTAAAAAACATGACTTTAGTAATCGGGTTGTCAAAGCGTGGAACTCCTTACCGAACTTTATAGTATCATCCCCTAACCCCGAACATTTTACCCTTAGACTATCCACGGTTGACCTCTCCAGATTCCTAAGAGGTCAGTAAGGGGCGTGCATAAGCGCACTAGAGTGCCTTCCATCCCCTGTCCTATAGTCTCTCCTATATCTCATATTTCTTCTCTACTATATCCACTATAACCTTCATTGTGTATTATTGTGTATTGGACAAAATAAATAAATAAATAAATAAATAAAATGTCCTTTGTTATGATCATAAAATAAATTTGGCACTCATTCCACATTGGATTTTCCGTATTGAGGTTGGGGGAAATAGTGTGATGACTAAACAGACTGTCCCAAATTATTAAACTTCTTTTTCAAAAGGAAATGCAAGTTCCCAGCATTAAAATTTCCAGAGGTCATCACGCAAGTTGGATTGGGTGGCGTAGAAGTCAAATGAATGAATGAATGAATGAATGAATGAATGAATGAATGAATGAATGAATGAATGCAGTGCAAAAAGCCATCCTTGCAAAGAGTGGCTGAGAGGTGAGGGGTGGGGCTTAATCCCACCACTGGGTGGGCCGGATAGAGTGTGTGGGCAGGCCATACATGTCCGGCGGGCTGGAGTTTAAGGATCCTTGATCTATTGTTTGTAGCCCCTCCATCCACCCTTTCATCCCTGGGCTTGGTGCCTGGTGCCAAGCAAAACAAGACAAGGCACCAAGGACCCATCAGACCTGATTTGGTCCAGCTGCTTCTTTGAAGCAGAAGACAAGAAGGAGGAGAATGGGATCTGGATTTCATCGCAGCCTGTAGCATTGGGCCCTGTCCATCAAGACACTCCCCAGTTAAACCAATGAGGTTGGGAGGAACATCAATGTCAATGAAGGCCGTTGTTCCCAGGGCCACGCAGAGAGGAGACTTCAACCCAGCTATGGTAGTTTCAAAAACCAGAGAGGCAGAGACATTTCATTCAAACTAGTACAGGGAATGATTTAAATGGAATCTGGTGAGGTCGTGGGGCTCCAGGTTTCCTGGCCTGCTATGTTTTCTGCAATTTTGGCCACAAAAGACACGAAGGTGACAGGGGTGGGAAATCCATCGGAACGACAGCTGTGGGGTTGTGTTTTTTTCAAGTCATGCAATGTTGAAGGTTGTCCTTTCGAAGTTGTCCTTGAGAAGTCTGCTCTTATAGGAGACCAGAAACCACCTCCAGTTTCCCTGCCCCAAGCAGAAACCTTGGAGGCCAACTTTTGGAAATGCAGATTTGGTCATTCCGTTCAAGAGAGGGTATTTTGCAACTCCTGGGCAGAATGGCAGGACTAGAAAGCAGCCAAGATCCAAGACAGGATGAAAGCCGTTAGCCACAATAGGCAATTAGCCCAACACCCTTTCATTTTTATTCTATTTCATTTCATTTAGAAACATAGAAGATTGACGGCAGAAAAAGACCCTGTGGTTCATCTAGTAGTCTGCCCTTATTATATTTTCTGTATTTTATCTGAGGAGGGATATATGTTTGTCCCAGGCATGGTTAAATTCAGTCACTGTGTGTTGTGGTTCAGCCTGAGTCAGATGAAAGACCAGGTGCGTCTCTGCTGGCTCCATGCCCGGGGGAGGGTGAGGGTGAAGTGGAAAGTGACGAGGAGGAACGGCCTGGGAGCCCTGGGGGGGGGGGGGGCTCTCTCAAGCCAGTAGCTTGGAGTCTCTAGAGTCATTAGATGACGAAGCACAAGCCATCATTAGTATGCGACAGAGACGTGTAGATCAAAGGAGGGATCAATTGAAGAAATATTATCACCGGTGAATGAGGAACAGCAGGGGTGGGGGGGTCCTCATTAGCAGGGAAGGGTTTATAAGGCAGGCAAACTCTTTCAACAGTGTGGAGTGTTATCAGAGTGGAATTGCTGTATCTGCCTTCTCTCTCAGCGTTTTGTTCCTGGCTGGTGGCCCAGCAGTCTTGAAGACCCGTGGGAGGTTTGTGCCTGTCAGCAACAGCCTCGTTTATCATCAAGGATCCTGTGTTTTTGTATGGACAATTGCCTTTGTGTATCTGTTTGGAGTTCCAGTGTTTTCCTGACTTGTAAGGACATTTTCTGTTGGTTATTTTTCTCTTTCTCATTATAAAACTGTGTTTGGATTCAACCGGTGTGTCTGGCTTATCATTTTGGGTTGGTCATAACTTCCGGAGTGCCCAGACAGAACACTGTGGACTTGCCAACCGCGTCTGTAGGAAGTTTGTTCCAAACATCTACTATTTCAGTAAAATAATATTTTCTCACATTGCTTCTGATCTTTCTCCCAACTAACCTCAGATGGTGCCCCCTTGTTCTTGTGTTCACTTTCCTATTAAAAACACTTCCCTCCAAACTTTATTTAACTCTTTAACACATTTAAATGTTTCTGTCATTTTATTTTATTTTATTTGTTTGTTAAACATGTATAGGATAGTAGTAGTTTGTATAAACATAACGTAAGTTTAAAAAGTAACGATAAAAGAGGACAATAGGACAGTAGAACAGGATAGTAGTGGTGAGCTTATAACATCTTATAACACTGATAACTTATAACACTAGCTCATAACATCGCAGCATTCTGCAATCTTGTGATTACAATTTACATTCTTCACTATATACTTTCTTCACTGTAGTCATTGGGGAAATTAGCAGGAGGTTGTAAATGCTGATCACGTGATCATGGGACACTGTGTCAGTCTCAAGACCAGAGGGGCAACAATGAGATTCAATCAAGTCCAATCCTTTATTACCTAATGTCAGAATCTTGCCAAACTAAAGCTATAACTTTTAAAGCTATCCCCAGTGAATCTAGCAAATGGTTATTCTGAATTTTCTTCCCCATGCTCAGGATAGGGAAGGGGAGGATAAGGAAGGGAAGGGAAGGGAAAAGGGAAGGGAAAAGGGAAGGGAAAAGGGAAGGGAAGGGGAAGGGAAGGGAAGGGAGATTTCCAATGCTCCCTGTCTGATTCCCACAAGGAAACTGAATGGGGAAGACCAGCCAGAAGTTGAAAGTCACTCCTGCTCCCACTGCTTTTTGACTTACTCATTCTGTTCTTTTTTCCTTTGGACATTCTGTTTCTCTGTTTAAATAAAGAACTATATCTGAAATGATGAGCCAATGTGTTATCCAGTAGTACAGTGGTCGCTGTAAATGTAAGGGCCATCTGCCCTAGGTGAGAATGATCCTCTTTCAGAGGTACAGTATGTGCAAATTACTTTCAGGAGGAAAATATCCCCCTGGGCTTCTAAGAAGCAAATGCTCACTTAATCCTTAATGCCATTCCACTAGCTTTATACACCAGGTTTAGTGAATGCAAGAGAAAGCATGTCTCTCCAATTATTTCCCTAAGTTGCACCATTGATTCAAAACGCATGGAAAATCCCTTTTGGTTTTTCCTCCAAAATGGAACTGCTCTTAAAAGAATAATGGCCATGGTGATAGGAAAAACAAGAGAGTTAGAAATGGAAGACAGGGATCGCCAGCTTCTTGAAATAATGCCATAAGTACAATGGTGATGGTGTCATATAGGAGGAGAAAGCTGTAGGTCATGAAAGCTTCTGCCCTTTTTAAAAAAATAATTGGTTGGGAAGGTGTTGCTGAATTCCTGATTTACGTGTGTGTCAATGTATGAGCAGAGTAATCCTTGTTTACCAAGATTGTACACAAACAGAAATGTTTAGATTGAGATCAGTTGTGAATAACTACTCAGCCACACACAGATATCCTAACTTGAATTAAAATTGACTTTGAGAAAAAAACATATGCAGATAAACAGTCTAATGTCATACACATAATATTTTTATTTTATTTATTTATTCTTTGTCCAATATACAATACATATGAAAGAGAATAGACATTAAGTAATATATATATAATGATAGAAAGTAAGAAAGAAGAGAAGTAGGAGGAAAGGAGAGAAAATGTATGATATATGAGATAAGGAAAGAAGATTGGACAGGGGACGATAGGCACATCAGTGCACTTATGTACGCCCCTTACTGGCCTCTTAGGAACCTGGAGAGGTCAATCGTGGAGAGTCTTAGAGAGAAATGTTGGGGGCTGGGGGCTGACACCACTGAGTGACAATGAGTTCCACGCTTCGACAATAAGTCAGAATAACAATCCAAATGTTACCAAGTACGTAGTCTTTCTTACCAGTTTTTTTTGTCATAGTCAGCAAACAAAGATCTCAAGCCTAAACACATTTTAACTATAATATATGACTACAATACAGAGAGATTGCAGAGAAAATGCAGAGCACAAGGAGGCACAATCTGAGGTTAGTTGGGGGAAAGATCAGAAGCAACGTGAGAAAATATTATTTTACTGAAGGAGTAGTAGATGCTTGGAACAAACTTCCAGCAGACATGGTTGGTAAATCCACAGTGACTGAATTTAAACAACACTGGGATAAACATATATCCATCCTAACATAAAATACAGGAAATAGTGTAAGGGCAGACTAGATGGACCACAAGGTCTTTTTCTACCATCAATCTTCTATGTTTCTATGTTTCTCTTAACAGCGAGTAGCTTACACAAAGAGAAACAGAGAGGGTGACTCAGAGAAATAAGCTATAAACTCTAGCTCCCTCTTGTGGCAGTCTGAAACATCTGCAGCCAATATATTGCCAACCCAACAGTTATGGACAGAGTCCTAACAGTGTGATGGTGAGGAACTGTCTAATAAATTCTAACCTGAAGGTATCGAGGGGTAGCTAGAGAACTTTGTGCAAGATGTCATTTCAGTCTTGATCTACCTACTCTTTGCCCAGCATGAATTGGTTCCCTCCTGCTAACATTCTTCTTGGCTTCCCGCTTTTTCCAGTTCAGCTCCCATGTTGGCATCCTCCCAATCTTTGGTTGCAATTACCTTCCCAAGGCCTTGCAGAAATCAGGCTCTCACTCATGCTGGCTGGGGAATTCTGGGAGTTGAAGTCCACACATCTCAAAGCTGCCAAGGTTGAGGTTCGGGGAGAGGTGGCTCTGGATCTCGGCCGATACCAATCCATCATAGACAACATTGCTTTCCAAATTAAGCGTGGAAGGTCAACCACGCAGAACATAAGTACAGTTAACGTGCATGACATAATCCCCAAAATTGACAGTCGTTGTTTTAGTTTTGACCAAACAGCTGGATTTTGTATATTATAGACAGTCATGGGAAAGCCATCAATAGGACAGTTGCTGGGATGGATATGTTGAAATGCATCTTTCTCCCAATGGCATCCCACCCCTCTGTCATGCTGGCTAGGGAATATTGGCCTGGATAATGGGGACTGCGTGCAGGAGATGTTTCCATATGCCAAGAGAGGAAAGACTCATTGAAAACCCAAACTTTGACGGATAAAGTTTGCATTGAAATTAACCTGGGAAAAAGCCTTGGCAGGTTTCACGTGTTGAACTAAGCCAAGATATATTTTAGATAAGGTTGGTTAAACAAATCTCAGTGGCTGAATTCATGCATCACTCTAAGCCAGTGGTTTTCAACTTTGGCAACTTTTAGATTGATGGAGAATTTTGTTTGCTGGAAGTCCTCTGATCTTAAAGTTGCCAAGGTTGAGAAATACTGTCCTGAGATATAAAAAGTGGTTTAGAATCCACAGGGGAGGTGGAATTCATCAGGTTCTGACTAGTTCTGCAGAACCAGTAATTATGAGTAGTTCGGAGAACTGGTAAATATCACCTCTGACTGGCCCTACTCCCATCTATTCTCTGCCTCCCGAGTCCTAGCTGATTGGGAGGAAATGGGGATTTTGCAGTATCCTTCCCCTGGAATGAGGAGGGAATGGAGATTTTACAATATCTTTCCCCTGCCACGCCCACCAAGCCACGCCTACCAAGCCACACCATGATCACTGTTCTGCCGGCATGTTTCAACTGCCCGTAATTAGAGGTTAATTAGTCCAGGAAGACAAACACCACACGATAAAAGGAAACCCCAAAAGTTTTTATAAACAGAAAAACAGAAACAGCTCCCTTTTTAAATGTCAAAGGGATTTTCTGGTAGACACAAGGCACAGGTTAAATGCAGTCCAAGTGCTCACCCAATAACTGGGGAATTGAGTCCAATTCTAAAGTCCAGAAAGTCCACACACAATCTTGAACAGCAAAAACCATGATCTTGACGAAACAATGAATCAGATAAACTGCCATGAGGCTAAAACACCAGGCTGCACTTTTACCTGTAGCAATAATTACAGCAGCCCCACTCAACCACAGGTGGCCTCATTTTCTCTTGTAATAATAATCCTTCAGTTGTTGTCTCCTATGCATCACTCTACGCATGTGTGGATGTGTCATTAATTCTTGTTCAGAATCCAGGGATGATACAGATGATTGATCTCCTCCTGGGCTGTCTGCCAAACTCCCCTCTTCCCTGTCACTCACGCTTCCTCGGTCAGAGGAGGCTTTGTCGGCAGATTCCATTGGGAGCAAAACAGGCCTGCGGCATGTGGATGTTTCCCCCACATCCACCTGCACATTGGGGCAGGAGCTGGGCCAGAGCTAACCACAACAATCACCAAGCAACACCCACAGAACCGGTAGTAAAAAAAAATTAAATCCCACCACCGATCCACAGAGATAGACATTCATTCATTCATTCATTCATTCATTCATTCATTCGTTCATTCATTCATTCATTCATATGACTTCTATGCCACCCAATCCTGTAGGACTCAGGGCGGCTAAATATAAAATGTATAAAATTTATATTTTAACATGTGTGCAGCAGCATCCAAAGAGGGTATTAAAACCCGCAAGTTGGCAGACACATTGCCATAATACCATCTCTGCCATCTTGAATTGTGGGCGTAGCTGAACACATAATTTTGATCAGTTGCTATGGATGAGTGCAATGCATAAGCCAGGCTGATATATTGTTTCTTAAGATTTGTGGAATCTGTGAGGGCTTAGCTAAAACTCTCTGAGCTCACCTGTGCTGCTAAATAGGGAGACCAAACATCTCTCAGAGGGGCTTACCAGAATCAGCTGAATACAGCTAACCCCTTACTTACAGCCATTCCATTAGTGACCATGTGAAGTTATAATGGCATTGAAAAAATGACTTAGAAAAAATGTCCCCCAACACATCACCAGAATGTTGGAAATGTAAACAAAATCAGGGAACATACTACCACATGTGTTCTGTCTGGGTTTTCCCAGACCTCCACACCCACTGAAAAAACAGCCAGACACTCTGGTAAAATCCAAAAGTAATTTATAGCAGGAAAAAATAAGCATAAAGGAAGACCTGTCTTCACAGCAGACAGGTTACAATACTTTACAACAGGGTCCTGATGTCCAGTCAATTCCCAAAAGCTTCTTGCTGGCACCCCCCCCCCAAGGTTTCAAGAGTCCAAGGCACAAACCAGGATTGTAGCCACCAAAGTTCACAGACAGGTCTCACGAATCTCCAAGATAAAACTCCACAAGCCAGGAAGGGTGGGGCCACCTTTTATCCTTTCCCAAGAGCACCACACCCAAACCCAGCTGCAACCACTAATGCTGGTAATACCTAGCCAACTGCGTTCTTCTCTCGTTAGCTCTCCTCTGTCGCATATCTATGAAGTCACTAGCATCCTCCCCCAGGGAATCCAGGCTGCTTGCTGGGGAGAGCTCCCCCTGGTGGAACTCTGGCTGTCCTTCATCTTCAGCCTGGGATTCAGCTTCTTCGTCAGTCTGCCCCTCCTGGTCCTCAGCCTCTGAGCTGGACACCGACAGCAAATCAGCCATTCCCGGAGGGGTCCCAGGCTGAACCACAACACACATGTGGTGGTCAGGTCAAAAAGCAAAGCAATGCTGGAACAGGTTAAGAAAATGGATTGAAGAGATAACAAACCAACAAACAGATATGAAACTGGAATTATTTTTTATTAGGAATGCCTACAGAGAACCAGGACAAAAAGCCCCATGTCCATTCCCTCCCCACTCCTGGGGGAAGGATACTGCAAAATCCCCATTCCCACCCTACTCTGGGGCCAGCCAGAGGTTGCATTTTCCAGTTCTCCGAACTACTCAAAATTTCCACTACCACTTCTCCAGAACCTTTATTTATTCATTTATTTTTGTCAATAAAGTATTGGTAGTGTACAAAGATATAACACTGTTTATGTTGTGGTTGGCCCTGGGCCAGTTCCTGTTCCAAGGACTGTGGATGTTGGTTTGGGAGAATCCTCACGTTATCAGAGACCGGTTTGGCTGCCAACAGCTTCGGACAGTGAGGATTCTGTGTCAAGGGCAGATTCTGGGAGTGAAGCAGGATCCGATGATGAGGTAGTTACAGGCAGCCCATTAGCTAATTACCCCATTAGTGAATCATCATTGGATTCAGAGGAAGAGGGATTCATAGATGCTCACAAGCACAGGTTTATGACGAGAAGGGAACAACTGTGCAAGTAGTATAGAAAATAAGGGAGAACACCTGTAGCTGGGGCAATTAGGCTAATGGGACTGCTGGTAAATTGCCAGCATCGCTGAGAGATTATCCGTTCGGTGAGAGACGAATGCTGTTTGATTTTTGACTGCTCCAGGATTTACCAGGACTTTTTGAATATTTCACAGTTAAGTACAGATTGAGAACTCTTTTTTTAAATTATTATTATATTTTTATTTATTTTATATGACTTACAAACATTTAGACATCAAACAATACAACATTAAACATTTACACTTGATATATTTACAAAATTTATTTTTTTTAACAATTCTATTTACTATACCTTTTTCTTAATTTCCACCCAGTTGTAAATTTTTCCCCACACTTTGTAATAGTCCTTATTTTGTTGGTTTTGAATTTCATATGTTAATTTGCTAAATTTGGCGCAGTCTAATATTTTTTTAATTACCGTTTCTTTGTTTGGAATCTTATCTTGTTTCCAGACTTGTGCATATCCTAATCTTGCAGCAGTAAGTAAGTGATTTATTAAGTAGTAATTTTCTTTGCTATGTTTGCCTCTAATTATGCCTAATAAATACATTTCTGGTTTTATTTCAATTTTATAGCCCAATATTTCTTCCATCCATGCCCTAATTTGAATCCAATTTTTTTTTGCTTCGTTACATTGCCACCATATGTGGTAGTATGTTCCCACTTCTTTTTTACACTTCCAACATTTGTTACTAATGTTTACGTTCATTTTGGCTAGGCGCGCTGGCGCATAATGCCATCGGAAGAACATTTTATAAAGATTTTCTTTATATGGTGTTGACAAAGTCATCTTATAATTAACTGACCATAGTTTTTCCCAGTCTTCTAGCTGAATTGCATATCCAAAGTTAGTCATCCAAGATATCATGTTAGGTTTAACAATTTCTTCGATGTTTTCATAGTTTAATAGATAAATATACATTTTGGTTATAAATTTTTTGTCAGATTCTGTCAATATTTTGTCTATTTCATTTTGTTTATTACATATTCCAAATTTTACCAAGTCCCTTTTATATCTACTTTGAATTTGGTAATATGGAAGCCAATCTATTACTATGCCTTCCTCTTTATCTAGTTTTAAGACTTCCTTTAGTATTTAATAGGACTTCGTAGGTTATTTTTTGTTCTTGGCTTATTATATTTGGATGAATTTGAGCTTCTAGCGTGGATAGCCATCTGGGTATTTCATTATAGTGTTTTTTCCTGACTTTCCGCCAGTGTGTCAATAGTGTATTCCGAATTTGGTGTTGTTTAAACTGAGAATGTTTTGAATGTTCTTTTTCCCACAAATGTGCGTGCCATCCTTCATTTATATCGTGGCCTTCTATTGTTAGAATTCTAGGATTTTCAAGGTTGACCCATTCTTTAATCCATAGTAATTTAGTGGCTTGGTGGTATATTTCTAAGTTGGGTAAACCGAATCCTCCTCTTCTTCTTAAATCTTGTAGGGCTTTCATGTTTATTCTTGGTTTTTTATTGCAGCTGATAAATCTAGAAATTATTTTATTTATTTTAGCAAAGAACGATTTGTTTAATTGTATTGGTGCTGTTTGGAAGAGATAGAGCCACCTTGGAAGTATATTAGACTTTATTGTATTGATCCTTCCCATTAAGGATAAATTTAACTTTGACCATTTTTCTAAATCTTCTTTTGTTTTTGTTAATAATTTCATATAATTTAGTTCTTTCAGTGAAGAATACCTTGTCGTAAACCAAATCCCTAGATATTTAATTTTTTTTTCTCTTTGAAAACCTGTTTCTTTTATTAATAATTTGTTTAAATCTTGATTACAATTCTTGGTTAATATTTTAGTTTTATTCCTATTTATTTTTAAGCCGGCCACTTTCCCATAGTTCTCTAATTCTTTTACTAAGTATATCATTGAGCTAACTGGGTTCTCTAAGAAGATTGAGAACTCTTGAAGGGGGGTGGCTGTGACATCTTCACAGCTGCCTTTATCTGTTCTGCTTTTGTTTTCGCTTTTCACAGCATTCCAGGCTTGTGGTTTGTGGGAGAGCACTTTGGCTGATTAAAGTGCGTGTGTACAATATTTTTCTTTTGATAAACTGACTCTTTGTTTACAACAGTGTTTGTGTTTGAATGTACACTTTGGACTTAATTGGGGCTCGTAACGTGAAGCCAGGCATAACAGTTTATATACATGATATTGGTACTAATAAGAGAGAAACCTAGGACAGGGATGGTAGGTACGCTGGTGCACTTATGCAGTCCCCTTACTGTCGGAACCTGTTCAATTTCACCTGTGGCTTTAGTACTGTATAAATTCGGATCTTTTCACTCTTTGGGTATAATCTTCCCCTTTTTCCTTCTCATGTCTTCCTTCTCTTGCTTGGGGTCAGGAGGAGGACTGGTTACAGTCCGTCTGGAGTCACCTCTCAGCAACTTAAAATCAACTGAGCAAATTCCGGTACTTGATTGTTCTCTTTTTTAAACCTCCCGATCCCAGCCTTCCACCGCCTTCATCTCCTCCTTGGGGTGAAGAAAAACCTTGCAAAATTGCTCATTCCCATCTAGACAATTGGCCTCTGCATATTTTCAATTTTACATGACGGGTGTGCTCATTAAAATCTCCGAAATCCAAATATTTTGGCGAGCTTAATCAGTTTGATTTAGAGGTCACTGGAGTAAGAATTCTCCGCAGCTTGAGAGGTTTTGAAGTAGGAGTATCCTTGTCTGGACAAAAGTTGCTCTGTGAACATTTTGAAAATGATCCAAGATATTAATATATAAATATATTAGAAACTTCATTTTTGCCATTTCCAAGGACAAAAGAGTTGGCGTCTTATACCCTTCTCTACTGACCTCCTGCCTTACCTTTACCACGAGTGGAGAGAGCCATGTTTGGGCTTCCTTTGGGCATAGAATTTCATGGGACACGGTTAGATGTTCACAATCTCTCTTAGCCTCCCTCACAAGGTTGCTACTCCGAACAGAGCATCAAAGGAGATCCTTATTTTCATTGTATTTATTTATCTGTGGGTACATCTGCCTCAATCACTTGTGGCTTCAGGCCCTTAGAGTAGGATTACAGGAAACAAGAAGGAAGGAAAGAAGGGAGGGAGAGAAGGAGGGAGGGAGGGAATATAAGTTATGTATTATAGAAGGGTAACCAAAAGTTTTCCCACACATGCACTGCCCTTAACTTTCAGAGTGAAGGAATACTATAAATGTAATCAATCAACCAACAAATAAAGAGAAAATATCATTTTGCAGCATTCCTAGGTACACTACTAATGAAATGGAAAAGTTGATTCTACAGTTTCTTCCTTCTTTCCTTTCCTTTCTCCTTTTTTCCTTTTTCTGCTTTCTTTCCCCTTCCCTTCCCTTTCCTTTCCTTCCCTTCCCTTCCATTTCCTTCTTCCCTTCCCTTCCTTTCCTTTCCTTTCCTTCCCTTCTCATCCCTTCCCTTCCCCTACTTTTCCTCCTCCTCTCCTCTTCTCCTTCCCCCCTTCTTTGTGTCCTTATAAGTATAGACTGATGACACACTCTCCTTCCATTTGTCCTCCCAACAGTATCTCAATGAGGAAGTTTGGGTGAGAAGCGATAGGGAATTGCTGAGAGTCACCCAGGAAGCTTCTAAGCCAATCTGATGCAATGACTTCACCCATCACATTCTAGACGCCCACTGAGCCCTGGAGGGTCTTGTAGATGAGCCCTTGGTCACGGATGCTGTTCAGCTGAGCAAATGGTTTTCCTCTGAAATCTTGACTTTTCAACCATGCAATGGGCCTCGGACAGCCACAATGAGAGTGTGGATGTATGGATCTTATTTGAGTTGGTGTGTCAACCCCCCCCCCCAAGATATAATTTGAATAAACAGAGTTTCTCCATTTCTCAATGCAGAATACACTGTCAATTTAATTTTGATGTCCATCCAGTGTTGTCCATGGGTAGAACTTTTTTTAGATTGTTAGAAGGCGGCCTTTATTATTATTATTATTTATTGGGTTTGTATGCCACCCCTCTCCGCAGACTCGGGGCGGCTAACAATGATAAAAAGCAACATGTAACAATCCAATTTAATAAGACAACTAGAAACCCTTATTATAAAAACCAAACATACACACAAACATAACATACATAACTTGTAATGGCCTAGGGGAAGGGATATCCTAACTCCCCCATGCCTGGCGACAAAGGTGGGTCTTGAGTAATTTGCAAAAGACAAGGAGGGTGGGGGCCATTCTAATCTCTGGGGGGAGTTGATTACAGAGGGCTGGGGCCGCTACAGAGAAGGCTCTTCCCCTGGGGCCCGCCAAACGACATTGTTTGGTCGACGGGACACAGAGAAGGCCAACTCTGTGGGACCTTATCGGCTGCTGGGATTCGTGTGGTAGCAGGCGGTTCCGGAGGTACTCTGGTCCAATGCCATGCAGGGCTTTAAAGGTCATAACCAACACTTTGAATTGTGACCGGAAACCTATCGGCAGCCAGTGCAGGCCGCGGGGTGTTGCAGTAACGTGGGTGAATCTAGGAAGCCCCACGATGGCTCTCGCGGCTACATTCTGCACGATCTGAAGTTTCCGAACACTTTTCAAAGGTAGCCCCATATAAAAAGCATTGCAGTAGTCGAACCTCGAGGTGATGAGGGCATGAGTGACTGTGAGCAATGACTCCCTGTCCAAATAGGGCTGCAACTGGTGCACCAGGCGGACCTGGGCAAACGCCCTCCTCGCCACAGCCGAAAGATGATGTTCCAATGTCAGCTGTGGATCGAGGAGGACACCCAAGTTGCAAACTCTCTCTGAGGGGGTCAATAGTTCTCCCCCCAGGGTAATGGACGGACAGATGGAATTGTCCTTCTTGGGAGGCAAGACCCACAGCCACTCCATCTTGTCTGGGTTGAGTTTGAGTTTGTTGACACCCATCCAGGTCCCAACAGTCTCCAGGCACCGGCACATCACTTCCACTGCTCCGTTGACTGGACATGCTGTAAACATTGACTTTTCTTGGCTGAACTCTCCCCATTTCACCCGTTTTGTTTCATCCATTGAGGGGAAACTTTCTCATTATTCCAGATGTTCTTCATGTTCAGCTTTTATACTCCTGTTTCCTATAATTAGTATGATAGCCCTTGTTCTAATCTGCATCTCCAGTGTGTTGTAGCAGGTCCCCACAGAATTATTCATCTTTCAATTTTATTTTTAAATCTAAGTAGACTTGAATCTTTCTATTCTTCATTGGGCTTTTCTGGGATTGGAATCAAGATTCTTCCATAATTTGGAATGTTGAATCCAAATACGTATTTGTGTTCATAATGAAGTCTTCCCACTTTCTTTGATAGTTTTTTCATCTACCATAAAAACACGGGACTCCTCTGAAATGACTCCTTCCTTCCCGTTTCAGTTGGCTGATTCCTAGACCAGAGTTTCCCAACCTCGGCAAATTGAAGAGATTTGGACTTCAACTCCCAGAATTCCCCAGCCAGCAAATGCTGGCTGGGGAATTCTGGGAGTTGAAGTCCAGACACCTTCAAGTTGCCAAGGTTGGGAAACACTGTCCTAGACAATCTGATTTCTGTCTTCACATTTCTCTCCTATCACACCAATTTGGCCAATGTTCACTGCTCAAAGATTTCAGGTGCCAAGGATGCACCTCTTGCAAGGTCAAACTGTCCTCCTGCGTTCACATCACAAGCACTACTTCTATTTCTGTTTTTTCCCTCACCATCTCATTGCATACTTACTTCAGTGATTTATTTTATTTATTTATTAGTCAAACAAGTATAGTATTTATTTTTTTAATTTTTATTTATTTATTTATTTGTCCAATACACAAAACACATCGAGGGGAATGGGCATGAAGTATTACATACAAGGAAAAGATACGAAAATGGGGGAGAAGATATATGAAAGGGAGGAAAGATATATGACATATGGGATAAGGGGAGACAAATTGGACAGGGGACGAAAGGCAGGCTAGTGCACTTATGTACGCCCCTTACTGACCTCTTAGGAACCTGGCGGGGTCAATCATGGATAGTCTAAGGGTGAAATGTTAGGGGTTAGGGGTTGACACTACTGAGTCAGGTAATGAGTTCCACGCTTCGACAACTCGATTGTTAAAATCATATTTTTTTACAGTCAAGCTTGGAGCAATTAATATTGAGTTTGAATTTGTTGCATGCTCTTGTGTTGTTGCGGTTGAAGCTGAAGTAGTCATTGACAGGCAGGATGTTGCAGCATATGATTTTGTGGGCAATACTTAGATCGTGTTTTAGGCGTCGTAGTTCTAAGCTTTCTAGGCCTAGGATTGAAAGTCTGTTTTTGTAGGGCATTCTGTTTCGAGTGGAGGAGTGAAGGGCTCTTCTGGTGAAGTATCTTTGGACATTTTCTAGGGTGTTGATGTCCGAGATGTGGTGTGGGTTCCAGACAGATGAACTGTATTCAAGGATGGGTCTGGCAAATGTTTTGTAGGCTCTGGTGAGTTGTGTGAGATTGCTGGAGCAGAAGCTGCGTAGGATCAGGTTAACAATTCTGGAAGCCTTTTTGGCGATGTTGTTGCAGTGGGCTTTGGCACTTAGATCGTTTGATATTAGTATTCCAAGGTCTTTAACTGAGTGGGGGTTGGCTGTGATATTTTGTTTATTCAGTTTTATAGTACATTATTCAGTATTATAGTACACATTAACATAAATAATATAACATAAGTAGAACGTAGTAATAGAAAGGATAATAAGAAAGTAGGACAGGGACATTAGGCACATAGGTGCACTTATGCATGCCCCTTACAGACTTCTTAGAAAAGGGGAGAGGTCAATTGTAGATAATGTAAGGTTGAAGATTTTGGGGTTGGGGGAAGCAACAACAGAGTCAGGTAATGAGTTCCAAGTGGTGACCACTCTATTGCCTAAATCGTATTTTCTGCAGTCAAGTTTGGAGCGATTTACATTCAGTTTGTATCTATCACATACTCTTGTGTTGTTGTTTATTTATTTTATTTATTTATTTATTTATTCTTTGTCCAATATACAATACATATGGAAGAGAATAGACATTAAGTAATGTATATGACGATAGAAAGTAAAAAGAAGAGAAGTAGATGGGAGGGAGAGAATATATATGATATATAAAAGATAAGGAGAGAATTTATTTTATTTATTTTATTTTATTTTATTTATTCTTTGTCCAATATACAATACATATGAGAGAGAATATACATTAGGAATATATATATAAAGATAGGAAGTAAAAAGAAGGGAAGTGGATAGGAAGATAATATATATAGAGGAGAGAATATATAAGATAAAAGAGGTAAGAAAAGAGAATTGGACAGGGGACGATAGGCACATTAGTGCACTTATATACGCCCCTTACTGGCCTCTGAGGAATCGGGAGAGGTCAATCGTGGAGAGTTTAATGGAGAAGTGTAGGGGATTAGGGGTTGACACTATTGAGTCCAGTAATGAGTTCCACGCTTCGACAACTCGATTGTTAAAGTCGTATTTTTTGCAGTCAAGTTTGGAGCGATTGATATTAAGTTTGAATCTGTTGTGTGCTCTTGTGTTGTTGCTGTTGAAGCTGAAGTAGTCGTTGACCGGAAGGATGTTGCAGTGTATGATCTTGTGGGCAATACTTAGATCGTGTTTTAGACGCCGTAGTTCTAGGCTTTCAAGGCCCAGGATGGTTAGTCTATTTTCGTAGGGTATTCTGTTTCGAGTGGAGGAGTGGAGGGCTCTTCTGGTGAAGTATCTTTGGACGTTTTCGAGAGTGTTGATATCTGAGATGCGGTGTGGGTTCCAGGCAGATGAGCTGTATTCGAGAATGGGTCTGGCATAGGTTTTGTAGGCTCTTGTGAGTAGTGTGAGATTGCCGGAGCAGAAGCTGCGTAGGATCAGGTTAACAACTCTGGAGGCTTTTTTGGCGATATTGTTGCAGTGGGCTTTAGCACTTAGGTCATTTGAAATGAGTATTCCGAGGTCTTTTACTGAGTGTTGGTTGGTAGTGAGGATTTGTTTATTCAGTTCATATATGTGGTTTGGATTCTTTTTGCCGATGTGGAGGGTAGAGCATTTGTTGGTTGATATTTGAAGTTGCCAGGTGTTGGACCAATCTGAAATGAAGTCAAGGTCTTTTTGAAGAGTGAGTGTGTTGTCGGTGGTGTTGAAGAGTTTCACATCGTCGGCAAAAAGTACACAGTTGCTTACGATATTATCGCAGAGGTCATTGATGTATAGGATGAAAAGAGTAGGACCTAGTACGCTGCCTTGGGGAACGCCGCTTTTGACAGGGACAGGGGAGGAAATGGCGCTTCCGATTTTGACAACTTGTTGTCTGTTTGACAAGAATGCGGTAATCCAGTTGTGGAGGAGTCCTGAGATGCCGTAGAATTTGAGTTTTAGGAGAAGTTTGTCGTGAACCACTGAGTCAAAGGCTTTGCAGAAGTCGATATAAATTGCATCGATGAATTTTCCTTGATCAAGGTGGGTAGTCCAGATGTTTTTGCAGTGGAGTAGTTGTAGGTTGCAGGATAGTTTCTTACGGAATCCAAATTGTTTTTTTGATAGTAGGTTGTTAGATTCTAAGTAGAGAGTGATTGAACGATTTATAATTGATTCCTTGATTTTACAAGGTACACAGCATAGTGATATGGGTCTGTAGTTGTCAACTAGTGATGGGTCTCCTTTTTTGAAGATGGGGATGACTACTGCTTTTGACCACAGTTTGGGGAGAGTGCTGGTCATGAAGGAATTTTGGAAGATAATGCTTAGAGGTTCAGCTATGGCAGATGAGAGTTTTCTTAGGAAGTATGCACAAAGACCATCTGGACCGACAGATAGGGAAGGTTTGAGATCACGGATTGCTTTTTCAACGTAGTCTGTGGTGAAGATGATTTAGCTTAGGTTATTTAATGAGTTAGGAGTGCGATTTGCGAAGAGGGGGGATGAGTTATTACTGTTAACAAAAACGGAGCCAAAGAAGGAGTTGAAAAGATTTGCTTTGGATGGGTCGTCGTGGTACTCTTTGTTGTGTGGTCCAATGAGAGGTGGAATAGGTCTGGAGTCGTTAAGTTTGTTGTTGACGAAGTTGTAGAAGGCACGGTTAGATTTGGAGCGTAGGAGGTTTTCCTCTTGTTTACTGCGGTAGTTCAGACATTCTACTTTTATTTGTTGGCATATTCTTCTGTAGCGGTTTTTAAAGTTGTTTACAGGACCTTTTTTGTTTCTACGCCAGAGGGATCGTTTTTTGGTTTGTAGTTTCTTTAATGAGATGGGAATGTTGTTTTTCTGTTTTCTTCTAGGAGGAGTAATTGGAACATACAGATCTATAAGTCTATTGATTTGGAGTAAGAACGTGTTGTAGAGGTCATCGATGGAGATGCAGTTGGAGAATAGGGATTGCCAATTAATAAATGAGAGACTGACGTCTATGAGTTCGTAGTTAGCTTTCCTGAAATTGTACTTAGGTGACACGTTGTTCTGTTGAATGTTATGATGGCGTAGGTTGAGGTTGAAGTTGATCATACTATGGTCGCTGTTGGAGAAGGGTTCTATGATATGCAGTCCATAAATAGCACTTTTACTATTGCAGAAGATGAGGTCGAGGCAGCTGTTGAGTCTGGTGTTGTTTAATACTAATTGTTCCAGTCCCAGGCTGGTGACGGTGTTGTAGATGGCGGTATGTATAGGTTCGGTGGAGCATTCGTTTAGTGTCCAGTTGATGTGTGGTAGGTTGAGGTCACCTAGGAAGATGATGGGGTAGGGGCAGGAGGATGCCCATGTTAGTAGGGAAGTTAATTTTGATGCATGGGAAGTGTCATAGTTTGGAGCTCTGTAGCACAGTAAAAAGCGGAGAGTGGTGTTAAGGGAAAGATCGCAGATTAGGGTTTCAGGAAGGAATAAATCTTGTGCGACTTGAATGTTTTTTAGATTGAGTGAGCTTTTGTAGAATATGGCTACACCACCTCCTCTGCGGGATTCGCGGTCGGACCGGAAAACCAGGTAGTTATTTTGTGTAATGATGGAGTCAGGAAAGGAACAGTTGAGCCATGTTTCGCAAACAAAGATTATGTCAAATAAGTTGGTGTTGAGCAGAAGGAGGAATTCTGATAACTTGTTGATTAAACTTCTTGCATTGATTAGTTTGCATTTGAGGTTGTGTTTGAGTTCAGGAAGGGGATTGGATTGCGTTGAGTTGTGGCAGGATTGAGGCAAGGTAGTAAGGGGCGCATTTTCCTATTCATTGCTGGAGGTGCTGGGGAGGTCCGATTGTTGATGTGGGATGGTGGGTGGAGAAGTGTTGGAAAGTTGTGGAGGGGTAGCGGGTTTGACGATGAAGGGAGGGTTGTAGGTTTTGGTTCTGATGCAATCAGAGCGGTAGTCAATGTAGAGGTTATTTTCGCCGAGTTCGCACCGTCTCCTGAGTTCGACGCGTAGTTCACGGGAGCGGATACGTTGGAGTAATGTTAAGTCAGGTCTGCATCTGAGTTTGTTGTATTTGGTGTTGTTTCTGGCAATGGTGTTCATGGTCCTGATGAATTGTTGTTTGGAAGATTCGTTAGTGCAGACTATTCTGCACAGTCGGGGAGCCGTTGATCCATCGCTGTACTTTAGTGTGGGGCCACTTCTGGAGACCTCTAGGATGACATCAGGGGTAATTGTTTGAGGATGTTGATTGTGGATAATGTTTTGTATATTTGTTAAGTCAGTTTCCCCGTTTTCCTCAAGGCCAAAAAGGATGGCATTGTGGCGTTTTTGTGCCCTTTCCATGGCATCGTTCACCAGGGTGGAGATGTCGGTGGTAGGGTTTAGAGGAAGAGGTTTTGGTGGTCTGGGTTGGGAGTATGGTGGTGGTGGTGGTGGTGGTGGGGTGCTGCAGGGTGGTTGACTAGGTGTTTTGGTGTTTATCAGGTCTTGGATATTTTTTTCTATGGAGGCGAACCGTGGTTCGATACTTTCGGTATATGCTTGATGGGTTTTTGAGACTGCAGATAAGATTACTTCGGATAAATTGTCGAGTGAGATTGATTTGGGTGTGCAGGATGGGCAGGAATAGTAGAATGAGGGATTGTCGTTGAGGAAGGTGGCAACATGTTTGTTGATGTTAAGGCAGGTATGGTGAGCCAATTTTTTGCAGGATTGGCACTTTGTGGTTCCTTCTTGTGTATTTACATTAGTGTTGCATATAACGCAATTGTTAACGGAAATGTTTGCTTGAGGTTTCTTCTTGGATGGCATTGTGAGGGGGTGAGAATTGGAATTCTGTTTGAAGATTCTGAGAATATCAGTAGGAAATGGAAGTGGCTGCAATGATATTTTCAGCCACTAGATGGGGTTGGAGCTTCTGTTTGACGAATCTGTGAGGATCTGTAGCTTTGAGTGGGAAGGGATTGGAAGTGACTGTACTGTTATTTTTATTTTCAGCCACTAGATGGGGTTGGAGCTTCACTGTAAGCTGTGCGATTTTAGGTTTAAGAGGTTATGAGGAGCAGAGTTGGTCTTCAGCCACGAGGTAATGGCGGTGGTGGGGAGGGAGGTCGCAAAGGGCTTGTGGCTTCTTGGTGGGGCTTCTGAGGGCTACGGAGGCTATGGGGAGTCCTCCTAGCTTTGGAGATCTTTGTAGAGTTGGGGATTATGTTGGGGTCCCAGGGGATCTGCACGGCGCTAGGGCTCTGGGCCGGTTTCGCGCCGGGTAGTCAGCTGGGCGTCAGGGCTCCAGGTAGCTGGGCTCTAGGAGTCTTGGTTTCAGGGTTTCAGGGGGAGTCCACGTAGCGCTGGGGCTCTGGGCCGGTTCCACGCTAGGCAGGCAGCTGGCGTAGAGGGGAAATCCTCAGGGGAATCCTCGTGGCCAGTTATTGGGCAATCATCGGTCTCCCTGTAGCTAGGAAGCTAGGCTCGGGGAATTCTCGGGGGGTCCCCAGGGGATCAGCTCGGCACTAGCACTGGGCAGGTTTTAGTACTCACCCTCGGGAGTTTTCTTTATTTTTGTGATTTTTAATGTTTTTTATGTTTTTTGCCGTTATCTGTCGGAGCAGCAGTTCCCTCCCTCCTTCTGTTGTTGTTGTTAAAGGTGAAGTAGTCACTGACAGGGAGTACATTATGATGTATGATTTTATGAACAACAGTTAAATCAGTTCGGAGACGACGTAGTTGTAAATTTTCTAGATTTAGTACTTGAAGTCTGGAGGAGTAGGGTAATTTGTTACGTGAGGAGGAGTGAAGGACTCTTCTTGTGAAGTATTTCTGGACTCCTTCGATTGTATTAATGTCTGATATGAAGTGTGGATTCCACACAGGTGAGCTATATTCTAGAATAGGTCTGACAAATGTTTTGTATGCTCTGGTTAATAAATGAGTTTTTCTAGAGAAGAAGCTACGTAAGATTAGGTTTACAATTCTTAAAGCCTTTTTGGCAATGCTGTTACAGTGGGCTCTAGCACCTAGGTCATTGGAAATGAGTACTCCAAGGTCTTTGACTGAGTGAGGGTCCACTGTTAGTTCAGTTTTACTGAATGGGGAACCTCTTTTTCCTCGGGTGCCGAAAGAGCATGGGTGTACGCTATTGCACATGTGTGTTTTCCCACAACCATAATTCAATGCCTGGGGAGGGCGAAAACAGTTTCCCCCGCCTCCCGGAGGCCCTCTGAAGGCAAGAAACAGCCTGTTTCCCAACTTCTGGTGGGCCCAGTAGGCTCGCGTTTTGCCCTCCCCAGATCCCAAAGGTTTCCCCAGAGCCAGGAGAGGGTAACAATGCCCCCCATCCCCCTGGAGGCTCTCTGGAAGCCACAAACACCCTCCCAGAGCCTCTGTGTGAGCCAAAAATCAGCTGGCCGGCATAGACATGCACATTGGTGCTGAGCTAGGGCAATGGCTCACGTGCCAGCAGATATGGCTCCACGTGCCATAGGTTCGCCATCACTGCCCTATACTCATTTTATCTTCAGGTATCATCTTGACAGAGACCTGTTTGCAAAATCCCATGAATTTTCTATACTGCCTGGGGCGGGATTTTATTTCCTTCTGTGATCCATCATCCCAACCGTGGAACCTATAGAAACATTGGGATGTGCAAGCAGTGTACCTACTGCCATACATAGTACATTTGCATAACCATTGTTGATTGGCCAATATAGCAGTGCCAGATTTGAATGCCTGTCACTGATTCGCCGAGCTGCAGGGAAACCCTTAAAAGCAGCATCAGTAAAAAAAAAAGCAAACTCCATGTTTGCTATGATTAGGAAGGGAATCGAAAATAAGTCAGTAAGTGTTGTGTTGTATTGCCTCTGTACAAATCAATGGTGAAACCACACTTGAAGTACTGTGTATAGTTCTGATCACCCCACCTCAAGAAGGATATAATAGAACTGGAAAAGGTGCAAAAAAGGGTAACAATTATGATCAAGGAAATGGAGCACCTCCCTTATGAAACCAGGTTGCAAACGCCTTGGTCTCTTCAGCCTTGAAAGACGGCGTTTAAGGGGTGACTTGATTGAAGTGTATAAAATCATGCATGGGATAGAAAAGGTGGATAGAGAAAAATTATTTTCTCTATCACACAATACTAGGATGAGGGGGCACTCCCTAAAGTTCATAGGCAAGAAAGTGAGGACAAATAAAGGGAAATATTTCTTCACCCAGAGGGTCACTGGTTTATGGAATTCACTTCTAGAAGTGGTCGTAACAGCCTGGATGGCTTCAAGGCAGGATTAGACAGATTCATGGATGCCAAGTGTATCGGTGGTTATTGAAGTGGATGTCCATGTGCCGCCTCTATGTTGGCTGAGGCAGGCAGGATTCCCTTGGGTACCATTTGTTGGGGGGTCAAGAGAAAGGGAGGGTTTTGCCTTCTCTTTCTGCTCAAGATCCCCATGTACAATTGGTGGACCACTGTGTGACATAGAATGCTGGAGTTGATATATAGAGCGCTGGTGAGACCACATTTGGAATACTGTGTTCAGTTCTGGAGACTTCACCTACAAAAAGATATTGACAAAATTGAACGGGTCCAAAGACGGGCTACAAGAATGGTGGAAGGTCTTAAGCATAAAACGTATCAGGAAAGACTTAATGAACTCAATCTGTATAGACTGGAGGACAGAAGGAAAAGGGGGGACATGATCGAAACATTTAAATATGTCAAAGGGTTAAATAAGGTCCAGGAGGGAAGTGTTTTTAATAGGAAAGTGAACACAAGAACAAGGGGACACAATCTGAAGTTAGTTGGGGGAAAGATCAAAAGCAACATGAGAAAATATTATTTGACAGAAAGAGTAGTAGATGCTTGGAACAAACTTCCAGCAGACGTGTTTAGTAAATCCACAGTAACTTACTTTAAACAGGCCTGGGATAAACATATATCCATCCTAAGATAAAATACAGAAAATAGTATAAGGGCAGACTAGATGGACCATGAGGTCTTTTTCTGCCGTCAGTCTTCTATGTTTCTATGTTTCTATGATGGGCTTTGGCCTGATTCAGCATGGCTCTTCTTATGCTCTTAATTATTTGAAGTTACAAAAGACCCTCCAAAAGCTACTTACATCCCAGTTTTTAAGTTCCAATGTCCCCTCTGCAAGGGTGATATAAGGCACTGACCCATATTTATGGCCACTTGCAGCGCCCGCGTCACATGACAGCAATTTACACCAGCATTGCTGGAAACCAGTTCTTAGTTCTGTTTTCCAGCAAAACCAGCCCATCACATTGAACCGATCTAAATGCAGTTCATAAAATCATCTGCCACATTGTCCTACCTGTCAATGACTACTTCAGCTTCAATCACAACAATACACGAGCACACAATAGATATAAACTTAACATAAACCTCTGCAAACTAGACTGCAGAAAATACGACTTCAGCAACAGAGTGATCAATGCCTGGAATTCACTACCCGACTCTGTGGTTTCTTCCCCAAGCCCCCAAAACTTTAACCTTAGATTGTCTACTGTCGACCTCGTCCCATTCCTAAGAGATCTGTAACAGGCATGCATAAGCACACCACTGTGTCCATGGCCCCTGCTTACTGTCCTATTGTCCCCATTTATACTTACTTACTGTTATCTTGGATATGTTTGACAACTAAATAAATAAAATAAAATAAATATATGACAAACAATGAATTTGCTTAACAACTACGTGATTTGCTTAATAACCACCATGAAAAAGACTGTAAAATTGTATCCAGTCTTCTGTGTCTCTTTTTATAATTGTCAACCTCACAGTCATAATTCGAGAACTCAGTGTATGATTAAGAAAAAAGTCAATCAAATTGCTGTGATCGTGTAATAATAATAATAATAATAATAATAATAATAATAATAATAATAATATATTAGATTTGTATGCCGCCCCTCTCCAAAGACTCGGGGCGGCTCGCAACAATGATAAAAACAATATTATACTAGCACAAATCTAATATTGAAAGAAATAACTAAAACCCTATCATATTAAAACCAAACAACACAAAAATACCAAACATCAATTATAAGGAGCCTGGGGGAAAGATGTCTCAAATCCCCCATGCCTGGCGGTATAGGTGGGTCTTGAGTAGTTTACGAAAGACAAGGAGGGTGGGAGCAGTTCTAATCTCCAGGGGGAGTTGATTCGAGAGTGCTGGGGCCGCCACAGAGAAGGCTCTTCCCCTGGGGCCCACCAGACAACACTGTTTAGTCGACGGGACCCGGAGAAGGCCAACTCTGTGTAATGACATTCTATCCTTTTTTATTGGGTGTCACACATAATGATGAGAACAAAGATAGCTTTTGAACCCAGCTTCCCCCAGATAGTCAATGACAGAGGTACCACACTGATTATTTTTCTCACTCAAAGCAAACTGAGTCCTATCTCCATTTCGTGTCATTTTCATATCTAAAACCGACTGCTTTAAGGTCAACTACAGCACAACACGTATGAAAGTTACACTCAATGGAAAGTTGGATAAAATTTTCCTCATCAGTTTGAGTGTCAATTATTTGTAGCTAAGTTATTATTTTGAATGCTGAGCCAATGTTCTGGTTTGAATGGCTGGCTTATTCTTTTTTTTTTTTTTTAATGGTTTTCTATAACTGTCAGCCTGATTTGTGAGACAGTTTTACTGTTGTTTGTAAAGTTTTAAAAAATTGCAACGTTGCATCGTTTGCTTTATACAAGCCATTATGGGAGGGAATTTTGAAAGGTTGGAGGAAAATATTGAAAACAAAACCAAGCAGTTATTTGGGGTTCATCTGAATCTTCTTCCAATCTAGTAACTGGACTGTTGCTGACCATATCAATGGCCACAACAGGCTGCCCTTGAATTGAACTCAAATCTCCGTGAGTCCATGGACACGTCCATGCAGTAGTGTTGGCAGCAGGACAAAAATGGCTGAGGATTGAACTCTGAGATGTTTTTTCCAACGCCCTAATTTACTCCCTAACTCTGGAGCATCCTGATGGTTTCACATTAAAGCGCTAACTAGAACTCAACTATGTTTACTTCTAAACTCAAACCAGGCTCAAGCAATTTCACATCACAATGATGCATGGTAAACCTCAAGACACAACCATAATGCAACCTGCCCATTATGGTTGTATGTTGTGAATGCAATTTGATGACTTTTTTCCCCTGGTGGTGGTTGTTAAGTGAGCACCCTTCATGGCACCGGAGCAGGGTATCTACGAGACCGTCTTCTGCCGCACGAATCCCAGCGACCGGTTAGGTCCCACAAAGTGGGCCTTCTCCGGGTCCCGTCAACAAAACAATGTCGTTTGGCGGGGCCCAGGGGAAAAGCCTTCTCTGTGGCGGCCCCGGCCCTCTGGAACCAACTCCCCCCGGAGATTAGAATTGCCCCCACCCTCCTCGCCTTTCGTAAGCTCCTTAAAACCCACCTCTGCCGTCAGGCGTGAGGGAACTGAGATATTCTTTCCCCCTAGGCCTTTACAATTCATGCATGGTATGTTTGTATGTATGGATGTTTGGTTATACAATAAGGTTTTTTTAGTTGTTTTAATATTGGATTTACATGCTGTTTTTTTATTACTGTTGTTAGCCGCCCCGAGTCTACGGAGAGGGGTGGCATACAAATCCAATAAATAAGTAAGTAAGTAAGTAAGTAAGTACCAGAACCAGAAAGACAGCCAGGTGCTTGAAATTGGATCACTGCAGAGTGGGGACCAGGCCATTTAAACGTGGAATCCAGATTGTAAGTTCCCTTGAACTGGGTCAGTCAGAACTCTGAATGGTCGCTAAGCAACCAGTTGTAATTGAGAATTATTATCAAGGTCTGACATGCATCATTGTGATGTGAAATTGCTTGAGCCTGTATTATCAGCTTGCAAATAACCTTTCTTGTTAGGCAGTTATGAAGCATTATTATTATTTATTAGACTTGTATGCCGCCCTTCTCCGAAGACTCGGGGCGGCATACAAGTCTAATAAATAATAATAATATTTATTTATTATTTATTATTATTATCATGTCATCCAATGATTGCTATTTTCTATTAGTTGTGAGTCAGGGGGTGGGTTCCACTTACCTTCGCCTCCGGTTCGCATTGCGACATTTCGTGCACGTCCCCTTGAGTGATTTCACTTTTGCGCATGCTCAGAAGGTAGATTCAGCCCAAAACATAGATGTAGAGCTGGTCAGCTATGCTTCGGGCAAAGAAAGTATTAACCGGGGGGGTGGGGGGAGGAACAGAATGACAAGAAGCCATCAAAACACAGGAAAATGGGCCTAAAATTCAGAAAAAACATGGTGGTGAGCACAAACTGGCACAGACAGAATTGGATCCATGACACCAAAATTACATCAGCAGCGGGTTGCTAACAGTTCAGGCTATCTGGTCCAAACCAGGAGTGACCTACCCTGTATGTATGTGTGTTCAATTTATTTATTTATTTATTTATTTATTTATTCATTCATTCATTCATTCATTCATTCATTCATTCATCCATCCATCCATCCATCCATCCATTCATTCATTCATTCATTCATTCATTCATTCATTCATTTATTTATTGTTAGAGTTGAAAGGGACCATGAAGGCCATTGAGTATAACCCCCTGCCCAAGCAGGAACCCTATAGCACATCAGTAAAGTGGCAGTTCAATCTTCTCTTAAAAATGTCCAGAGTGTAGGATTTCACAATGTCTGCTGGTAGGTTGTTCCATTGGTTGATCGCTCTGACCGTCAGGAGGTTCCTCTTTATCTTCATGTTGATTCTCTCCTTGGTCAGCTTCCAGCCGTTGTTACTCGTCCAGCTCTATGGTGCCATGAAGAATAAAGTGATCCCCTCCTCTCTGTGACATCCCCTCGTATACATAGACTGCTATCATGTCTGCTCTGGCCCTCCTTTTCTCTAGGCTATCCATGCCCAGTTCCCTCAGTCTCTCTTCGTAAGTCTTGGTTTCCAATCCCTTAATCATCTTGGTTGCTCTTTTTTGCACCTTCTCCAGAGTTTCAATGTCTCTTTTGAAGTGTGGTGACCAGAACTGAATACAGTACTCCAGGCAGGGCCGGCGATAGACGGGTATTACTGGGAGTCCCGTACCGGGCCCGGTGAAATTGACCAATTAGAGGGCCCGCAGTCAGCAGCTCCTTGCACATGCACAGACTGTCACCTCAGAAAAGAAACAGTCCGGGCCCTTTTGCGCATGTGCAAGGAGCTGCAAATTTGGCGCCAGAAGGCCGGGGCCCCTAATTGTTCAAAAAGTTGTGAGAAGAGGAAGCTGAGTTTCCTTCTTAGCGCCTTTCAAGTTTTCCGGCAACTGCAGCGCCCCGCCCGGCTGGAGCTTCCCTGGCGGCTGCAGCAGGTGAGTTTTGGGGCTGGTGATGTAGGCGAAGGTGGCGTGCTGGCCGGCCAGAGCCAGGATTGGATAAAGCAGAGGCGGGTAGATGGCTGGCAAGCCGCCGAGGGAGGCCGGCGGGGGCAGGTTGAGCAAGCCGGGCTTGGGGACAAAGGCGGCGGCGGGCAGGGGGACCAAGCCCGGCGGGGCGCAGGGCGAAGGCGTCTCGGTGCGCAGGCAGGCGCCGGGGCTGCTGGCGGAGCTCTCCGGGGAGACGCTGGGCACCGGCCGCGCCGGCTCCTCAGCCAGGAGAGCGTCGATGCGGAAGTTGTGGGATTTCTCCATGGGCTTCTGCATGCCGGCTTCTGGGCTGCCGCTTCGGCCCTGCTTTGCGGGGCCTTAACGCGGCTCTACCTTTTCCCGGGGCGGCGGCGTTGGGCGATGCAGCCGCTGCTCCAGCCCCTTCCTCGCAATTCACTCACACACACACACACCTGCCCGATCGGCTGGGTGCGCCGCTGCCCCCCTCTTCTACAAGCCGCTACGGCGGGGTGGCTCCTCCTTTCCCTCCCCTCCCCTCCTCCGATTTGGGGCTGGTGGGAGGGTAGCGGCAGCGGAAGGGCGGCGTGCAGCGGGAGGGTGATGGCGGCCGCAGCCGCAGCCGCAGCAGGTAGTAGGCCCCTCTCCCCCCTCTCTCCTCTCAGCAGTCGCAGGCAGCGGGTAGTAGCCGTGGGGCAGCGGCAGAGTGGTCAGCTGTGAGACGGAGGCTGAGCTCTGGAACAGAGGCACTGACCGCGGTGGCTGGACAGCATTTACAGAGTCTAGCAACATGTCTAGCCGCCGCCGTCAGTGCTCCGTTCCGGACCTCCGCCTCCCAGCTGACGACCTTGCCGCCGCCGAGAGAAAGAGAGAGGGAGAGAGGGGGGAGAGAAAGAGATAGCAAGAGAGGGAGAGAGAGAAAGAGAGAGGGAGAGAGGGGGAGAGAGGGAGAGAGAGAAAGAGATAGCAAGAGAGGGAGAGAGAGAAAGAGAGAGGAGAGAGGGGGGAGAGAAAGAGATAGCAAGAGAGGGAGAGAGAGAAAGAGAGAGGGAGAGAGGGAGGAGAGAGAGAGAGGGAGAGGGAGAAAGAGAGAGGGAGAGAGGGGGGAGAAAGAGAGAGAAAGAGATAGCAAGAGACGGAGAGGGAGAAAGAGAGAGGGAGAGAGGGGGGAGAGAAAGAGATAGCAAGAGAGGGAGAGGGAGAAAGAGAGAAGGAGAGAGGGGGGAGAGAAAGAGAGGGAGAGGGAGAAAGAGAGAGGGAGAGAGGGGGGAGAGAAAGAGATAGCAAGAGAGGGAGAGAGAGAAAGAGAGAGGGGGAGAGAGAGAAAGAGAGAGGGAGAGAGGGGGGAGAAAGAGATAGCAAGAGAGGGAGAGAGAGAAAGAGAGAGGGAGAGGGGGAGAGAGAGAAAGAGAGAGGGAGAGGGAGGAGAGATAGCAAGAGAGGGAGAGAGAGAAAGAGAGAGGGAAAGGGGGAGAGAGGGGGAGAGAAAGACAGAGAAAGAGAGAGGGAGAGGGGGGAGAGATAGCAAGAGAGGGAGAGAGAGAAAGAGAGAGGGAAAGGGGGAGAGAGGGGGGAGAGAAAGAGAGAGAAAGAGAGAGGGAGAGAGAGAGAGGAGGTAAAGGAAGAGGAGAGATAGAAAGGAAGAGAGAGAGAAAGAAAGAGGGATAGAAAGAGAGAGAGAGAGATGCTCAGTGAGCCTTTCTTTGAAGTTGCCTTTCTTTCTTTCTTTTTCTCTCTTTCTTTCTTTTTCTCTCTTGCTCTCTTGCTCTTTCATTCTTTTTTCTTTCTCTTGCTTTCTTTCTTTCTCTTGCTTTCTCTCCTTCCTTCCCTCCTTCCATTTCTTTCATACCCCTCTCTATTTTTATTTCTCTTTCATTTTCTTTCTCTCTCTCTTTCTTGCTTTCTTTCTTGCTCTTTTTCTTTCTCTCTTTTACCTTCCCTTCCTCTATTTCTTCTTTTCTTTCTCCTTCGTACCTTCTTCCCTCCCTCCCTTCAGTCCTTCCTCTCTTACTCTCCCCTTTCATAAGTTTCCTTGCTTCCTTCCTCTGTTCCTGTCCCTTCCCCCTTTCTTTCTTTCTTTCTTTCTTTCTTTCCTTCCTTCCTTTCCTCCCTCCATTTCTTGCTTTCCTTTTCCTTCCTCCCTTCTTTCCTCCCTCATTCCCTTCTTTCACTCCTTCCTCTCTTACTCTCCCCTTTCGCACCTTTCCTTGCTTGCTTTGCACCCTTCCTCTGTTCCTGTCCCTTCCCTCTTTCCTTCCTTCCTTCCCACCCTCCGTCCATTCATTCACCCATTCCTCTCTTGATCGCCCCTTTTACCATTCCTCCCTCCCTCCTTCCTTCATAGCTCGCCCTCGCCTTTCTTCCCTTCCTTCCAGATGGGAGTGCCCCCTCAAGACACCCGCCTGACTGCTGGTACCCTGCTTTTTCTCTCCCCTCGTCCTTTCCAGCTCCTCGCGTTTGCTGGCTGGGGAACTCTGGGAGTTGAAGTCCAGATATCTTCAAGTTGCCAAGGTTGGGAAACACTGGCCTATGGGACCGCCTCGCTTGGCGTGAGGCGGGAAATGATCCCCGGGGGATGGAGTGGCTTGGCGACTTAAAATAGTTTTAAAATGGCGGGGGGGGGGCAGACACTTAGGCTGTATGGGGCCCCAAAATTCCTGATGGTGGCCCTGACTCCAGGTGTGGTCGGACCAGGGCGTAGTAGAGTGGTATTAAGACTTTCATGGTCTTGGAGTGTATTCCCATCTTGATGCAGCTTAGCATTGTGTTGGCTCTTTTAGCTGCTGCTGCACATTGTTGGCATTGTTAAACTCACCTACCATAAAATATGGTTTCCCTCTCTGGTTTCTGATGCATAGAAATAGTTGCATCCTGCACACAGGCGACACGCATGGCCAGGAGATGGCAAAACCTTCTGACTTCAGGTCCCATCATCTCGTCTAGTAGCTTGACCACAGCACATTCCCTTAGTGCACAAAAATCTTGTGAGATCTCACATGGATTCTCCCACATTCATGAAACGTGGTGAGATTTCTCCAGGAGGCTTCTGTATTTACTCATGAGTTGTGAAACAGCATCTGCAAGGGAGGTTTGGACGTGTCTCTTAAGGATCTGAGGCTGTCGGATTTCTCAAGCAGTAAAAAACAAAATTACTCTGAGCAGCAGCCCTGTTTTTTCTCAGATTTGTATGATTTGTATGATTTATCCAGGAGAAAGTCAAAGGAACAACAGAAGAATTGTGACCTATATTTTACTTTCAGAGTTGTTGTGGTTAGCTCTGGCCCAGCTCCTGCCCCAAGGACTGTGGATGTGGGGGAGACATCCACATGCTGGAGACCTGTTTTGCTCCCGGTGGAATCTGATGATGAAGGCTCCTCTGACCAAAAAGACATGAGTGACAGGGAGGAGGAGAGTGTGGCAGACAGCCTCCTGCCGCACGAATCCCAGCGACCGATTAGGTCCCACAGAGTGGGCCTTCTCCGGGTTCCGGGGGAAGAGCCTTCTCTGTGGCGGCACCGGCCCTCTGGAACCAACTCCCCCCGGAGATTAGGACTGCCCCTGCTCTTCCTGCCTTCCGTAAACTCCTTAAAACCCACCTTTGCCGTCAGGCATGGGGGAACTGAAACATCTCCCCCTGGGCACGTTTAATTTATGCATGGTATGTCTGTGTGTGTGTCTGTTAGCATATGGGGTTTTTAATATTTAAACATTTTAAACTTGTCTGATTACCCATGATTTGTTTCTACATGTTGTGAGCCGCCCCGAGTCTTCGGAGAGGGGCGGCATACAAATCTAAGTAATAAAATAAATAAAAAATAAAAAAGCCGGCTGGGTGACCTTGGTCCAGTCACTTTCTGTCTCTCAGCCCCAGGGAGCCGATGATGGCAAAACACTTCTCAAATTTTGCCAAGAAAATTATAGGGACATATCCCGCAGTCTTCAAGAATTGGACATGATTAAACAGAAGACGTTAATAAGAAAACAATTAATGCTATAATCATGCATAGTTGCATACTATGTCCCAGCCATCCTTTAGTCCAGCACACCTCACATACACCACAACATTGGAAATCCCCAGGTCTGAACCGATCCAGATGCAAAGTGTAGATTTCCCACACAGCTCGGCCTTGCGGTTTGGCCCTTGTCGAAAGGTAAGACCTTGCCTGTCGTTTGATTTAAAATTAAATTCCATTCCACCCCCTCTCCTTTTTTTTTTTTAAGAATCCACTCAAATCAACAAGGTTTTTTGTGTACTTGATGCCTTCGGCTTTTCCCAGATTTTGGCTTGCATTAAAGAGTGGTAAAGGCAGACGGTCCAAAGTCAAGACTACAAAAGAATAAAGATGAATTGTATGGCGTGATTTCACCTGGGCCCAGAACCAAGAGCTGCAATGAGCAGCAAATTCTTCTCTCCTCTTTGAAAAATGACTCCATAGATATCTTTATATACTGTATATTCAAATTCAGCAAAAAAACATGTGACACATACAGATAGAATTGTCGGCTATCAATAAAATTAACTGCCTTGGAAATGGCCCTGGGTTGGGCCGAGAGGCAAATAAGGAGCTGTGATGTTCCTTCAATACACCAGGGTGATTTGACACAAAAATATGTAACCCTTCCCTGGTGCAGAGCTGAAGGGATTGGATACTGTAACCTAGAGGATAATTCTCTGCCTTACAAGGCAAAGGTTGCAGGTTCAAGTCCCAGTGGGTATGGCTAGCTGATAAGGCCAAAATAAGGCCGAAATAGATCTATCCTAGTCTCCCTTAATTTTCACATTCAGCAAAAAAACATGTGACATATATACATACATATACATATACATATTCCCTTTATTTTGTCCTTTTTTAAAAAAAAATATTTTAATTCATTTTTAACAAGTTTAATATACACACAACATAAAACAGTGCATAGTGAAATGTGCCCACCACCCCGACACACACACATACCCCACCACCAATCAGGGGTGTTTCTTATATGATCCACTTTGACCCAAGAGCAATATATCTATTTACATATTATAGAGTGATTCCAATTTATTTCTTGTACCTTGGTCTCGGATTCTACTCATCATATATCATCTTACCTTGTCCCCCCATCCCATCAGTTGTCTCAATTCAGTTTCATTATCCAAGTTTATCCTTTTATCCATAATTTCAAATTGAATATGGTCCACCATGTACCTATACCAATTTTGCATTGTCCATTTTGTCGCATCCTTCCAACCCAAAACTATTACCGCCTGAGCGTTTCTATTGCTGCTTGTTTTATTTCTCTAAATGACATTCTATCCAAGTAGAAACCATATAGAAAGATGGAAAGATGGCTACAAATAAATGCAATATGCAAATATCTTAGCGAAAGGGAGAATTGAGGGAGGAGACAGGGTTAGAGAAAATAATAAGAGAAAAAAGTGAGGGTATAAAGGCACAAGCAACCAAAATATATAGGTTGCTAGTGCAGTCAGACGGGGACACAATTGAAGGACTGACAAAATGGCAAAATGAGATACAAGTAGAGGTACAAGAGATGGAAAATATAGAAGAAAATATAAGAAAAAAAAAAATACAAGAATTAGGGAAATGAGAAGGAAAATATTACATAAGTGGTATTATACTCCTGTTCAACTCGCACACTTTCAGCAGAATGTCAGGGGTATTTGTTGACACAGGTGTCAAGATAAAGGAGTGTTTATGCATATGTTTTGGGAATGCCCCATAGTGCAGGAATTTTGGCAAAAAGTGCAAGAGGACATAAATAGAATGCTAAACATACAATGGATAATCACTAAGGAAATGGCAGTACTAGTTAAAAGCAATGGGATGGGAGAACATAGATATCAACAGGAGGAAGGTCCAAAAAAAAAATCAAGGTGATGACCAAGATCTTATGGTCACATCTTGAATTTAGATTCCCTTGAAACATACCATTACTAACCATGTGGCACTTCAACATCAGTCACCCAATGACTCCAGAGTTGAGTGGGGACTAGAACCTGGGTCTCACCAATGCCGAGAGGCCCTGATGAAAGTTGTGCAGTTGACAGGGGGACCCTGTAATCTATAAAAGACTTTGGGGGTGTCCTTGGGCAAAATCGGAAAGCTATTAAGAGGAGAAGGAAGACACCATTGAAATAGTCAAGAAGCCATTACAGGTGGGTTTGACTTGTGACAATTGAGACCAGCATTTCCTTTGCTAATCAAGGGAGTGTTAAATAAGTTACACTTGATTTTACAACCTTTTTTTTTTTGCCATGGTTGTTAAGCAATTCAGTGCAGCTGTTAAGCGGCTGAATTCTGATCAGTTGGGAGGCTGCAACAGTCTGTAAGTGTCAGGAGCAATGTAAAAGTTATCAATCAACAATTACCTTTAGACAATCCAAAGATCAAATCAGGCATGGGAAAGAAAAAAGAACCAGGGTGGCGCAGCAGGTAGAGTGCGGTACTGCAGGCCACGGAAGCTGACTGTAGATCTGTAGGTCAGCGGTTCAAATCTCATCATTGGCTCAAGGTTGACTCAGCCTTTCATCCTTCTGAGGTGGGTAAAATAAGAACTCGGGTTGTGGGGGCAATAGGCTGGCTCTGTTAAAAAGTGCTATTGTTAACATGTTGTAAGCCGCCCTGAGTCTAAGGAGAAGGGCAGCATAAAAATCAATCAATCAATCAATCAATCAAATACATACATAAATACATAAATACATAAATACATAAATACATAAATACATAAATACATAAATACATAAATACATAAATACATAAATACATAAATACAAATAAACTCAATGGAATGGAATAGAATAGAATAGAATAGAATAAAGAAGGGAAGAGAAGAAAAGAGAATGGGATGGGATGGGATGGAATGGAGGAGGGAGGGGAGGGGAGGGGAGGAGGAGTATTGGGGTCCTACCGGTGTGCTTGACGCCATTGCACCAGTAGCCAAAATGGAGCTGCATGCGCAGCTTTGGGAGACCAGTGGGTGAGCAAGCACACCCATGCAAGATTTGGCTTCTGTGTATGCGCAGGAAGCCAAATCTTACATGAGGACACTCGCACATGTGAGATTTTGCTGATTTTCGGAATTCAGGACCATCCATGGATGGAAATAGAAGAAATCAAGACGATGCCTTTGGCTGCTCGATGGAAAGCCTCACCCATTTATCTGTGTCTAGTAACATATGGTGGGGCTTTGGTCACCCACTCATGGGTACCATCTTGTGTTTCTAAACTCTTGTTCCAAATACTCCTGACCGGGTTGAACCTGGGTCTCTTCTTTCCCTATAATTAAGATTTAAAAAATAAACCTGGCATGACTAAACCAGATGTCACTTCCCCAGGCCAAAAAGTCTGCAATTTGCTTGAGTAAAGAAAGAAAGAAGAAGGAAGGAAGGAAGGAAGGAAGGAAGGAAGGCAAGGGAAGGCCAATCCGTATGAAATTCCATGGGTCGGAGCCATAAATATTTACTGGAATTAATAAGGGCAGTTTGACCTTCGCGGGAAAGAAGAGTGAGGTTTTTTTTCTATGTAAACAGATTGTACTCAAAGAATGCAATTTTGAAATCTAATTTCAAATGGGAAGTCTTTCAGTTCGAGATATTTACACAGGCTTGTTTTCATGCAGAGTATCTTCAAAAATGTCATAAGTATAGAATGGCTGGCTTCACCCTTGGCCCTAAACTATGGTTTGATGAAAAGGGCCATAACTGAATGCATTCAGACATAAGAAACTAAGAAGAGCCATGCTGAATCAGGCCAAAGCCCATCAAGTCCAGCATTCTGGGTCACCCAGTGGCCCACCAATTGTCCTTGGGGATCTTGAGCAGAAAGAGAAGGCAAAACCCTCCCTTTCCCTTGACCCTGAACAAATGGTACCCAAGGGAATCCTGCCTATCTCAACCAACATAGAGGTGGCACTTAGACATCCTTCAATACACTTGGCATCCATGAATCTGTCTAATCCTGCCTTGAAGCTATCAAGACTGACAATGTTCTGTTTCCAGGCATAGGGCTACAAGATTAGCAGGAGCCCATGGGATGTTGTTCATTTATAAGATGCATGATTAGCCTAGGTTTTATACAGGGGTGGGCTTCAAAAATTTTAGCAAGGTGTTCTGTGCCCGGTTGCTGGGTGGGTGTGGCCATAGTGGGCGTGACCTAGTCCAGGGGTAGGCAAAGTTGGCTCTTCTATGACATGTGGACTTCAACTCCCAGAATTCTTGAGCTAGCATGGTTGGCTCAGGAATTCTGGGAGTTGAAGTCCACATGTCATAGAAGAGCCACTTTGGCTACCCTTGACCTAGTCTACCTCCTGCACCATGGTGGGGGGAGGGATTTTCACCCTCCCGGACTGCAGTTCCTACACTTACCTGCATCCAAAATGGGCTGTGTGGGGACTCCGGGGAGGGGAGGGGAGGGGTAGGTGTGGCCAGCCAGGAATGGGATTTGCAGGTTATGTGAACTGCACAGAAACTTAACTAGAAATTCTCCCAAATCCCTAAGAACCCCCAGCAACCCACCCCGGTTTTGTATCTTTCCTCTCTCTCTCTCTCTCTCTCTCTCTCTCTGTCTCTCTCTCTCTCTCTCTCTCTGTCTCTCTCTCTCTCTATCTATCTCTATCTATCTATCTATCTATCTATCTATCTATGTATCTATCTATCATCTATCTATCTATCATCTATCTATCTGTCTGTCTATCTATCATCTATCTATCTATCATCTATCTATCTATCTATCATCTATCTATCTATCTATCTATCTATCTATCTATCTATCTATCTCTATCTCTCTCTCTATCTAATTTATCTATCTATATCTATCTATCTATCTATCTATCTATCTAATCTATCTCTATCTATCTATCTATCTACCTACCTACCTACCTACCTACCTACCTACCTACCTACCTATCTATCTATCTATCTATCTATCTATCTATCTATCTATCTATCTAGTTAGCTAGCTAGCTACCTAGCTACCTACCTACCTTATCTAATCTAATCTAATCTAATCTAATCTACATAACACCCAATTCCTGAAGGACTGTGAGCAGCTTACAACAGAAAGAAAGACATCTAAAACAATTTAATAACAATTAAAACTCCTTTAAAAAGACACATATCTTTTGGGGCCGGATCTAAGAGTTGTCATTTGGTCAACAGCCCCAGGCCTTTAGGCTTTAGGGCTTTCCAGAAGGCAAGTAGGGTGGGGACAGTACAGATCTCCAGAGACAGCTGATTCCAGAAAGTGGGTGCCATCACAGAGAAGGCCCTCTCTTGTGGCCATACCATCCAAAACTGCTTAGCTGATGGAAGCCGGAGAAGGCCAACCCTGTGGGCCCTTATCGGCTGCTGGGAGCTGTTCTGCCGGCATATCTCAACCGCCTGTAATTACAGGGTAATTAGTCCAGGAAGACACACACCACACGATAAAAGGAAACCCCAAAAGTTTTTATAAACAGAAAAACAGAAACAGCTCCCTTTTTAAATGTCAAATGGATTTTCTGGTACACACAAGGCACAGGTTAAATGCAATCCAATTGCTCACCCAATAACTGGGAAATTGAGTCCAATTCTAAAGTCCAGAGAGTCCACACACAGAATCCTGAACAGCAAATATCATGATCTTGACAAAACAATGAATCAGATAAACTGCCATGAGGCTAAAACACCAGGCTGCACTTTTATCTGTAGCACTAATTACAGCAGCCCCACCCAACCACAGGTGGCCTCATTTTCTCTTGTAATAATCCTTCAGTTGTTGTCTCCTATTCATCACTCTATGCATGCATGGATGTGTCATTAATTTTTGTTCAGAATCCAGGGATGATACAGATGATTGATCTCCTCCTGGGCTGTCTGCCAAACTCCCCTCTTCCCTGTCACTCACGCTTCTTTGGTCAGAGGAGGTTTCGTCGGCAGATTATACTGGGAGCAAAACTGGCCTGCGGCATGTGGATGTCTCCCCCACCTCTACCTCCACATTCCTTTGGGCAGGAGCTGGGCCAGAGCTAACCACGACAGGAGCTATGTGGCAGAAGGCAGTCCCGAAGATAGTCTAGCCATGTAGAGCTTTATAGGTGATAACTAACACCTTGAACTGCGTCTGCAGATTGACTGGAAGCCAGTGCAGCTCAGGGAGAGTTGGTATGATGTGGGTGTACCTGGGTGCACCCACATCAACTTGCGTGGCTCCATTCTGGACTAGATATAGTCTCCAAACGCTTTTCAAAGGTAGTCCCATGTAGAGCGTGTTGCAATAACGTAATTGTTTGGGAGAGGGGTTTATTTTATTTGGCATGTAATCTCCCCCAAATGCATTCTTTGTAACTATAATTTGTTTAAATTTTAAGTACTTTTAGTTTTTTGACACTAGTAGTTTTAGATACTGTTACTTCCTTGTAACTTAATATAATTGTATTTTAGATACTGTTACTTCCTTGTAACTTTAGACAGTATCATACTTAATATAATTGTATTTTTTCGTTGTAATTTAATAGAGGTTATATCCTGGACCTCACATATAGATGTTAGATTATTTTACATGTGGTTCCCTTTTGTGACCTTCTGAGAGATAAAGTGAATGGAGAAGCCAGGTTCACTTAACAAGCATGTTGCTAAAAATTAACTGCAGTGATTTACTTAACAAATGTCTTACTTAGCAATGGAAACTCTAGGCTTGTTATTTGATTTGGGTATTTATGGTTCATGATGTATCTCTAAATCCTACCATTCTGGTTTGTAATGATTTATGTTTGGGGGGCTAACAGTTAATAAAATCCCATATATTCCAATTCAGTTGAATTGCTGTCATAGATAACAAACAGAATAAAAGTTAAGACTGTCTTAACTTTTATTTTGTTTGTATAAAAATAGTGTTATATCTATCTCGGGAGAATTTCTGCGCCATTCCTGACCGGTCCAGCCTGCCAGGCACCCACCCGCTCATTGGACCTAGAATGCAAGGTCCGGAGGGGGGGAGCTGTTTGACTTGGGAGCGTGTGTTTTCTTGACCCTTTTTCGCTCTTCCGCGAAGCGGGTCCTCGCTCCATTCGGCCAGCCGAGCCACCCGGGCGGGCTTCCAAAAGCCAGCAGGAGTTTGGGGGGGCGGAGGGGGGTCGGGAAGAGGTGGAGGCCGGAGAGGGTGGGAAGGCTCCGAGCCCCCCCCAACTCCACCCGCCCTCCATTCTCCTTGTTGCCCGCAAGAGGCGGGGAGCCCGAGATTGCAGCGCGTCCGGACTTCTCAGCGCAGAAGCCCGCTGCAAAGCCGGAGGAGTTCGCCGGCAGGTCCCGCCCTAGGAAGGTCCAGGATGGGAAGGTGGCAAGTCCCGGCGCATCTCTTGCTGGCCATCTGGGCAGGGATGCTGCAGCCGGGGGCGCCGCTGGCCAAGGGCTCCCCGGAGCGAAACAAGCATCGTCTGCAACACAGCTCCTGCACCTACACCTTCCTGCTGCCGGAGCTGGCGGGCTGCGAGGGGGCGTGCAGTCCTCCCGCCGCCGCCCCGTTCCAAGTGTCAAACTCGCTCCAGAGGGACGCACCGCCCTTGCCCGAAGCCCAGTGGCCCGTCCAGCGGCTGCAGCAGCTGGAGACCGTCCTGGAGAACAACACCCAGTGGCTGCAGAAGGTGGGGGCTGAGGGCGAAGGACCGGGGCAAAAGCTGCGGGGGGGGGGATTGAAGGGGTGTCGCTGGGAAGAGGGGTGTGTGTGTGCGTGTGAGTTTTATGCATTCACTGTACCACTTATTATTATTATTATTATTATTATTATTATTATTATTATTATTGTCAATACAACACAGCAAACGAGATCACTATGCTGGATTTCGTATTTCATCACCAGTCGGACGCTTCCCGAGCACCTAGGACTGCGTGATGTAGCGGCAAATTATCTATGCTGATCCCAGTAAAGCGGCCTTTTGCAATTGACAGATGGAGATTTTGTCAATTCCAATGGTTTTCAAATGTATGCTGAGATCCTTTGGCACTGCGCCCAGGGTGCCAAGGACCACTGGGGCTACTTTCATTGGCTTATGCCACAGTCATTGCAGCTCGATTTTTAGATCTTCATATTTCACTAATTTCTCTAGCTGCTTCTCCTCAATTCTGCTGTCCCCTGGGATTGCGATGTCGATGATCCATGCTTTCTTTTTCTCCACAATCAAGATGTCTGGTGTGTTATGCTTCAGAATTCGGTCAGTCTGAAGTCGGAAGTCCCACAGTAGTTTTGCTTGCTCATTTCCGACCACTTTTTCAGGCTTATGATCCCACCAGTTCTTTGCCACTGGTAGATGGTAGTTCTTGCACAAGTTCCAGTGGATCATCTGTGCTACAGTATCGTGTCTATGCTTGTAGTTAGTCTGTGCGGTGTTTTTGCAGCAGCTGAGTATGTGATCGATTGTTTCACCTGTTTCTTTACAGAATCTGCACTTTGGATCGTCTGTTGATTTTTCAATTCTGTCTTTGACAGCATTCGTTCTAATGGCCTGTTCTTGTGCAGCCAGGATTAATCTTTCTGTCTCCTTTTTGAGTGTTCCACTTGTAAGCCATGACCATTGCCTTCAATCTTCTCCAAGAACTGGCCATGCAATGCTTTGTTCCACCAGCTGTCCATACGACGTTGAGTTACAGTTGTGGTTATTGTTGTTGTTGTTGTTGTTGTTGTTGTTGTAAGGAACCTTGCAGGTCATCTGGTCCAACCCCCTGCTGCTGCAGGAGACCCTACATCACACTTGTCCATAAGCAGTCCAGTCTTTTCTTGAAAGTCTCAAGTGTTGGGGCGTGTGGCAAGCTGTTCCACTGGTTGATCGCTCTCACTGTCAGAAAGTTCCTCCTTATTTCCAGGTTGAAATTCCTCCTTATTTCCAGCCACTCGGTCGGCTTGGCTTTAGGGTGTGGGGTGGAGGAGTAAAAAGGATGGTGTCAACTCAGAACAGTCCATGCTCTGGTGCGATGTTACAACCAGGATTTAAAGTTAACTGGTGTGTGTGAATGCAGGAACAATTTTCAATGGTTGGGGTGTAAGGTAAAACTAAAGTAAGGTCTTTCTTTGATGGAGGTCCCAGGACTGTGCTGTGCCGGTCTGGTTGCAATAGTGGCCCAGGGAAGACACGGAGAGAGAGACAGACACAAACACACAAACACACACACACACAGGCCATAGGGCCTTCATCTGCACTGCACTGAAGCCTTGCGAGAAAAGCAACAGGCTGTGAAAAGGGCCTTTGGTGGCTGGCACATGGCTTGGCAGGTTTAACAGCAGCTTGGTTGTGGTTTAACGTATTCTTGAGTCCCAGCATAAATCGTTTGATTGAACGGATTGTGAGGATTTATGACTTGGGATGTTGGGCAGACCGGCGGCAAATGAGTCAATAAACCAACATGGGAAATCAAGATGAAGACTTTCTTCTTTCTTTCTTTCTTTCTTTCTTTCTTTCTTTTTCTTTCTTTCTTTTTTCTTTCTTTCTTTCTTTCCTATCTACCTACCTATCTATCTACCTACCTACCTATCTATCTATCTATGCTGGCTGGGGAATTCTGAGAGTTGAAGACCTCCAAGGTCCTTTCCAACTCTCTTATTCTATTATCTCAACTTTATAAGTAACTCAAGGCAGCTCTCTTCCAACAACAACCCTCTTTTGAGGTGAGTTAGGCTTAGGAGAGAGTGTCCAGCCAAAGTCACCCAACCAGTTGAAATGCCTAAAGCAAGATTAAAGCTCAGTGTCCTGGTGATTGGCCCCCAAAGTTGCCCAGCCAGATTCCTGCCTAAGGCAGAACTAGAACTCACAGTCTCTGGGTTTCTAGGCTGGTGCCTTAAACTTTTAGACCAGATTGATGATCTCTAGTGACGTGGTTAAATGGGTGAGTTCATGCAGTGTACTAAACTAAAATCAAGCAAATCACATTTTGGTTTGACAGCAAAAACAGCACTCCTTACTATGACTGATGATGTTACCTAGTTTGGTAATGAAACGTCTGAAAGAAAATAAGCAAGTTCAGAGATCACCAAGAAACCCTCATTTCAACCCCAAGCTCCAAATATTCTCCTTTTTGGTACATTTTGTTTTATTACATTGGGTGACTCTAACCAAACTTCTGATCCTTAAACCTTTATTGCGGTTCTTCTTCTTATTGTTGTTATTAATACTCTGTGTCAATAGGTCTGGTGGCTTTAATTTTAATCCGTGTGAGCTGAAGTACTACAAGGCCTGGCTTCCTCATCCTAAAGCAAGGATGGCATATATATGAATAGGTGGGACAGGGGGAGGGGAGAATTCATTGGGAGGAGTGGTCATCCCAGATGAGTGGGTGAGATTTTCAAAAAAGTGGTCAAGACTGGGATCTTTCTTTCTTTCTTTCCCTATCGCTTGGAAAGGAATTTTCTTGGCTATTCAAAAACTTTCTACTGCAAGTTTGATAACTGAATAGCAGAAAACTCAGACTGCAGTATTAAAATAGCAGGAAAATAACACAGACTATTACTTTTTGACAGAGATTACTCATGCCTGGCATTAAATGGATATGATTACCATATTTTTCGGAGTATAAGATGCACCTGAGTAGAAGATGGACCTTAGTTTTGCTGGAGGAAATTAAGGGGGGGGGATCTACCTACCAGGTGTTTACCTGGCTAGTGTCCTTAGTCTTCAGCACATCATTTATCCCCTGGTTAGGGCTGAAAAAACCTTTTTCGGAGGGAATAGCAATGAAAACAAGCCTGCAAAGATTTAAGGCTGGGAAAAAATCCTTAGGAGTAGCAATGAAAAAATCCTGCAAGCCAGGAAGATTGTTAACACCTTGTTAGGGCTAAAAAAACCTTTTTCGGAGGTGGGTTCATATTACATTTGAACAAATCATGTTATAGCCTTGGGGGATGTAGGGGGGGCTACTGCCCAGATGTCGGGTGGAACGCAGCGGGGTAGCGGAAATGGAGCTCCACGCCAGAGCACCCAATTTCCACTGAAAGATGTTGAAAGAAAATGCATAAGCCAGGCCCACAGTGTGGTAGTCAACATTTTGGTAGCCGTTCACTGGGGGCATGTGTGCAGCCAGCATCACAAAGCTCTCAGTCTGTATAAATTTGATGGCCAAGATTTTTTTGACCCTTCAAATTTAGGGTGTGACAAAGAGATGCAGGAGAGTTGTAGCATCATTTAGAATTGTGTTCAACCAAGAGCCTCTGGATCTAGTATGTATGTTGTTGGCTAACAACTTAGGCCCTGTAAGATTTTGGTCCTCAACTTATGATCAAAATAGGTACAGATAGTCCTCAACTTACAAACAGTTCACTTAATGCCCGTTTGAAGTTACAATGCCACTGAAAAAAATGACTTCTGACTAAAATAAAAAACTATGATATTCCGGGGGTGGAGATTTGACGTCACGTAGCGTTCGGAGTTCGAGTTCGGCATTGGGTTCGCCCATCACTAGTGACAACTGATTCATATTTATGATGGTTGCAGTGTCCCTGGGGGGGAAACACAGTGGGGGTAGTAAGTTTATTGAATACTTAATAGTGTTTTTATTGTCCTTCCTTCTCTAGTATCTTAGCATGATCCTTAATTGCTTTTAAAATAGGAAATAATTAAATAGTATGTTCTTCCCCATATAAACGCTTTAATCATTTTAATCATTCCCCAAAACTGAGTTTTTTATAGCAATTAAAGAAAATTGAGCTACTTGCCTAATCTGTTCTCATACTGAACCTTGTGGGTTCAGTCCAAAATCTTAAAATGTTACTGTGCTCCTCAACAAATACAGTAATGTTGTCTTTCATTTGTCCTATTCATCAAATAATGTGACTTAATCAACTGAAAAAGAATCCAAGCACCTATTTGAAAACTTATCTAGGTTGGTAAACCATTCCCTCTCAGTCACATGACCTTTAATCCACACCCAGTCACATGATTGTCAAGCCACTCCCACCTGGTCACGTGGCTAGCAAGCCATGCCTACCTGGTCAAATGACCATCAAGCCGCACCCACAAAATAAGCCACACAGTAAAAATTCTGGCAGCAGGCCAAAGTCTCCAAATGAAACGATGGCTTCAGCCTGACAACCGGTCCGAATCAGCAGGAATCCACCTCTGCTTTAAACTCAAAGAGATCTTCAGATTGCAGCCCTGGAGAATCCCATGGCTGTACAGACACCCGACAACTCTTTCCTCTCCCTCTCCAGCCATTGGCAGAAGTTAAGACCATTTGCGGAGCTTCATAGGCTGGCGATAGGCCCAGTGATGCTTCTGCCTAAATGCTTGAAAAATATCTGAATGGTGGAGCAGAAACCAGGCAATTTCCTGCCAAGGACTCGCTGAACCTCTCTCCATGTTCCAGCAGGCCAGTTATTGAAATAGAATTCTGGGTCTTCAAATAACAAGCCGGACAGTTATCAGCACACCAGCACACATACTGTCAGGAAAGGCGAGAGCAGGAGGAGGAAAAGAGGGTGATATTTTTAGGGCTGCATTTGTATCTACTGTTCGTGTTCCAGGCTACGGATTTTGACAATGTTCTAACCATTTTAATGGCTGGCATAATATTCCTTTTTAAAATGTGTGCGTGCCATGTTTAAAGCTTGTCTTAAGATTACTGAAGAGTCCGGAGGCAGCACGGTTAACTGACAGTTCCTTTATTTCAACTCTTTAATGAAAGTGACTTCAGCTGGAACGTGTCTGGGTTTTACAGAGAAAGACGCTCCTTATATACATTTCAGGCTCCCGCCAAAACTGAACTGTCAGCGCCTTAGCCAATCAGGCGCGACTGCTATTTTTAACTATTTTCACCAGAGACAGCTTTTTACATAAAGACAGCTATTTACATAGGGATTCAACACCCCTCCCTCCTTAGTCAGAAAAAAAAGTTATTCAGCAAGCCATGTGACAAAGTCCTCCAATCGGCTTGGTCTGCATACAGTCCTTTCGGACCTGCGCAGATCATTTGAGTCCTCGCATTCAGCAGAAGAGGAGGTCGGTTTGCTAGCACCTCCACTGGTTGTCCAGGGCTGAGGCTGCGCTCCGGCCCCCAGTCTTGAGTCGGCAGGCACAACACCGACTTCCGATGAGGAAGATGGCTCGGCGTTGCTGGAGGGAGACCCCCGTCCTGGTGAGTCGATTGGAAAGTCCGTAAAAGTTGGTTGCGCGTTACAGTCTAGCGAGGGGGAAGAATCCGTGTTAGAGTTTTGTTCAGACGAAGCCTCTTGGCGCCTTCGTAAGTGGTCGATGTGCCTTTTCCACATTCGGCCATCGTCCAAACGTACAATATAAGCCTTTGGCGCTGTCTGTTGCACAATTGTTCCCTTTAACCAGTTCAAACCCCCATCAAAATTCTTAGCAAAAATACTTTGTCCCAAATACAAGTGTCTTTCAGGATTTACAGACATATAAGCATGTGTACAATACATAGGGTGCAGTCTATCCAGTGAGGATCTAAGTTTTCTCCCCATCAGAATTTCAGCAGGACTTTTGTGGGTGGTAGAGTTAGGGGTGATATGTTGTGCCAACAAAAATTGGTCAAGGTGTTGTTGCACTTCCCCAGGACCTGACCTGCGCAAGGCCTCCTTTGCCACACGAACGTACCTCTCTGCCAACCCGTTAGCCCATGGGGAGTAAGGCGAGATGAGGGCATGCCTGACCCCCAACTGATCTAAGAACAATTCAAATTGCCTGGCTGTCAATTGGGGCCCATTGTCTGACACTAATATGTCAGGACAGCCATGGGTGGCAAACAGATGGCACAAAGCCTTAATAGTAGCATTCGTAGTTATGTTATTCATTACAGTAATCTCGACCCACTTAGAATATGCATCCACAACTATCAAGAAGTACTATCAAGAACTGGGCCTGCAAAATCGATATGGATTCTGGACCATGGCCCTGTAGGTTGCTCCCAATCCACTGGCGTGGTCTTGAGGGGATTTGGCCTTGACTCTTGGCATGGGTCACACTTGGCTACCCACTTTTCAATGTCTGCATCCAGACCAGGCCACCATAAGTGCCTCCTAGCTAAACTTTTCATCCTCACGATAGCCCCACATGTAACAGAGTTAAGACTTTGGTTCTCAGACTTACAGGAATGATGACCCTGTCTTCCCACAAAAGACACCCTTTTACATATGACAGTTCAAGTCTCTTACTTTTAAAATCAGTCAAGTCTTCTCCCAGGGATTCGTTATGCCAACCCCTTAATACACAATTAATCACTTTTTGTAAAACTGGGTCTCGCTGAGTGTGTTCAGCTACCTCTTTTGCGGTTGTTAGTGGGTTGTCTTCAAGTTCTAGAATTAACACATCTGCAGATGGGGCTGGGTCCTCTACTGTTTCTGCTATGGGGCACCTACTTAACCCATCTGTGTGATTGATTGCTGTCCCTCCTCTATGCTTAAGATCATAATTGTAACCTGAAAGGAATATAGCCCATCTAATTAGTCGTAGTGACATAAAAGGAGGTGTGGGTTTGTTAGGGGCTAGAAGGCCTAGCAAAGGTTTGTGGTCAGTTATTAGTTCAAATTTTCTGCCAAATATATAATTGTGGAATTTTTTTACTGCAGCCACCAAGGCTAAGGCCTCTTTATCTAATTGGTTGTAGTTCCTCTCGGTGCTGGACAATGTTCTAGAAAATAATGCAATTGGGGCTTCTGTGTCATTAGGCAAGACATGTGCCAGGACACCCCCGACCCCATATGGGGACGCATCGCACGTAAGCCGTACGGGTAGCAAAGTGCTATACTGTATTACTACACTTTTAGAAGTCAATAAGTTTTTTATTTGTGAGAAAGCTTCGCACTCAGTTTTCCCCCATGTCCAAGGAGTTCCTTTCTGTAGCAGCCGGTGTAGAGGCTCTGCTGCTGTTGCTTTCTGCTTTAAAAAAACAGAATAGAAATTTAGAAGGCCTAAAAATGCCTGTAATTCTGTCTTATTTTGAGGCTCTGGGGCTTTAATTTTTATGGCTTTAATTTTCTCAGGAGTTGGATGGATACCTTCCCCATTGATCCTATAACCTAAGAATTCTATACTGCTGGTTCCCCAAATGCACTTGTCTGGTTTAATTCTGAGACCTTTATTTTGCAGTCTAGCTAACACTTCTCTTATTCTTTGGTTTAACTGGGATTGGTTTTCCCCTGAAATTAAAATGTCATCAAAGTAGGGGATGGTGCCTTTTATTCCAGCTAATAATCTTTCCATAAGGCTTTGAAAAATTCCAGGGGCTACGCTTACCCCAAATTGTAACCGTGTGCATTTAAATGCACCTCTATAGGTGATTATATTCTGCACCAAGGCGGTAGGCCCATCGACAGGCAGCTGTTGATAAGCTTGTGCCAAATCGATCTTGGCAAATACTTTCCCTTCCCCCAGGGAGTGAAGCAGTTGTTGCACAACTGGTATAGGGTATGGATGGTGTTGTAAGGCCTTGTTAAGCGTAGACTTGTAATCAGCGCAAACTCGTAGCGAGCCATCAGGCTTCATAGGAGTAACGATAGGCGTCTCCCAAGGGGCTTGGTCCACAGGGACCAAAATGCCCTGACCTATAAGCTTGTCCAGTTGGAGATGTAGTTTAGGAAGAAGTGGCAGGGGCACTCTCCGAGGTTTGAGCCATACAGGGGGAATTTTAGGGTCGAGAGAAAAAGAGATTGGTGGGCCCTTGTAAGACCCCAAAGTGGGGCTAAATACCTCAGGGAATTCTTCTAAGAAGTTTGGAACACCCATATTTTTGACATTGCAAATACCAGAGATTTCAATACCCAAGGGGGCCATCCATTCTAAACCCAAAAGGGAGTGCTTAGCTCCTGAGACCACAATTAGAGGGAGATTACAATTTAAATTTTTGAACAAAATTGGTACATCAACTTTCCCCAATACAGGAATAATACCCCCTTGAAAATCCTTAATAATTAATGCAGTAGGATTAAGAGCAGTTTTAGTGAGATTAGGCATATACATTTTGAGTTTTTCCCAAGGCATAATAGTATATTTAGAACCAGTGTCTAGTTCCATCTGGCACGGTTGTTTGTTAAGGAGCAGAGAAATAACAATCTTGCCCCCGTTGGTTGTAACCGTGCTATTGATTGAAAGGGCTAAGTTACCTCTTGCGTAGTCGTGGTTGAAGTTGGAGTAGTTCTTTCGGCCGAAAAATCGAGAACTTCTGTTGTCGCGCGCCTGGCCTTGTTGGTTCAGGGAACGAGGGAAGCGTTGTGTGGAGAAAGATTCTTCTGGCATGGGGGCTCTGCAGGCCTCGGCGATGTGTCCCTGGCGGTTGCAGCGGCGGAAAATTGCTTCACGGAACGGGCACCGTTGGCGTGGATGGTTTCCCCCGCAGCCGGAGCAAGGGACAACAGGGCGAGGTGTCCTCAGTGGTCTCGATGTGTCCTGTTGGAGCAGGAAACAGTTGTCTTCGGAGGTGGCAGCTTGACCGAGGTCGTCTGGAGACTCGGCGCGGGAAGTTTGAGAGTCGATTTGAGCGACGACTTCCTGCTTGTCATTCTTCTTTAGTTCTTTGGCAGCGGCTTCGGCGACTTCTGCTGTCTGGGCCAGTTTGATGACAGTTTGCAGAGAGGGCTCATCTTCTGTGAGGAGCTTATTTCTGACGGTCGCGTTTTTCATGCCGAAAATGAGGGCATCTATCAGGCGAGCTTCTCGGTTGTCAAATTTACATTTTGACAGCACCGTTCGAAGACGTGTGGTCCCACAGAGTGGGCCTTCTCCGGGTCCTGTCAACTAAACAATGTTGGTTGGCGGGCCCCAGGGGAAGAGCCTTCTCTGTGGCGGCCCCGACTCTCTGGAACCAACTCCCCCCGGAGATTAGAACTGCCCCTACTCTCCCTGCCTTCCGTAAAGTTCTTAAAACCCACCTTTGTCGTCAGGCATGGGGGAACTGAAACATCTCCCCCGGGCACGTACAATTTATGTATGGTATGTTTGTGTGTGTGCTTGTTAGTATGTCGGGGTTCTTTTTAAAACTTTTTTAAATATTTAAATTTATTTGACTCTATTTGGATTTGTATGATTTGTTTATGCCTGTTGTGAGCCGCCCCGAGTTCACGGAGAGGGGAGGCATACAAATCTAAATAATAAATAATAATAAATAAATACTGGTTGATTGACTCGTGGTCGAGTTGGCCCATTCGCGAGAATTGATGCCGGAAAACGATGGCTGGTTTCGTGGGCTTGAAATGGGCGGCGAGCTTGGCTTTCAAGGCGTCCCAAGCGACGGAGTTTGCCGGCAGCGGATCTGTCAAAGTCTGGGCGAGATCGTACATCTCCGAGCCGCAGTAGTTCAAGAAGATCGCTCTCTTTCGGTCGTTGTCGGTGTCTCTCATTCCGGCAGCTTCGAGGAAGATCTCGAATTTTGAGATGTAGCCGTCCCAGGTGGACTTCTCCGGGTCGAAGAATTCAGGAGCTCTTCCGACAGGCAGGTTGTCCATGGTGGAGAGCGCGGGTTCGTTCGTCCGTCGTCGCCGGAGACCAGGGTACTTTTGACGGTTCCTTTATTCAGCTAAGAGAAAGTGACTTCAGCTGGAACGCGTCTAACTTTAACAGTGAAAGGCGCTCCTTATATACTTTTTCAGTCGCCCGCCAAAACTGAACTGTCAGCGCCTTAGCCAATCAGGCGCGACTGCTATTTTTAACCATTTTCCTCAGATACAGGCTTTACATAGGACTTAACACCCTCATCATCTCGAGGCTCGACTACTGTAACGCTCTCTACATGGGGCTACCTTTGAAAAATGTTTGGAAACTTCAGATCGTGCAGAATGCAGCTGCGAGACCAGTCATGGGCTTTTCCAAAAATGCCCATGTAACACCAACACTCCGCAGTCTGCATTGGTTGCCAATCAGTTTCCGATCACAATTCAAAGTGTTGCTTATTACCTATAAAGCCCTTCATGGCACCGGACCAGGGTATCTATGAGACCGCCTTCTGCCGCACGAATCCCAGCGACCAGTTAGGTCCCACAGAGTGGGCCTTCTCCGGGTCCCGTCAACAAAGCAATGTCATTTGGCGGGGCCCAGGGGAAGAGCCTTCTCTGTGGCGGCCCCAGCCCTCTGGAACCAACTCCCCCTAGAGATTAGAATTGCCCCCACCCTCCTTGCCTTTCGTAAACTCCTTAAAACCCACCTCTGTCGTCAAGCGTGGGGGAACTAAGACATCTCCCCCTGCCTATGTAGTTCTAGTGCATGATATGACTGTATGTATGTTTGTTATATTGGTGTTTCTTGCTTTTAGATTTTTAATGTGTAATTGTTATCTTAGATTTTTTTAATTATTAGATTTGTCAATATATATTGTTTTTGTTGCTGTTGTGAGCTGCCCCGAGTCTGTGGAGAGGGGCGGCATACAAATCTAATAAATCAAATCAAATCAAATCAAAACAAAAAAGTAATCTGTGAACTCAAATGGGCTAACTTACAGAATGTATCCAAAATCTGGGATTTGTGAATCCTGTGGAGTTGAAACTGGGCAAACTTTTTAAAATGTCATATACATTATCATAAAGCAAGCTATGACATTATTACAGAATATCATAAATGATTTCCTCTGGTTAACTTGGGCAATCCCTGATAGTTGACTGCATTATATAGTTCAACTTTTAAGGCAGATATATCTCTGAGTTTCTCCTTGAATTTGGAGCTCCTTCATTATTGTGAAGGCATTGAGAAATCTGGTAAGCAAATGTCTCTGAAATGTTGACTCGTCACTTGTCTCGCCTCACTTTGAGTCTGTAAAATTCTAAGGAAGTCTTTGGCGCTTTCTGAGCTTAGTTGTTTTGTTGTGGATATTTCATTGCCAGAATAACAGAGTTTATTTATTTATTTTATTTATTATTTAGATTTGTATGCCACTCCTCTCCACAGACTCGGGGCGGCTCACAGCAAAGTGAAAAACAATTTTCAACAAATCTAAATTACTATTTAAAAATATTTTAAAAAACCCATTTTCTAAACAAACGTACATACAGACATACCATTCATAAATTGTAAATGCCCGGGGGAGATGTCTCAGTTCCCCCATGCCTGACGACAAAGGTGGGTCTTAAGGAGCTTACGAAAGGCAAGGAGAGTAGGGGCAGTTCTAATCTCCGGGGAGAGTTGGTTCCAGAGGGCCGGGGCCGCCACAGAGAAGGCTCTTCCTCTGGGGCCCACCAACCGACATTGTTCAGTTGACGGGACCCGGAGAAGGCACCTAGGGGATCTTCTGATCCAACTCGCTCAGATAGAAAACCTTATACCATTTCAGACAAAGGAAATGAAATGAAATGCAAAAGATGAGAGAATAGAAGGGGAAATTATCAAATTTGCAGATGACAATAAGCCAGCAGGAATAACAAATAATACAGAAGACAAGATCAGGGTCTAAAAAGATCTTGACAGACCCAAAAAATAAGCCCTATCCAGCAACATGAAATTTAATATGGAGAAAAGCAAGGGTTTTACATTTAGGCAGGAAAACCCAAAGGTACAAGTGCAGATTAGGTGAAACCAGCCCGAACCCATAACGACCCACTGTTGACATCATGATGACATCACAGAACCAATTCAGTTGGTGCTGGTCCATGAGTACCACCATCTTTTTTAACCCTGCTGTTCTGTTCGAAAAAACTCCCTAATGTTATGTTCCCGGGTCTATTTGACCCGGACTGCAAATTGATCATTTTAGGTACTTATATTTGGTCTTTTTGAAAGCTTTTTTCACCTGGAAACAAGTTTGAACATTTCTGCACACAATGGAAATTGAACTGAAAAAATCAATCCTTATTGGTTTATTTTGCACATAAATGTGCCTCCCCCCCATTTTTGTGAATTTGTTTTAGGTTTTTTGATAATTTTGCCTGCAAAATGCATTCTATTTTAGTAAAGTTGGTGTGGGATTGGTAGCTTGAACATTTCTGAACATAATGATATGAAAATTGAATTGAAAAAAATGATCCTTATTGGTTTATTTTGCTCATAAATGGGCCCCCATGCTTATACTCAAATAGGCTTATACTCGAGTAGGCTTATACTCGAGTATAAGACAATATGGTTTATATTAAAAAATAAACCAATAAGAATCATTTTTTTTCAGTTCATTTCTATTTTTCTTATGTTTAGGATTGTTCAATTTAGTATATCAAAACTTTTGGGGGAATATTCCTTAGAGATTTGTAGCCTAAAAATAATATAAATTGACAAAATATTCAGAAAGCATGGGGGGAGGGGTTTTTGATCAAAATAAAAATATAAGCCTCACTTTTTTCAGTTCAATTTTCATATCATTATGTTCATAAATGTTCAAACTAGTTTTCCAGTGGAAAAAGTTTTCAAAAAGACCAAATTCAAGTACCTAAAAAAATCATTTTGGTCCGGGTCTATATGACCCGAAACAGAGTCAACGTGATTTTTTTTTTTGCCCAGAAAATTTTTATTCACCCACAAATATTTTTATGATGATCAGGCATGTTAAAATGAGTACATGAATGCCTAAGATATTAAAAATATTTCAGATTTGAAGCCTGCGTAAATATAAAGTGAAAATATTTGCAAGCAGCCAAGGGGGGGAGGACTTATTTATGATTGTAAACAACCAATAAGAAACATTTATTTCAGTTCATTTATATTTTTCTTATATTCAGAAATGTTCAAACTACCAATCCCACACCAACTTTAGTAAAATTGAACACATTTTGCAAGCAAAACTATCCATAAATTGAAAAATATTTCACAAAAACAGGGGGGGGGGCATGCATTCTATCAGCAAAATAAACCAATAAGAATTACTTTTTTCATTTCAATTTTCATATCATTGTGTGCAGAAATGTTCAGACTACTTTCCAAGTGAAAAAAGTATTCAAATTGACCAAACATAAGCACTTCAAATGAAGAGTTTTTGGTCCGGGTCAGGGTGACCCGGGAACATAACAAGTGTGACTTTTTTGTTTTCAGCAAGAAAGAACCCCCCCCCCCCCAAAAAAATTCTCATATAGAGAACCCCTGAAATGATGAAAAGTCGTGAAATTTCAAGTTTCAGATATGCAGGGAAAACTTTTTACAGGGACTCAAACTTGGCTTCGGGTCACATACAACCCGAACAAAAAAACAGCAGGGTTTTAAATGACTGAATTTTGAAAGTTGAAGTCCACACACCTTCAAATTGGCAAGGTTGAGAAACCCTTTTGAGAGAGTTTAATTCTCTTCAAAATTAAGACTTGATCCACAAAGCCTAAATCTGTGGCTTTACTTGGGCAGAATTAAATGGATTTTAAATATGGTTTCCCACTTGGGACAGGTTATCAAGAAAACTAGTTTTTAACATCCGTAGCTTGCTACCAAGTTACCTCCCAAGTAGTCTTGTGGTCTGGATATTAGGGGAAAATATATCAAATTATTTACTCCAAGCATCAACAAACCTCCTATTTAATCAAAGCCCAAATAAGGTGGGTAAAATGGGTTTTGTAAAATAATAATAATAACGACACATGAATTAAATGTTAATTTAATGTTTTATTTCATGACTATGGAGATTCTCCCAACCAGATCATGGTTATTCCTAAGGTGCTTTTTCTAGGCAACTGGACTTTCTTGTTATTTTCCTTTGAAAATGTTTTGCTTCTTCAGTTTTCTGAAGAATTGAAGATGGATGAGAAACACAAATGTTTTTTTTTTAAAGAAACCAAAACCTCCGGTCGTGTTTTAGAAAAAGCCTTTTCAGGATATTTTTATTTAAACTGAATTTGAATAAAAGAGTCATTGTTAGGTTGGGGGGAAAAAAGAGTGTCAAAATAATGTTAACTCAACAATTTTTCCATTATACTTTTATTGAATAGTAATCCCTGGAGGGGACACACACACACACACACCAAGAATTAAGTGAAGAATACAGAAGGTTGTAAGAAGGAACAGAAAAAAGAAAGGCAAAGAATTGAAAGCTGTTCCTAATTTCCAAAATAACATGAGGGTTGACAAAATTCATTTTCCCATGAACATAATAAATAAAAACTCTCCAGATGTGACAAAACTGTGATTCTGGCCCCTGAAGATTCATTCTCCTAATTTTACCAATAAATATTTTTAATCAAGTGGTTCAAACAACCCTGTTACTATTAATGAATTATAAATAGAGTTTACAGATATTCCCAACACTGAGACATAATGATCAAGAAAGCCATTGCATTCCTATTTTCCAATGTGGCATCAGATTATCGCTCAAGGTCACAGCCCCATCTTACACGAGCATTCAACCATTTGTTTTGTAACAATACTAATTTTACTAAAAAAAATAAAATCCGAACAAAATATTATTCTATCACATGATCATAACTTAGACTCGGGGTCAGCAACCCACGGCTCTGGGGCCACATGTGGCTTTTTCATCCCTCTGCCGAGGCTCCTTGTCACTCAAAATATGCATCACAACCAGCAATGTTATTTTGAGATCTTCGGGGGAAATTAAACCCTGCACAAAATGTACAACAAAACAAATATGTTGCATTCAAAGTGTTGGTTATGACCTATAAAGCCCTTCATGGCACCGGGCCAGGTTATCTCTGGGACCGCCTTCTGCCGCACGAATCCCAGCGACCAATTAGTTCCCACAGAGTGGGCCTTCTCTGGGTCCTGTCAACTAAACAATGTCGTTTGACGGGACCCAGGGGAAGAGCCTTCTCTGTGGTGGCCCCAGCCCTCTGGAACCAACTCCCCCCAGAGATTAGAATAGCCCCCACCCTTCTTGCCTTTCGTAAGCTTCTTAAAACCCACCTCTGCCGCCAGGCATGGGGGAACTGAGATATTCTTCCCACCCTAGGCTTCTACAATTTATGCATGGTATGTTTGTATGTATGATTGGTTTTAAAACAAGGGTTTTTAGCTGCTTTAGTATTGGATTGTCGCATGTTGTTTTTACCACTGTTGTTAGCCGCCTCGAGTCTACGGAGAGGGGAGGCATACAAATCCAGTAAATAAATAAATAAATAAATGACTAAGTTGTAAGAATGAGGCAACGCTACAAATCTTGCTTGATCTATTTTGTAAATCCCCATGAATTAACAGTGATTTAAAGTTTAAAGATTGGGAACTGCTATTAAACCAGTGGTTTAAAAACTGTTTTTTGAATGCTAATCTAAAATATTGATTGACGTTGCTTAGATTTCAATTAATACCACTTGTCAAATAATAATTGAAATGTTTACTGAATGTAGATGCAATATCTTAACATTTAATTTGTGTGTGTGTGTGAATTTTACTAGACTTAACTCTTGGATGAGCATCTCCAGGTCTGTATTTCAGGATAATACATAATAACTGTCTTTTTCAAGAGCTTCGGAAATATTAGCAATAATGAACTGAATTATTCTGAATTCTGTGCCTAAAAGTTACAACAATTAATCAGTTGAAAGGCTTGCCTCCAGATGTTGTGGATGTCCCAACAGTGGAGATTTTAAAGTTATGTAAAGTTTATTCAGAGAGGTTCCTTTCTTTTCTTAGTATAATGTTAAATCAGTTTTTCATTCAAAGTCCTCCCAAAGGAAAGCTCTTACAATGCCATACAAAACGACAAACATTTAGAGCCATGTAAAGAATTTGTGTAAAAGAATGCCAGAACAGCGAGACAAATATGGTCCAGTTTGTTTTTAATCATTCTTAAGTAATTCCACCCAGAACTGTGGGCAGTCGGGTAATGTATTAATTTAATAACTTTTTGTTATGTCTGTCCCGGTTTTGATCATGGGAACATCTATATGCATTTAATTACTTTTTTAAAAAATGTTTATCTCAATGATTTTTTTTTTAAAGGAAAAGAGAAGGGAAGACATTTCTAAATGTTTATTTTCTCAATATCTGAATAAGTAAACACAAAGTTTGTTTTCTGTTTTGTTTTTGGGTTTTTTATTTTTTGCAACTGAGCGCTGTAGAAATGGCAGTAATGAATAATGCATCAAATAAATACAGTACATGAAAACATATCCTATAAATGAAAACATATCCAGAACAATGGTGGAAAAGTGTAAATATCAATGGATTTCCATTCCAGGTTTACATGTTATTTATTTATTTTATTTATTTATTCATTTGTCCAATACACAATACATACGGAAGAGAATAGACATGAAGTAATATATATAAAGATAATATGTAAAAATAGAGGAGAAGATATATGAAAGGAAGAAAATATATATGATATATGAGATAAAGGAAAGACAATTGGACAGGGGACGATAGGCACATCAGTGCACTTATGTACGCCCCTTACTGACCTCTTAGGAACCTGGAGAGGTCAATCGTGGATAGTTTATAGACATGCCATTTCAATCTGTTCCTGTCAAAGTTTCCCAAATCTGGTTCTTCTATCAATGTCCACCGATAACAATCTAATACAATCTTATTTTCTTAGAAATAAATCCTGTTAATTTACTTCCGTGGTCACGTGGAACCTCTGCAAATTATAATGCCAATATATCCGGATGTTGGGAAGGCCAAGGTTTAGAACTGCAGTCTTAAGTGGGTTTATTCTTTCTTCAAACAACCATTTGACTGGGATGGTGTAAGGATTAGATACAGGGGGCTCCAACTAGTGATGGGCTCCTATGAGTACGGTCAGGTACACAGAACTGGTGGAAAAAGTTTGGTCAAGTACGCAGAACCGGTAGAAAAAAATTTGGTTTTTTTTCCTTCTTTTTTTCCCTTCTGGGTTCTCGGTATGATTTTCCTAACGCGGTAAATGAGGTTGAATGTGTATATTTTTAGAAGAGCTGTGCGTGTGTATGTGTGTGTACATACACATATAGTTTATATAGCAGATAATGTATATTTTTGAGTGCCTAGGTGTAATATGTAGGTACACATATGGCATATACAGTGATACCTCGTCTTACAAACGCCTCGTCATACAAACTTTTCGAGATACAAACCCGGGGTTTAAGATTTTTTTGCCTCTTCTTACAAACTATTTTCACCTTACAAACCCACCGCCACTGCTGGGATGCCCCGCCTCCGGACTTCTGTTGCCAGTGAAGCACCCATTTTTGCACTGCTGGGATTACCTTGAGGCTCTCCTCCATGGGAAACCCCACCTCCAGACTTCCGTGTTTTTGTGGTGATGCAGGGGAATCCCAGCAGCACAAAAACAGGCGCTTTGCTGGCAATGGAAGTCCGGAGGTGGGGTTTCCCAGTGAGGGGAAATTGCAGCATCGCAAAAATACAGAGGTCCGGAGGTGGGGTTTTGAGGACTTCGGTGTTTTTGCAATGCTGCAATTTCACTGATGCTCCCTTCGCTGGGAATGCTGGGATTCCCCTGCAGCATCACAAAAGCACAGAAGTCTGGAGGTGGGGTTTCCCATGGAGGGGAGCCTTAGGGAAATCCCAGCAGCGCAAAAAAAGACGCTTCGGCTGGCAAAAGGGGTGAATTTTGGGCTTGCACGCATTAATCACTTTTCCATTGATTCCTATGGGAAACATTGTTTCGTCTTACAAACTTTTCACCTTAAGAACCTCATCCTGGAACCAATTAAGTTTGTAAGACAAGGTATCTCTGTATAGATAGAATTAATGAGTATATTTTGGATGTTCAGTAATAGTAAATAGATAGGGAAAGTGTATCTCTTTGAGACAAGGAGAGTCCAGGCACCCTAACCCTAACCCTTAACGTGAGTGACGTCAAGTTGGCCACCTTTAAGCCAGTCACATGACCTTTAAGCCACCCCTTTGGTCACATGATCATCAAGCCACTCCCACATGGTCACATGTCTGGCAGGCCACACCCACAAAATAAGCCACACCCACAGTGTGGTAGTAAACATGTTTGCAGCCCTTCACTGATTCCAGCAGTGGCAACTTTAAGACTTGTAGACTTCAGCTCCCAGAATTCCTCAGACAGCAAAGGTTCCTGCCTTGAGCAGGGGATTGGACTAGATATAGGAGTGTCCAACTGTGGCAAGCAAAGCTGTCTGAGGAATTCTGCATTGGTTGCCGATCAGTTTCCGGTCACAATTCAAAGTGTTGGTCATCACCTGTAAAGCCCTTCATGGCATCGGACCAGGGTATCTACGAGACCGCCTTCTGCCGCATGAATCCCAGCGACCGGTTAGGTCCCACAGAGTTGGCCTTCTCCAGGTCCCGTCAACAAAACAATGTCGTTTGGCGGGGCCCAGGGGAAAAGCCTTCTCTGTGGCGTCCCCAGCCCTCTGGAACCAACTCCCCCCGGAGTTTAGAATTGCCCCTACCCTCCTCGCCTTTCGTAAGCTCCTTAAAACCCACCTCTAGCGTCAGGCATGGGGGAACTGAGATATTCTTTCCCTCTGGGCCTCTACAGTTTATGCAAGGTATGTTTGTATGTATGGATGTTTGGTTTTACAGTAAGGGTTTTTAGTTGTTTTAGTATTGGATTTACATGCTGTTTTTTGTTACTGTTGTTAGCCGCCCCGAGTCTACGGAGAGGGGCAGCATACAAATCCCATTAATAATAATAATAATAATAATAATAATAATAATAATAATAATAATAATAATAATAATTCTGAGAGTTGAAGTCCACAAGTCTTTTGAGTTGCCAAGGTTGGAGACCCCTGGATTAGAAGACTTTAGAGGTCCTTCCGGTCCTGTGGTTCAATGATTCTAATCTATAGGATTGCAACTTGGGCCTCGCCCGAGATCACTGGCTCTGCCCTCCACCCACACTCACGCCTACCCTGCTCATGTTAAATAGGGTTTAGCCCTGTCTCCAAAATGTCCCTCGAATAGTTACAATTCATGCTTGATTGATGGACCTTTTTAATTAATGCACAATTCTTTTTATTTTATTTTAAAAGCTTTTATTGAACATTCATAAAAAGAAACAATGGTACATACAGAAAATAGAGAGATATCTTAGTCTCTCTTTCCTTGCTTATTTTACTTTATATACAATTTTACATCTTATGCGGTTTTTCATATTGATATATTTCTTGCTTTTCTAACCTAATTCTATGTTCATATGTACCGTATATACTCGAGTATAAGTCGAGATTTTCTGCACAAAAAAGTGCCGAAAAATCCAGCCTCGACTTATACTAAAGTCACTGACTTTCACTGACCTGAAAACGGCCCTGCAGCATTTTCCAAAGCTCCACAGTTCCGATGTGAAAGGCAGGAAGGAAAGAAACCTCATGGCTGGCAACACTAGGTTTTTTCTTCTTCTTCATGGCAATACCCCTGAGCTACCTGATTAGCAGCAGGCTGAACCAATCACAGATCCTCCTCTATACAGAAAGGAGGCACTGAGAGAGCTATCTGATTGGCAGCAGGCTGTAACAATCACAGCTCCTCCTCTACAGGAAGCACTGGGGGAAGGGGCGGGAGGGTTGAAGAGTCTTTCAGAAGGAAGGAACCATGGCTTCCTCTCCTGATCAAGCCAACAACAATATTTTACAAGTAAATAAAATGTACAAGTAAAATGTAAGTTACCCATTTAAATTTGATTAACAGGATTTGTTATTTTGTAAGAAATGGTTGCTTCAAGTGGGGATAATTCTGTGTAATTAAACTTTTTCTTCCAACTATACTTATACCCAAGAGGATTGCTGATGCTGACTTATTTAAAACAATACAAAGGTTAGGATAATATTATTAATAGTATGAATTTTGTCATTAATCATTTGTTCTACATAATTAATATGAATAGATTTACCTTTTTTAAGAGTATGGTTTCTCCTTATGCAAGATAAATATCATGTAGAAGAAAGATTTTACTATTTAAAAAAATAAATTTTTAATTGTTTTTTGAATTTTATTTATTTTGTTTTTCTTCTGAGCTCTAGCATTTTGGGAGTTGCTTGGTCTTTCATTTCCCAATGAAAACTGTAGTTAAGCCTGTCCTTGTGTTGTGCAAGTAAGGAGTTTTCATCATATCTTCTGACAGTTAGTTGGTGTCCATGGATTTATATTGCCATATAAATTGGCAATACTGTACCTTAATAAGCTGTGGGCAAGGCTGTACTTCCTATTAATTGTCCTACTTTTCCTAATCATTGTGTAATACCATCAATGGGCAGTAAAACATATAGATTCAACTCAAATCAACTTATTTATTTTTTTAAAATTTTATTTTATATGACTTACAAACATTTAGACATCAAACAATACAACATTAAACATTTACACTTGATATATTTACAAAATTTATTTTTTTTAACAATTCTATTTACTATACCTTTTTCTTAATTTCCACCCAGTTGTAAATTTTTTCCCACACTTTGTAATAGTCCTTATTTTCTTGGTTTTGAATTTTGTATGTTAATTTGCTAAATTTGGCGCAGTGTAATATTTTTTTAATTACCGTTTCTTTGTTTGGAATCTTATCTTGTTTCCAGACTTGTGCATATGCTAATCTTGCAGCAGTAAGTAAGTGATTTATTAAGTAGTAGTTTTCTTTGCTATGTTTGCCTCTAATTATGCCTAATAAACACATTTCCGGTTTTATTTCAATTTTATAGCCCAATATTTCTTCCATCCATGCCCTAATTTGAATCCAAATTTTTTTTGCTTCGTTACATTGCCACCATATGTGGTAGTATGTTCCCACTTCTTTTTTACACTTCCAACATTTGTTACTAATGTTTACATTCATTTTGGCTAGGCGCGCTGGCGCATAATGCCATCGGAAGAACATTTTATAAAGATTTTCTTTATATGATGTTGACAAAGTCATCTTATAGTTAACTGACCATAGTTTTCCCCAGTCTTTAAAAAAAAAATCTAAAATTTTAAATACTGTATTTAAATACTGTATCTAAAATAAATACTGTGTGGGAAGGGTTTATAAACACTTAAAACAATGAAAACTTACCAAACAATTACAATATAAATACTTAAATAAGTACTATCAGTCGATAAATTCCCCATCGCGGATTTCATCTATCGCGGTCGGGTCTGGAACGTAACACCAGCGATAGGTGAGGGGCTACTGTACAGCTTTAATGCATATTTTTGAATTTGAGTCTGCAATACCCAATTCAGCCACTAGGGGAAATAGATTCACTACATTGCTCCGTTTCCCAATGAACCTGCAATACCTCAGTGAGCCACCGGAGGACAGTATGTTCAATACATTGTATTTTATTCCGGATTGTGGGATCACAGCCCACCAAACAGTAATTTCTCCATCTATCAAAAGCATCTCAGAAGTCATCAGTGACTTCATATAATTGGTGGCAGCCAAATACTGAGACCCCTTTATAAATTCACAAACCATTCATCCATAATTTCATCTGGGAAAATATAGACATTTTAGACCAATGCAGATCTGCTACCAGGTGTAAGAGTTACTGTCCATTGTGCAGTGGCTCCCTGGGATGTCTGGGTGTCATACATAGTGCTATAAATTATTTAAAGTCATATTTTTTACAGTCGAGCTTGGAGCGATTAATATTGAGTTTGAATTTGTTGTGTGCTCTTGTGTTGTTGCGGTTGAAGCTGAAGTAGTCATTGACTGGCATGACATTGCAGCATATGATTTTGTGGGCAATACTTAGATCGTATTTTAGGCATCGTAGTTCTAAGCTTTCTAGACCCAGGATTGTTAGTCTATTTTCGTAGGGTATTCTGTTTCGAATGGAGGAGTGAAGGGCTCTTCTGGTGAAGTATCTTTGGACGTTTTCTAGGCTAGGGTGTGGATGTCCGAGATGTGGTGTGGGTTCCAGACAGATGAACTGTATTCAAGGATGGGTCTGGCAAATGTTTTGTAGGCTCTGGTGAGTAGTGTGAGATTGCCGGAGCAGAAGCTGCGTAGGATCAGGTTAACAATTCTGGAAGCCTTTTTGGCAATGTTGTTGCAGTGGGCTTTGGCACTTAGGTCGTTTGATATTAGTATTCCAAAGTCTTTAACTGAGTTGGGGTTGGCTGTGATATTTTGTTTATTCAGTTTTATACTACATTATTCAGTATTATAGTACATATTAACATAAATAACATAACATAAGTAGAACGTAGTAATAGAAAGGATAATAAAACAGTAGGACAGGGACATTAGGCACAAAAGTGCACTTATGCACGCCCCTTACAGACCTCTTAGAAAAGGGGAGAGATCAATTGTAGATAATGTAAGGTTGAAGATTTTGGGGTTAGGGGAAGCAACAACAGAGTCAGGTAATGAGTTCCAGGCGGTGACTACTCTATTGCTGAAATTGTATTTTCTGCAATCAAGTTTGGAGCGATTTACATTCAGTTTGTATCTATTGTGAGGTTGTTGTTAAAGGTGAAGTAGTCACTGACAGGGAGTACATTATGATGTATGATTTTTATGAACAACAGTTAAATCAATTCGGAGACGACGTAGTTGTAAATTTTCTAGATTTAGTACTTGAAGTCTGGAGGAGTAGGGTAATTTGTTACGTGAGTAGGAGTGGAGGACTCTTTTTGTGAAGTATTTCTGGACTCCTTCAATTGTATTAATATCTGATATGCAGTGTGTATTTCGTACAGGTGAGCTATATTCTAGAATAGGTCTGACGAATGTTTTGTATGCTCTGGTTAATAAATCAGTGTTTCTAGAGAAGAAGCTACGTAAGATTAGGTTTACAATTCTTAAAGCCTTTTTGGCAATGCTGTTACAGTGGGCTCTAGCACCTAGGTCATTGGAAATGAGTACTCCAAGGTCTTTGACTGAGTGAGGGTCCGCTGTTAGTTCAGTTTTACTGAATGGTGAACCTCTTTTTCCTCGGGTGCCGAAAGAGCATGGGTGTGCGCTATTGCACATGTGTTTTGTCCCACAGCCATAATTCAATGCCTGGGGAGGCGAAAACAGTTCCCCCTGCCTCCCGGAGGCCCTCTGAAGGCAAGAAACAGCCTATTTCCCAACTTCTGGTGGGCCCAGTAGGCTCGCGCTTTGCCCTCCCCAGATCCCAAAGGTTTCCCCGGAGCCAGGAGAGGGTAACAATGCCCCCCATCCCCCTGGAGGCTCTCTGGACGTCAAAAACACCCTCCCAGAGCCTCTGTGTGAGCCAAAAATCAGCTGGCCGGCACACACATGCACATTGGTGCTGAGCTAGGGCAATGGCTCACGTGCCAGCAGATATGGCTCCACGTGCCACCTGTAGCACCTGTGCCATAGGTTCACCATCACTGCCCTATAGTCCTTTTATCTTCAGGTATCATCTTGATAGAGACCTGCTTGCAAAATCCCATGAGGTTTCTATGCCACTATACTAGCAGGGGCGGGATTTTATTTCCTTCTGTGATCCATCATCCCAACCGTGGAACCTATAGAAACGTTGGGATGTGCAAGCTCCTTTGTCATTGCAAGCTAATTGTTACCTACTGCCATACATAGTACATTTGCATAGCCATTGTTGATTGGCCAATATAGCAGTGCCAGATTTGAATGCCTGTCACTGATTCGCCGAGCCGCAGGGAAACCCTTAAAAGCGGCTTCCCTGCCACTCGCCAGCAGTTCTGTCTCGCGAGCTTACTTGCTTAAATAAAGGTGCTGATGAACTGTTCTACCTCTCGATCAGGTGGGAGTTGCTACTTGCTGCTGCTACCGGTGCGATGCGTGTGCCCCTTCGGGTCGCCGGCATGCACGCGTGTGCGTCACAGTGAGATTTTGCTTCTGTGCATGCACAGGAAGTAAAATCTCGTGAGAGGCCATGTGCGCAAGAGAGACTTTGACTTTTTTTTTGGCTTCTGCACATGCGCAGAAGCATAAAATAGCTGAAATCTCATGTGTGAGCGTCCCCCAAACAGAATTTACTTCCTGTGCATAGCAGAAGCAAAGCTGCACATGCAGTGCACCAGTAATCCGCACACGTTCCAATGTTAATACCTAGGAGAAGAAAGGATTGCAGCTCCCCCACACTAATTAGAATAGCCTGTCCCATGAAATTCATGTCTAAATACTCCATATCTTTACGGCAAGTGAGGTCCCCATAGATAGAAACATAGAAACATAGAAGAGTGACGGCAGAAAAAGACCTCATGGTCCATCTAGTCTGCCCTCATACTATTTCCTGTATTTTATCTTACAATGAATATATGTTTATCCCAGTGTTGTTTAAATTCAGTTACTGTGGATTTACCAACCACGTCTGCTGGAAGTTTGTTCAAAGGATCTACTACTCTTTCAGTAAAATAATATTTTCTCATGTTGCTTTTGATCTTTCCTCCAACTAACTTCAGATTGTGTCCCCTTGTTCTTGTGTTCACTTTCCTATTAAAAACACTTCCCTCCTGAACCTTATTTAACCCTTTAACATATTTTAATGTTTCGATCATGTCCCCCCTTTTCCTTCTGTCCTCCAGACTATACAGATTGAGTTCATTAAGTCTTTCCTGATACGTTTTATGGATGTTTTGGAAAGAACAGAGGTGTAAGAAGAGCACAGGTAGTTTTTGACTTCTGACCAGTCGCTTAGCAACATACCAAGGCAAAGAACCGCAATTATACCTGCCAACTGATGGGGACCAAGGTTTCTGAGACAATGCAAGAAAGGGATCTTGGGGTTTTGGTGGATAGCTCAATGAAATTGTCAACCCAGTGTGCAGCAGCAGTAAAAAAAGCAAACTCCATGCATGATTAGGAAGGGAATTGAAAATAAGTCAGTAAATGTTGTGTTGTATTGCCTCTGTACAAATCAATGGTGAAACCACACTTGGAGTACTGTGTATAATTCTGGTCACCCCACCTCAAAAAGGATATAATAGAACTGGAAAAGATGCAAAAAAGGGCAACAAGTATGATCAAGAAAATGGAGCACCTCCCTTATGAAACCGGGTTGCAACATCTTGGTCTCTTCAGCCTTGAAAGACGGCGTTTAAGGGGTGACTTGATTGAAGTGTATAAAATCATGCATGGGATAGAAAAGGTGAATAGAGAAAAATTATTTTCTCTATCACACAATACTAGGATGAGGGGGCACTCCCTAAAGCTCATGGGTAAGAAAGTGAGGACAAATGAAAGGAAATATTTCTTCACCCAGAGGGTCACTGGTTTATGGACTTCACTTCCAGAAGTGGTCGTAACAGCCTGGATCGCTTCAAGGCAGGATTAGATAGATTCATGGATGCCAAGTGTATCGGTGGTTATTGAAGTGGATGTCCATGTGCCGCCTCTATGTTGGCTGAGGCAGGGAGGATTCCCTTGGGTACCATTTGTTGGGGGGTCAAGGGAAAGGGAGGGTTTTGCCTTCTCTTTCTGCTCAAGATCCCCATGTACAATTGGTGGACCACTGTGTGACACAGAATGCTGGAGTTGATATATAGAGTGGTGGTGAGACCACATTTGGAATACTGTGTTCAGTTCTGGAGACCTCACCTACAAAAAGATATTGACAAAATTGAACGGGTCCAAAGACGGGCTACAAAAATGGTGGAAGGTCTTAAGCATAAAACGTATCAGGAAAGACTTAATGAACGCAATCTGTATAGTCTGGAGGACAGAAGGAAAAGGGGGGACATGATCAAAACATTTAAATATGTTAAAGGGTTAAATAAGATCCAGGAGGGAAGTGTTTTTAATAGGAAATTGAACACAAGAACAAGGGGACACAATCTGAAGTTAGTTGGGGGAAAGATCAAAAGCAACATGAGAAAATATTATTTGACAGAAAGAGTAGTAGATGCTTGGAACAAACTTCCAGCAGACGGGTTTAGTAAATCCACAGTAACTGAATTTAAACATGCCTGGGATAAACATATATCCACCCTAAGATAAAATACAAAAAATAGTATAAGGGCAGACTAGATGGATCATGAGGACTTTTTCTGCCCTCAGTCTTCTATGTTTCTATGATGGGCTTTGGCCTGATTCAGCATGGCTCTTCTTATGTTCTTAATTATTTGAAGTTACAAAAGACCCTCCAAAAGCTACTTACATCCCAATTTTTAAGTTCCAATGTCCCTTCTGCAAGGGTGATATAAGGCACTGACCCATATTTATGGCAACTTGCAGCGCCCGCGTCACATGACAGCAATTTACACCAGCATTGCTGGAAACCAGTTCTTAGTTCTGTTTTCCAGCAAAACCAGCCCATCACATTGAACCGATCTAAATGCAGTTCATAAAATCATCTGCCACATTGTCCTACCTGTCAATGACTACTTCAGCTTCAATCACAACAATACACGAGCACACAATAGATATAAACTTAACATAAACCTCTGCAAACTAGACTGCAGAAAATACGACTTCAGCAACAGAGTGATCAATGCCTGGAATTCACTACCCGACTCTGTGGTTTCTTCCCCAAGCCCCCAAAACTTTAACCTTAGATTGTCTACTGTCGACCTCGTCCCATTCCTACGAGATCTGTAACAGGCATGCATAAGCACACCACTGTGTCTATGGCCCCTGCTTACTGTCCTATTGTCCCCATTTATACTTACTTACTGTTATCTCGGATATGTTTGAAAAATAAATAAATAAAATAAAATAAATATATGACAAGCAATGAGTTTGCTTAACAACTACGTGATTTGCTTAATAACCACCATGAAAAAGAATTGCATCCAGTCTTCTGTGTCTCTTTTTATAATTGTCAACCTCACAGTCATAATTCGAGAACTAAGTGTATGATTAAGAAAAAAGTCAATCAAATTGCTGTGATCGTGTAATAATAATAATAATAATAATAACAACAACAACAACAACAATAACAATAACAATAATTTATTAGATTTGTATGCCGCCCCTCTCCAAAGACTCGGGGCGGCTCGCAACAATGATAAAAACAATATTATACTAGCACAAATCTAATATTGAAAGAAATAACTAAAACCCTATCATATTAAAACCAAACAACACAAAAATACCAAACATCAATTATAAGGAGCCTGGGGGAAAGATGTCTCAAATCCCCCATGCCTGGCGGTATAGGTGGGTCTTGAGTAGTTTACGAAAGACAAGGAGGGTGGGAGCAGTTCTAATCTCCAGGGGGAGTTGATTCGAGAGTGCTGGGGCCGCCACAGAGAAGGCTCTTCCCCTGGGGCCCGCCAGACAACACTGTTTAGTCGACGGGACCCGGAGAAGGCCAACTCTGTGTAATGACCTTCTATCCTTTTTTATTGGGTGTCACACATAATGATGAGAACAAAGATAGCTTTTGAACCCAGCTTCCCCCAGATCATCAATGACAGAGGTACCACACTGATTATTTTTCTCACTCAAAGCAAACTGAGTCCTATCTCCATTTCGTGTCATTTTCATATCTAAAACCGATTGCTTTAAGGTCAACTACAGCACAACACGTATGAAAGTTACACTCAATGGAAAGTTGGATAAAATTTTCCTCATCAGTTTGAGTGTCAATTATTTGTAGCTAAGTTATTATTTTGAATGCTGAGCCAATGTTCTGGTTTGAATGGCTGGCTTATTCTTGATTTTTTTAAAAAATGGTTTTCTATAACTGTCAGCCTGATTTGTGAGATAGTTTTACTGTTGTTTGTAAAGTTTTAAAAAATTGCAACGTTGCATCGTTTGCTTTATACAAGCCATTATGGGAGGGAATTTTGAAAGGTTGGAGGAAAATATTGAAAACAAAACCAAGCAGTTATTTGGGGTTCATCTGAATCTTCTTCCAATCTAGTAACTGGACTGTTGCTGACCATATCAATGGCCACAAGAATGTAAGAAAAAAAACAGGCTGCCCTTGAATTGAACTCAAATCTCTGTGAGTCCATGGACACGTCCATGCAGTAGTGTTGGCAGCAGGACAAAAATGGCTGAGGATTGAACTCTGAGATGTTTTTTCCAACGCCCTAATTTACTCCCTAACTCTGGAGCATCCTGATGGTTTCACATTAAAGCGCTAACTAGAACTCAACTATGTTTACTTCTAAACTCAAACCAGGCTCAAGCAATTTCACATCACAATGATGCATGGTAAACCTCAAGACACAACCATAATGCATCCTGCCCATTATGGTTGTATGTTGTGAATGCAATTTGATGACTTTTTTCCCCTGGTGGTGGTTGTTAAGTGAGCACCCTTCATGGCACCGGAGCAGGGTATCTACGAGACCGTCTTCTGCCGCACGAATCCCAGCGACCGGTTAGGTCCCACAAAGTGGGCCTTCTCCGGGTCCCGTCAACAAAACAATGTCGTTTGGCGGGGCCCAGGGGAAAAGCCTTCTCTGTGGCAGCCCCGGCCCTCTGGAACCAACTCCCCCCGGAGATTAGAATTGCCCCCACCCTCCTCGCCTTTCGTAAGCTCCTTAAAACCCACCTCTGCCGTCAGGCGTGAGGGAACTGAGATATTCTTTCCCCCTAGGCCTTTACAATTCATGCATGGTATGTTTGTATGTATGGATGTTTGGTTTTACAATAAGGTTTTTTTAGTTGTTTTAGTATTGGATTTACATGCTGTTTTTTTATTACTGTTGTTAGCCGCCCCGAGTCTACGGAGAGGGGTGGCATACAAATCCAATAAGTAAGTAAGTAAGTAAGTAAGTAAGTAAGTAAGTAAGTAAGTAAGTAAGTAAGTAAGTAATTAAGTAAGTTAGTAAGTAAGTAAGTAAGTAAGTAAGTAAGTAAGTAAGTAAGTAAGTAAGTAAGTAAGGAAAGAAAGAAAGAAAGAAAGAAAGAAAGAAAGAAAGAAAGAAAGAAAGAAACATACAAACAAACAATGGTCTTTAAAGTAAATCAGCGGTTCGCTATGGCCACACTTTTGCCCAGAACCAGAAAGACAGCCAGGTGCTTGAAATTGGATCACTGCAGAGTGGGGACCAGGCCATTTAAACGTGGAATCCAGATTGTAAGTTCCCTTTAACTGGGTCAGTCAGAACTCTGAATGGTCGCTAAGCAACCAGTTGTAATTGAGAATTATTATCAAGGTCTGACATGCATCATTGTGATGTGAAATTGCTTGAGCCTGTATTATCAGCTTGCAAATAACCTTTCTTGTTAGGCAGTGATGAAGCATTATTATTATTTATTAGACTTGTATGCCGCCCTTCTCCAAAGACTCGGGGCAGCATACAAGTCTAATAAATAATAATAATATTTATTATTATTATCATGTCATCCGATGATTGCTACTTTCTATTAGTTGTGAGTCAGGGGGTGGGTTCCACTTACCTTCGCCTCCGATTCGCATTGCGACATTTCGTGCACGTCCCCTTGAGTGATTTCACTTTTGCATATGCTCAAAAGGTTTGATTCAGCCCAAAACATAGATGTGGAGCTGGTCAGCTGTGCTTCGGGCAAAGAAAGTATTAACCGGGGGGTGGGGGAAGGAACAGAATGACAAGAAGCCATCAAAACACAGGAAAATCGGCCTAAAATTCAGAAAAAAGATGGTGGTGAGCACAAACTGGCACAGACAGAATTGGATCCATGACACCAAAATTACATCAGCAGCAGGTTGCTAACAGTTCAGGCTATCTGGTCCGAACCGGGAGTAACCCACCCTGTGTATGTTTGTGTGTTCAACTTATTTATTGTTTGATTGATTGATTGATTGATTGTTAGAGTTGACAGGGACCATGAAGGCCATCAAGTCCAACCCCCTGCCCAAGCGGGAACCCTATGGCACACCAGTAAAGTGGCGGTTCAATCTTCTCTTAAAAATGTCCAGAGTGTTGGACTTCACAACGTCCGCTGGTAGGTTGTTCCATTGGTTGATCGCTCTGACCGTCAGGAAGTTCCTCCTTATCTCCATGTTGATTCTCTACTTGCTCAGTTTCCAGCCGTTGTTCCTCGTCCGGCCCTCTGGTGCCCTGAAGAATAAAGTGATCCCCTCCTTTCTGTGACATCCCTTCGTATACCTGTAGACTGCTATCATGTCCGCTCTGGCCCTCCTTTTCTCTAGGCTATCCATGCCCAGTTCCCTCAGTCTCTCTTCCTAAGTCTTGGTTTCCAATCCCTTAATCATCTTGGTTGCTCTTTTTTGCACCTTCTCCAGAGTTTCAATGTCTCTTTTGAAGTGTGGTGACCAGAACTGAATACAGTACTCCAGGTGTGGTCGGACCAGGGCGTAGTAGAGTGATATTAAGACTTCCCTGGTCTTGGAGTTTATTCCCCTGTTGATGCAGCTTAGGATTGTGTTGGCTTTTTTAGCTGCTGCTGCACATTGTTGGCATTGTTAAACTCACCTACCACAAAATATGGTTTCACTCTCTGGTTTCTGATGCATAGAAATAGTTGCATCCTGCACATAGGTGTCACGCATGGCCAGGAGATGGCAAAACCTTCTGGCTTCAGGTCCCGATTTGGTGGTGGGGAATGTGTGTGTGTCTGGGTGGGGGGCACATTTCACTATGCACTGTTTTATGTTGTGCGTTATATAAATTTGTTAAAAATTATAAATAAATAAATAAATAAATAAATAAATAAATAAATAAATAAATAAATAAATAAATAAGGTCCCATCACCTCATCTAGTAGCTTGACCACAGCACATTCCCTTAGTGCACAAAAATCTTGTGAGATTCCACATGGATTCTCCCACATTCATGAAACTTGGTGATATTTCTCCAGGAGGCTTCTGTATTTACTCATGAGTTGTGAAAGAGCATTTGCAAGGGAGGTTTGGATGTGTCTCTTAAGGATTTGAGGCTGTCGGATTTCTCAAGCAGTAAAAAACGAAACCAGTGTAAGCAGCAGCCCTGTTTTTTCTCAGATTTGTATGATTTATCCAGGAGAAAGTCAAAGGAACAACAGAAGAATTGTGACCTATATTTTACTTTCAGAGTAGAGGCGTATCTGTACATAAAACCATTCTTCAATTATTATTATTATTATTCTCCTTCTCCTCCTTCTCTTCTCCTTCTCCTCCTCTTCCTCTTATTCTGTCATTTATTCATTGATTGATTGATTGATTGATTGATTGATTGATTGATTGATTGATTGATTGGATTTGTATGCCGCCCCCTCTGCGTAGACTCGGGGCGACTAACAACAGTAATAAAAACAGCATATAAACAATCCAATACTAAAACAACTAAAAAACCCTTATTATAAAACCAAACATACAGACATACCATGCATAAAATTGTAAAGGCCTAGGGGAAAGAATATCTCAGTTCCCCCATGCTTGGCGGCAGAGGTGGGTTTTAAGAAGCTTACGAAAGGCAAAGAGGGTGGGGGCAATTCTGATCTCTGGAGGGAGGTGGTTCCAGAGGGCCGGGGCCTCCACAGAGAAGGCTCTTCCCCTGGGTCCTGCCAAGCAACATTGTTTAGTTGACGGGACCCGGAGAAGACCCAGTCTGTGGGACCTAACTGGTCACTGGGATTCGTGCGGCAGGAGGCGGTCCCGGAGATAATCTGGTCTGGTGCCATGAAGGGCTTTATAGGTCATAACCAACACTTTGAATTGTGACTGGAAACTGATTGGCAACCAATGCAGACTGCGGAGTGTTGGTGTAACATGGGCATATTTGGGGAAGCCCATGATAGCTCTTATAGCTGCATTCTGCACGACCTGAAGTTTCCGAACACTTTTCAAAGGTAGCCCCATGTAGAGAGCATTGCAGTAGTCGAGCCTCGAGGTGATGAGGGCATGAGTGACTGTGAGCAGTGACTCCAGGTCCAAATAGGGCCACAACTGGTGCACCAGGCGAACCTGCTCCTCCTTCTGCTCCTACATCTCTTTCTCCTCTTCTTCTTCCTCCTCCTCCTCCTCCCCTTCTTCTACTTCTCCTTCTCTTCCTCTTATTCCAGTCACTTCTGCTCCTCCTCCTCTTCTTTTTCTTTCTTCTTCTGTCATTTCTGGTCCTCCTTCTTCTCCCCCCCCCCTTGTGGAATGCCTGTGCTTTTTGGAAAAAATGGGAGAGCCTGTATTTGTAGGTCATTGAGAACCAACTCTCAGAGATACGTACAGTATATGTCAGGCTGCTGAGCTATTCAATAAAATCTTGCCATGTAATAGCTGATGATTTGAACAGAATCGGTCCTTTCCCACCTATTTGTGAAGAATATTCATTCATTCATTCATTCATTCATTCATTCATTCATTCATTCATTTATTGGATTTGCATGCCGCCCCTCTCCGCAGACTCAGGGTGGCTAACAACAATGATAAAAAAACAACATGTAACAATCCAATTTAATAAAACAACTAAAAACCCTTATTATAAAAACCAAACATACACACAAACATACCATACATAACTTGTAATGGCCTAGGGGAAGGAATATCCTAACTCCCCCATGCCTGGCGACAAAGGTGGGTCTTGAGTAATTTGCGAAAGACAAGGAGGGTGGGGGCCATTCTAATCTCTGGGGGGAGTTGATTCCAGAGAGCCAGGGCCGCCACAGAAAAGGCTCTTCCCCTGGGGCCCGCCAAACGACATTCTTTGGTCAACAGGACCCGGAGAAGGCCAACTCTGTGGGACCTTGTTGGCCGCTGGGATTCGTGCAGTAGAAGGCGGTTCTGGATGTATTCTGGCCCAATGCCATGTCGGGCTTTAAAGGTCATTACCAACACTTTGAATTGTGACCGGAAACTGATCGGCAGCCAGTACGGACCGCAGAGTGTTGCAGAAACGTGGGCGAATCTAGGAAGCCCCACGATGGCTCTCACGGCCGCATTCTGCACGATCTGAAGTTTCCGAACACTTTTCAAAGGTAGCCCCATACAGAGAGCGTTGCAGTAGTCGAACCTCGAGGTGATGAGGGCATGAGTGACTGTGAGCAATGACTCCCTGTCCAAATAGGGCCGCAACTGGTGCACCAGGCGAACCTGGGCAAATAACTCTTTCCAGGGCACTGGCATGACACACTTATAATACTCCTCTTCTATAATTAATACTGTTGTGTAATTAATACTAGAAAGTTAATTTAGTGTAGTGGAAAAGGCATCAGGCCAGAAACCAGGAAGCCCTAATTTCTAATCTTGCCTTAAGGCAGTGTTTCTCAACCTTGGCCTTTTGAAGATGTGTGGACTTCAATTCCCAGAATTCAACGCTGGCTGGGGAATTCTGGGAGTTGAAGTCCACATATCTTCCAATGGCCAAGGTTGAGAAACACTGCTTTAAGGCACAAAGCCGGCTGGGTGACCTTGCTCCAGTCACTTTCTCTGTCTCAGCCCCAGGGAGCCGATGATGGCAAAACACTTCTCAAATTTTGCCGAGAAAATTATAGGGACATATCCCGCAGTCTTCAAGAATTGGACATGATTAAACAGAAGACGTTAATAAGGAAACAATTAATGCTATAATCACGCATAGTTGCATACTATGTCCCAGCCATCCTTTAGTTCAGCACACCTCACATACACCACAACATTGGAAATCCCCAGGTCTGAACAGATCCAGATGCAAAGTGTAGATTTCCCACACAGCTCGGCCTTGCGGTTTGGCCTTTGTCAAAAGGTAAGACCTTGCCTGTCGTCTGATTTAAAATTAAATTCCATTCCACCCCCTCTCCTTTTTTTAAAAAGAATCCACTCAAATCAAGAAGTTTTTTTGTGTACTTGATGCCTTCGGCTTTTCCCAGATTTTGGCTTGAATTAAAGAGTGGTAAAGGCAGACGTTCCAAAGTCAAGACTACAAAAAAAAGAGATGAATTGTATGACATGATTTCACCTGGGCCCAGAACCAAGAGCTGCAATGAGCAGCAAATTCTTCTCTCCTTTTTGAAAAATGACTCCATAGACATCAATATATATATATGGGTATGGCTAGCTGATGAGGCCAAAATAAGGCCGAAATAGGTCTATCCTAGTCTCCCTTAATTTTCAAATTCAGCAAAAAACATGTGACACACACACACACACACACACACACATATATATTTGTTTTCGTAGATTTTCTCGGGTACAGTTATGACAGTCTTGGTGTATTCAGGTTTCTTCCTGTGTAGGATTTGTAAATTTCTGGCGACGTTTCGACGAGTTCTCACTCGTCATCTTCAGGCTGGTGTTTCTGTCCTTGTTCTAAGGCGAACACTGCGAGACCTGAGCTGCCTTCCTTCTATAAATACACACCCAGCCACCAGTATTTATAGAAGGAAGGCAGCTCAGGTCTCGCAGTGTTTGCCTTAGAACAAGGACAGAAACACCAGCCTGAAGATGACGAGTGAGACCTCATCGAAACGTCGCCAGAAATTTCCAAATCCTACACGGGAAGAAACCCGAATATACCAAGACCGTCATATATATATATATATATATATATATATATATATATATATATATATATATACATACATACATACATACATACATACATACATACATACATACATACATACATATATGTAGATTGTTCTGAGTTCGGGTTTTGCCCCGTGTAATATTTTGAGTGTCTATGCGACGTTTCGGTGAAATCACATTTACCATCATCAGGCTGAAGTTTCTGGATTCAGGCTGGATTTCCATATTTACAACAGCACGAAGCTTGAAACTTCAGCCTGATGATGGTGAATGTGATTTCACCGAAACGTCGCATAGACACTCAAAATATTACACGGGGCAAAACCCGAACTCAGAACAATCTACATACATATACCCGTGAAAATCTACGAAAACACACACACACACACATATATACACACACATATTCCCTTTATTTTGTCCTTTTTAAAAACATTTTTTTTAAAATTTTAAATTTTTTTTAAAAAATTTAAATTTTTTTTTAAAATTTCTAACAAGTTTAATATGCACACAACATAAAACAGTGCATAGTGAAATGTGCCCACCACCCTGAAACACACATACCCCACCAACAATCGGGGGTGTTTCTTATATGATCCACTTTGACCCAAGAGCAATATATCTATTTACATATTATAGAGTGATTCCAATTTATTTCTTGTACCTTGGTCTCGGATTCTATTCATCATATATCATCTTACCTTGTCCCCCCATCCCATCAGTTGTATCAATTCAGTTTCATTATCCAAGTTTATCCTTTTATCCATAATTTCAAATTGAATATGGTCCATCATGTACCTATACCAATTTTGCATTGTCCATTTTGTCGCATCCTTCCAACCCAAAACTATTACTGCCTGAGCGCTTTCTATTGCTGCTTGTTTTATTTCTCTAAATGACATTCTATCCAAGTAGAAACTGTATAGAATGGTGGTTAGGTGTGGAAAGATGGCTACAAATAAATGCAATATGCAAATATCTTAACGAAAGGGAGAATAAAGAAGTACTATTGAGGGTGGAGACAGGGTTAGAGAAAATAATAAGAGAAAAAAGTGAGGGTATAAAGGCGCAAGCATCCAATATATATAGGTTGCTAGTGCAGTCAGACGGGGACACAATTGAAGGACTGACTAAATGGTGGCAAAATGAGATACAAGTAGAGGTACAAGAGATGGGAAATATAGTAGAAAATATAAGAAAAATTAAAAATACAAGAATTAGGGAAATGAGAAGGAAAATATTACATAAGTGGTATTATACTCCCATTCAACTCGCACACTTTCAGCAGAATGTCAGGGGTATTTGTTGGCACGGGTGTCAAGATAAAGGAGTGTTTATGCATATGTTTTGGGAATGCCCGATAGTGCAGGAATTTTGGCAAAAAGTGCAAGAGGACATAAATAGAATGCTAAACATACAATGGATAATCACTAAGGAAATGGCAGTACTAGTTAAAAGCAATGGGATGGGAGAACATAGATATCAACAGGAGGAAGGTCCAAAAAAAAAATCAAGGTGGTGACCAAGATCTTATGGTCACATCTTGAATTTAGATCCCCTTGTAACATACCATTACTAACCATGTGGCACTTCAACATCAGTCACCCAATGACTCCAGAGTTGAGTGGGGACTAGAACCTGGGTCTCACCAATGCCGAGAGGCCCTGATGAAAGTTGTGCAGTTGACAGGGGGACCCTGTAATCTATAAAAGACTTTGGGGGTGTCCTTGGGCAAAATCGGAAAGCTATTAAGAGGAGAAGGAAGACACCATTGAAATAGTCAAGAAGCCATTACAGGGGGGTTTGACTTGTGACAATTGAGACCAGCATTTCCTTTGCTAATCAAGGGAGTGTTAAATAAGTTACACTTGATTTTACAACCTTTTTTTTTTTTGCCATGGTTGTTAAGCAATTCAGTGCAGCTGTTAAGCGGCTGAATTCTGATCAGTTGGGATGCTGCAACAGTCTGTAAGTGTCAGGAGCAATGTAAAAGTTATCAATCAACAATTACCTTTAGACAATCCAAAGATCAAATCAGGCATGGGAAAGAAAAAAGAACCAGGGTGGCGCAGCAGGTAGAGTGCGGTACTGCAGGCCACGGAAGCTGACTGTAGATCTGTAGGTCAGCGGTTCAAATCTCATCATTGGCTCAAGGTTGACTCAGCCTTTCATCCTTCTGAGGTGGGTAAAATAAGAACTCGGGTTGTGGGGGCAATAGGCTGGCTCTGTTAAAAAGTGCTATTGTTAACATGTTGTAAGCCGCCCTGAGTCTAAGGAGAAGGGCAGCATAAAAATCAATCAATCAATCAA